>NC_054381.1:39506378-39835128 GCF_017654675.1 Xenopus laevis
AAAATGCCAAACGAGTGGATCTCTATGTGTATGGCCACCTTAAGTAGTGATTTACTAGATGTTATATGGAAGGGTGCAGATACTAAATCCTCAAATGGTCTGTGACCAGGGGGTACAGAATTTTATGGGATGACCACGCAGACTAACCAGGCTCCACTAACGCAGCTAGTAGGTGCTTTATTAGTTTCCACTCTCTGTAGGCACTAACCTATGGTGCTTAGGAAAACTGGGGAATCCTGTGCTTGAAAATGACCACCATGGCATGTAATATAGCACCAGTATAAATTTAAATTTGTTGCTATGGGCCATCGCACTGGTTAAAAGTTTTACATAGAATTTATGAACAATGGTATGTGTCCCCTTTAATACAGACTTATGAATTGTATTAGTGTTTTACATATAAGCTAATGTCTACACCGTATGCTAAACACACAGAGCACTTTTGTTTAAGTCTGCCAATGATTATACCCAGTAATATTTCTGATTGGCCTCAATTAAAATCTTAGATTCCAGCTCTTACAGGGATAAATTGTTAAGTGTCTGACAGTGATGGATTGATTTTCTCAGTAATCCATTTTTGTATGTCATAGCTCAGGGATGCAATGTATCACTGGAAACAAATATTTTCCCACCAGCTTTTGCCACAGCGCTTCATTGCATTATGACATTGATTGGGTACCGGTCGTCGCTTACAGGTTTATTGATCCAATTGCAATGTAACCATTAGAGAAAGCGACAGTATATCAGATATTAACTCTGCCTACCTGAAATAAGAACTTGTCATTCAGCAGGTCATTTTTGGGCTTTTCTCATTGTTTAGAATCATTTCAGCTTTATATGATTTCAGCTTTACTGTGCAATGACAACACATACAAATGACAAGTTATTTCTTTTACTTTATCAATTAAATTGGCCTACCACAATTTGGATATAGCTGCACAGTATACTATGTCCCTGCAAATAATCCAATACGTAAATAACAAATCCATCTTTATTTTAGAACTATTTTGATCACGTTGTCTCTTTTCCATAAGTGAAACCTGTTCTTTCCAAAATGATTGTGCCGCAGAGTTTGCAACCTCTTATTGCAGCCCATTGTTTCCTGACCTGGTATTCCCAAATAATATTACTCTCTCCTTATTTAAAAGCGACTCTTTCAGATCAAATTTATGTCATATTTTATATCTCATTCTCCTCCTTCATCTAATCCTGAAGAATCATGAAGAAGATTGGCTTGGAATACCCACACAATTGCCTTTACTACTTTTGTTAAACAAAAACTATATCCATGAACATTGCAGGTCGCTATAAAAATAAATCACATAAAACAGCCTACATGTAAAACTGTACTTCATTTAAATAAATGTACTTTTATATTAGCATGTTAATAAACCTAAATAGAAATCTGCCATTTTATATCAGCCAATGAATGGATAGAGCTCTCTATTAGTCTTAAACATCTTCATGTTACAGCTAGAACTGCATTATTTCCTGTCACAGTTAGAACTGCATTCAGCGTTGGACTGGCCCGGCGGGAAAAAACCCAGTGGGCCCCGACCCTCATTGGCCCCCGCCGGGCCAGACCCCTTCTCCCGAAGACCCATCTGTACAAAAAATAAAAAATTTTGGTGCCGCGCAGCTCCATCAGCGCATGTTCATCGAGTGGCGCTGTCAGCCCATGCGCGCAGTGCATTTCGCGCATGAGTGCCTTCACGCGTGCGTGCCGAGAGGCGTGTCGGAGTAGGGGGGCGGGGCCCTGGACAGCAGTCCCGGTGGGCCCCAGGCCCCCCATCTGACCCTGACTGCATTATTTCCTGTCACAGTTAGAACTGTATTATTTCCTGTCACAGTTAGAACTGTATTATTTCCTGTCACATTTAGAACTGTATTATTTCCTGTCACAGATAGAACTACATTATTTCCTGTCACAGATAGAACTGTATTATTTCCTGTCACAGTTAGAACTGCAGTATTTCCTGTCACATTTAGAACTGTATTATTTCCTGTCACAGATTCCCTTCCACAACAAAACTGCATCTTAGCCCTAAGCAGATATGCTGTATAGAATATAATGGTGTTTCTGTAGAAACAAGTCAAATCAACTGGACTTGCTGTGGTTTTTCTTTGCAGATGTTTTACCAGTTATCCAACTGGCTTTCTCAATTCAGAATAACTTGTAAATAAGATTTTTTTTTTTTCCGGAAATATATACTCTGGAATGTTGCTCCAATCAGCATAATCTGTTTATCATAAAAAAATGTTTTATTTACAAGTTATTCTGAATTGAGAAAGCCAGTTGGATGACTGGTAAAACATCTTCAAGGAAAAACCACAGCAAGTCCAGTTGATTTTCTACAGATATACCATGACCTGGATGAATGAGAATCTTCACAAACATATAATGGTGTTCTATAGAGTTAAAATGTTATCTGTTATTTAAACTGTGCCATTTAACCCCATTTCAATCACCTCCACAGAAGCTTCTGCAAGGTGCGAAAATTCAAATATTTAAAGGTGCCAGTAGCCAGTTTTACTTGCCCAATGTTGGTAGATAAGTAGGTAGATTCTATAGTTCCTGGGTGTGCTTTATCTGTTTTGTCTGTTCTCCAACCTTGTCTGTCCCTGACCTTCGATAGTTTGCTGCCGGTCCTGAACTTGTTCCTGACCAGTCTTTCGGATCCTGATTCTGTACTGCATTACTGTTGGTTTTGACCCTGGCCTGTGACCTCGTCCTGATTCTGTACTGCTCTGCCTGATTGGTATCGACTTCTGCCTGACTCAACTATGCTTCCTGGTCCCCGTCCTTCCTGTATACATTATGGTTCACTTGTCTGCCCAGGACTCCCCCCTTGGTCCTCTTTTTATAAGACCTGGAGGCATCCGAGTACCGAAGTGAAAGGAGGCGTTTATAGGCAGAAGCTTGAGCTGAGACTGGGACCTTGGTGTTTGTTCTGGGTTTTGGGATACCATATATTACAGTTCCTTTAAACAGTATATCCTTGTAAGAACCATTATTATTATTACTATTATTTGGCTATAAATTGTAGTTTTTCTGGAATTTAGACCAAGATCTCTAACTGTTTCCTAGCTAATGTCTTATAGATGGCCCCTTAGATTTAAACTAACAAAAACTGAACATGGTCTGGGGTTGTCGATGGTTATGAGTACTAATAAACTGCAATCCTGTCAATATCTGTTGCTTACAAGTGAAGGTTTTGCTTTTAAGACTTGACTTAAACTGTCTGCATTACAATCTGCATGGCTACCAAATTAATGTATAATTGGTGCATTTTTCAAAGATAACTAGTAATATCATCAATGAAAAACTACTGGGCGGGTTAAGGAACATTGATATAGTTATTGTAGCTTATCAACATTGTTATAGTAACTTTATTTTCTTGGCTGAAAATATTCAAAAACATAAATATTTTATTTCTGACGAGAATAAGATTCATGAAAAATGCACCTATCATGTTAGTAAGAAAGCTTAAATTTAAACATAAGATAAAAGCATTTCCCATTTCATGGTGTTTATGCTGCCTCTGTAAATTTTTATTTAGTATCAATTATGAGGTATTAAAAATGACTTAACCATCAAATATGAGCATGCATGAATATATAACTCTAGTTGTCGGAAATAGTTTTCCTACTAAGCCACCAACTGAATTGCTGGGAAATTGTATGTTTATGGTAATCAGTCTGCCACATTCCAAGAATATATCTGGGTACTTTACCAGTGTGGCTTTGTAATAAACTTGTTGGAGGTTATAAAAGCTAATCAATTTCACTATAGATCTGGCTGAATAAGCCAGAAATTTTATTCTGAAATCCAAAACTAACAAAAGAGATCCTAAAAATGAATCAACCGTATTTCAACTATGGAGATAAAATATACCTCCTTCTCTATCAGTTATTTCTACTGCCACATTCCCATGACTTCTTATGAGGAAAATGAATTAACAAGCTAGCTATTCACTTCAATATAGTATGGACCTACATTATATTGTCACAAACCTTGTGAATATTGTAATATTATACTACTGTAGTGTTTTCGGTAAAAACGGAGGCAATTAAAACAGCCAGAAAGGCATCTCATTGTTTCCCATTATTGTCAGCGGGGAGCATGCTAATTGTGGTACACAGAATTATTGATAAAGAAAACCTTGCCAATTAGAATCCATATTGAATCCATATTGAATCCATCATTGATTTAAGGCACCAGCACAAATATCCCAGAGCATGGGATGAGATAATGCACAATTTTTTGCTGACGATGCAACTTGATCAATCTAGCATTTTGAGAGTTTTCTGACACTTTGCAATCTGCAACATGAGCACACACATTCTTAATAGGCCAGAACAGGGTCAAACTGGGATGGTGGGACAAAAGAAAAAACCCAGTGGACCCCAGCCTTCATGGGCCCACTGACTCAGGCCTGCTCACCTGCCCAGACCATCCTCTCTTCGGGTTGTAGCCGCAGTTAAAAAGTGGTAAAAGGTATGTGACGTGATGAGGTGCACAGGCACTGGGGGTGCCCAGGTGGACAAGAAGGATGACCCTTGAGCTTGCAAGAAGGGTCCTTGAAGTCACAGCCCCGGATACCCATGTCTGACCCGGGGCCAGAAAGAAAATATTGACCACCAGGGTGCTCCAGGGAAGGTCTTGCATCAGGCACTTTCTCCAGCATTTATGGATGGCTCAGGATCAGAATAGCGTCTCTGGAGGTGAGTTCTAATAACCTGAGCTGTAGGCAACTTGACAAAGCTAATACCTGCGGTGCACAGAAACTGTGGTGAATTAAAAGGTAAGTCAATAAATATATAACTTAATATAACTGATAGTGGATGAGTAATATAATGTTCTATTTCTGTTGCAAGCACAACTGCACAAGTTATGATAAGGCTTATGATCAAGCAGGTAAGTAATCTTTAAGGGAGAGGACAAAATCAAAATCAATCTCACTTGCATTTTCTTGAATCTTTTGCTTTTATTTTCTTATGTGTGATATTTTTCTGCATTTATTTTTTCAAAAATGAAAGGTTTCCTTCACATTCTAAGCAACTTTTTAATTGATCTTCATGTATTTATTTCAGCCTTCTTCTGAATCTTTCCAGCTTTCAAATGGGGGTCACTGACCCCATCTAAAAAACATGCTCTGGAAGGTTATAGATTTATTTTTATTGCAACTTTCTATTACTCATCTTTCTATTCAGGCCCTCTGGTATTTATATTCCAATCTCTTATTCAAATCAGGGCATGGTTTCTGGGGTAATTTGGACCCTTGCAACCAGATATGCTGATATTACAAACTGGAGAGCCGCTGAATAAAAAGCTAAAAAAACACAAATAATAAAAAAAGAAAACCAATTGCAAATTGTTAGAATACCAGTCTCTACATCATGTTAAAAGTTAATCAAGTTGTAGTCAAATGAAAGCAGTCACATGATCAACTACAATCACATATAAAATGCAACTGTGCTGAAAGCCTAACATTTACTGCATTGCTTCCAAGAGAGGCCTTTGTTTGATTTAAGAAGGTAGATAAGCATTAGCTGAAGCACAGCAAATAAACCAATATTAATACAAGACAAGTATTATTAAATAGAACTTTTAATTTTAAATACAAAAAAATATAAATTGGAGCATAAAATTATAAAAAATTACATAACAGCAGCATTTATCAAAAAATGTATTGTATTTTTAAATCATGCTAGTCATTCACCTTACTATAAATAAACTGTATGAATGATACAGGTATGGGATCACTTATCCAGAAACCCATTATCCAGAATTTTTAAAAATGACAATGGCAAGACAATCCAATTGGGTTTATTTAAAGTTTAAATTGTTTTTAGCAGAGCAGACTTAGGGGGTTATTTATTAAACCTCAATTTTTTTTGAATTTTTGGAAAAAAAACCTCAGAAAATCGAAACCGAAAATTCACCATCTCAAACCTTTCGAGATGATGTATAAGTCAATGGCAGATGTCCCTATCCCAATTTCAAGATATTGTGGGTAGGCAGATAATCCGAAAAATTCGGGTTTTCAGGCAAAAACTAAAAAAAAATGCGCTAATAAAGAAAAAAAGTCTGAAAAAATGTTGCGATTTGGGTTATTGCTCGATTTTATCAGGTTTTTTCCCAATCTGATTAAAGCTATTAAAGTTATTTTATTAATAAACAAGGCAAAATTGTGGATGTGAGTTTGGTCGAGCTTGGATTATAGTAAATAACCCCCTTAATGCATGGTGGTCCAAATTATGGAAGGACCCCTTATCTGGAAACCCCAGACCCCAAGCCTTCCAGATAAAGCAACACATTCAATTCAATGAGAAAAGGGTTGATCATATGAAAACTCATGGAGATTGAGATTCAATTTGAGATGCAATTCAATTCAGAAAAACCTTTCTCACTGTTTATCACGTGAAAACTGTGTTGAAGTCTATGGGTAAAATTGAACTGAATTAGGAGAATTGGCCCAATATATCCTGTTTTGCTTATGGCTTGAAGAGAACATGCATTCTCTTTAAATAATTATGTCAACAAACTACACATCCGATAAATAACGTACGTTTCATCATTAAGAAGTCAATATTTGGGGCAATGTAGACCATGACCTAATTTGTTTTGGCTCCACCTAATTTTTCCCAGTCACTTTAGGGTAATGGAAGTCAGTACTGCCACACCACCCTGACACTTGTGGGGGTTATAAAAGAAGAATCAATATGCAGAATAACCAGGCCCATCTGTTTTTCTGTACAGTTATAGCAAATCCTATTTATAAACATTCTATATTTTCCTTATGGCTAATTAAAAGATGACAACATCTACTAATAAATAGGTTATATTTGTCTTTCAAGCAACTGCTATAATCACATATTGACTTGAATGTACAGGGTTATTGTTAAAAAGAAGCAATTTACCATAGTGAGAGAAATAATGACTTTAAAGAAATTATGTTTTATTAAAAGTGGAATATTTTTAAGAACAGAACCTTTCTTTCAAGGCAAATATAATTATACAATACAGCACTAGTCCTCCAGAGATAAGTCATGTTTGAAGTTTGAACATTTAGGGGGTTATTTTACGAAAATCAAAATTTATCTTATATTTTATTTTAAAAAATGATGACGAAACTCCCATGCCTGATTTTAGCTTATTTATTAATAAAGCTTTAATTGGATTGCACAAAATCCCAAATCGCTCTAATTTTTTGTGCTTTTTCCTGAATTACTCAAATATTTATGTCTTTTTTCCTGAATTGCTTGCATTTTTCAATTTTTGCTCAAAACCCCAGAAAAAAATTCTGGTATAATATCTCAAACATTCAAGTTTTTTTCCCTGTAAAAAATTCTATTTCTTAGTGGAAAAACTAAAATCTTTCAAGATTTTTAATCCATAGCAACCAATCAGCATGTAGCATTTACAGGTCATCTGTTCACAAGCAAACATCTTATTGTTTGTTGCCCCATGGCAAACTTAGTGCCTTTTATTATATATGGAGAAACACTTTACTTAAAGATTTACTTCTCTGGTACAAGTTTGGATGCAACTTACCATGCTTTTACCCACAACGCAACATTCCTCCACCCACCAGAATTGGGTGGAAATGGCTGTCCTGCTTCTATCCTCTTCTTTTCAACTTTTTCCATTTAGTGGGCAAATAATTCAATTTGCCCTGCCCTACCATGTAATTATGGTATAATTATTATGTCATTATGATGTCATTATGATGCCTTATGAAGAAGTAAATGGAGTTCTTGGACAGATTTGCAGATCATAGAAATGGCTTTGACATCATCAGCCAATTACACATTCATGAATCCTCATCTAAGATTTTACAAAGTATTGTAATTTAGTGAAAGGAAGGCATTACATCTATGATCCCTAACTTTCTTTTTGTGGACTACAGTCACTTTCTAGAGTTATTTGGGACACTTTCCCCATGCTTGAGCTATATGGACATTGACAAATTCATATCAACTACTAAGTCAGTGCTGGAGTAATTTCAGCATTGATTGCAGGTCTGTATTTGACCCCTGTAACTCATCAATGCTGGAAATCCCAAGTGCTTCCCCTATAATATCTGATGTTCTCTTGCAGCAGCCAAATGAAGTTTGGGTAAATGGTCCCATGCTAGGAACACATTTTCCTACACTAGCATCCTATGGAACTGTATAGACCAGTCACCGTTAAATAATTGTGTTGTTTTGTTTGAATGTAAGTCTCTGCAGAAGCCAATGACTGAACAGACAATAAACTCATAAAGTGACTTTATACTGTTTGTATAGCCCATTAGCAGCCAGTAAACCACAATTAGAGGTTAATACCCATCACAAGGGTGGCTCGCTCTGGTATTGAATGGCATTTACAAATAAAGTCACTAGAACCCAAAAACAAACAAAGCAGACAAAAGGGAATCCTATGTAAAAAGGGTCCCCAATCAAAGCAAGTGACATTGTTTTCGATGTACTCTATGGGGCTGATTTACTAAAACTCAAATTTATCTAATTTCTTTCTGAAAACAGTTCATTTAAACCTTTCCACAAATTGAACTCATTTGTCAATAATTTTTCTCAGGAAAATCAAGCAACAGAACGACGTGACAAAACTGATTGTCAATTTTTGCTGCTGAAAACCCAGACTTTATTGTATTATGCAGAGCAGATCATGATGTCAAGAAACAGCTTCGGGGACATCTGCCACTGACTTCTACATGACCTCGACAGGTTTGAGATTACATAATTTCGGATTTGGATTTTTAACAGCTTTGGGGTATAATAAATCTTTAACAATTGGAGTTTTTTTTTTCCACAAAAAATGCGAGTTTCCCCTTAAAACAAGGTTTAATAAATGGGCCCCAAAGTTCATGCAGACCAAGCACATTATTTTAGATGCTAACTATTCTTGCTAAGGCCTAAAATGATGTATCTCAGTTTTACATATACATTGAAATAAGGAGCTTGCGCTTTCTTTTAATCTGCCTTGGGATCCCCTAGTCTGCATAACACATATTTGCAGCTAAATTTATCACTGTTGGACGCGAGTGAAGGGCGACATGATCAGGTTTTAACTGCATGACAAAAATAAAACTGCTGATCACAAAAGTTTCGTATTGCTGCAGAGCGTGAATTGTGCCTATGACTTAAAAGCTTAAGGCGCAGTGTATCTGTAAATAAACATTATAACAAAACATTTGTATGTCAAGCTTTTCCATTTTTTTTATAAGGATGAGGCAATAAGATGTGCGTTCTGTATGAGAAAACATTGCAATGCCCATTATGGACAGAAAAGAAAGTGAGAGTTGCTTGGAGGTGTGAGCACTTTCCTGAGCATTCAATTAGTTAATGATATCATGTGACACACTAGTAAAGCTGATCATATACCAATAACAGCTGCTGACTTGGCCCCTCCAAATTGTCAGCTTTAAGCCAGTTAGGGGCTGATTCACTATGGGTCGAATATCGAGGGTTAATTAACCCTCGATATTCGACTAGGAATTGAAATCCTTCGACTTCGAATATCGAAGTCGATGGATTTAGCGCAAATGCTACGATCGTACGATCGAAGGATTATTCCTTCGATCGAACGATTAAATCCTTCGAATCGAACGATTCGAAGGATTTAAATCCAACGATCGAAAGAATATCCTTCGATCAAAAAAACTTAGGCAAGCCTATGGGGACCTTCCCCATAGGCTAACATTGACTTCGGTAGCTTTTATCTGCCGAACTAGGGGGTCGAAGTTTTTTTTAAAGAGACAGTACTTCGACTATAGAATGGTCGAATAGTCAAACGATTTTTACTTCGAATCCTTCGATTCGAAGTCGTAGTCGAAGGTCGAAGTAGCCCATTCGATGGTCGAAGTAGCCCAAAAAATACTTCGAAATTTGAAGTTTTTTTACTTCGAATCCTTCACTCGAATTTAGTAAATTGGCCCCTAAATGTCAGGAGGGCCTGCCCAACAAATATCTGGCCAAAAATCTGCCAAAAATACTGTATCTTTCAGGCAGTTATAAAAATTCTGTTGGGCAAGGATCTCATTGTTGTATTAATAAAGTCCAATGGGTCCTCTTAGGGTGGCCATTAGCCCCAGAACAATTTCTCCCAGAACATTTTTGGCCAATTCAGCAAAGACTTGCTCAAAAACCAGTAGGTATATGGTCAGCTGAAAGTAAGCTAATTTTCACTACTGTAATAACTAAACAAGGCATAATTTATTATTATCCTGCAGCTTGTAGAACAAAGATAACTGATTAGTTGCTAAGTTGTTATACAGTATGTTACTACCCAGTGTCAGTAAACTTACCTGGCTCGCATAGAGTGGTGAGGAAACTGATTTTAATTAACATAAGGGCAAACATTTGGAATACAAAATCACAATAATTTTTATAGGTATAGGTAGGTGACCATGCAGTGCTGCACAGTGTCTCAGGGTAGAATGGCTCATTCAGGGGTCCCCAACCTTTTTTACCCATGAGCCACATTCAGATGTAGAAAGAGTTGGGGAGCAACACAAGCTTGAAAAATGTTTCTGGGTTGTGAAAAATACATGCTGTGATTGGCTATTTGGTAGCCCCTATGTGGACTGCGAGCCTACAGGAAGCTCTGTTTGGCAGTACACATAGTTTTATACAACCAAAAGTTGCCTCCAAACCAGGAATTAAAAAATAGGAACCTGCTTTAAGGCCACTGTGAGCAACATCCAAGGGTTTAGAGAGAAACATGTTGCAACTTGCGTGCGGCGTGCAACTGATTGGGGATCACTGGCTCAATACTTTTTAAACTGCTGGGGTCATAGACACTGTATTTAAGGACAAAAAAAGGGGGGGTTGTGTGTGCCCTCCTAAGGCTCAGTTAAAATGTGTTTAAGTACAATGGAATTGATTTGGCCAATTAATCAATGCACATTCCTTGGTCCCCTGTCTCGGTGTATATGCAAGTGCATTTGTTTACAAAAACAGGGGTTTTTAGTTACAAAGTTATGATCATAAAGTTGATAAGCCACCATACCACGTCAAGGTAAACCCCACACAGTGGTCCCTAACTTGTTTACCTCTGGTCATAGTATAAAATGTCTTGTATCTCTCTGCATAGTAGCATTACTTGGGGCTCCTGAACCTTTGCTTCAGTCTGATGACTAGATCCTCCCCCGCCACTAGCTTGTGGCTTTTAAGAGAGAGAGACTGCCCAAAAAAAAAAATGAAATAATGGAGAAACAATAGTGAAGGCAAAGTAAAGTTGCATGTATAAGTGCACACTTGAAAAGTATACTTACACCTATGCTGATGTAAGTAATGAAAACTCTTTGGTTAAGCACTGTAAATATGTCAGTGCTGAGTAAATAAAGTATAATACTCATTAAAAAGTAATGAAATTGACACTTTTATTATAGAACCATTGGTTTATTGCCAAGAAGGTACAAAATGCCTGAAGAATGTGAATCTGCCTTTGCATATACTTTTTTACCATCTTACCCTCCTCTAAGGACAGTGTCTTTAATTTTAGGGTATTTGTCATATGAGAAATTTGTGCCACCTTAAGGTGGTGGTAATTCAAGGGTTTCCAATGTGGCCGGCATCAGTCTAGATAGACTTGAACCTAAAGAATCCTGTGCTGATGTCATTTTAACACAAATTACACATTTATGTTTGCGGGAAAATACACTGCATTATGGGTAAACTTTGCACACTTGCGGTCTTAAATGAGACATATAACAGTCCAACATATATGATGCACTATTCAAGTAGCTTTGGGTGTCTGGTGCATTAACCGTATCTGTGAGGAGTCAATCCACAATCCCAATATACAAATCTCCAACTGGGTTGCACTCCATAAAACGTAGCATTTATTTCAGATACAAAAAACGATGGCACATTCAGTGCATATATGCAAATTTTCATAGCATGTCTGTATAAAATTCTGTATAAAGTTCTGTGCAGTTCCGCAATAGCAGTGAGTAATAAAGTTCGTCTTATAACTTATCTGTACAGACTTATGAATCGTTTCGGGGGCATCTCGCACCCTTTCTCAAGCTCATTCATAATCCTCCGTGTTTAGCAGACGATGTCCACGTTCAGCAAACCTGCTAGGAAAGAACCAATCGTAATACAACCAATAAGAGATCTGAAAAATAAAGTAAAGTAAAAATAAAAGATTTAGGCTGCTTACATACATATTTACATAAGAAATTATGTAAATCAAAGTCCCTATTTAGTCCTTTCAGAAATAGTGAATTTAATCTGTATATCCACTAGACCTCAGCTTTTTTTAAGGGCCAGAACTCGATCACCTCCTAAGCTCCTAGACACTGGCAAAGTTTTATTTCTGGTATTGATGGTTGATCTATGTTGGGAGAACCTATCACGCACCTTCTGTGTGGTTTCCTCACATAGAACAAACCACAGGGACACTCCAACATATACACGACAACGTTTTGTGAATTTTTGGAAGTAAAAAATGTTTTCCCCTTCCCACCCCTAATTTGCATATGCAAATTAGGATTCGGATTTGGTTTGGTATTCGGCCGAATCTTTTGTGCAGGATTCGGGGGTTCGGCCGAATCCAAAATAGTGGATTCGGCGCATCCCTAGTATCCACTGACAAGAGACGGTGGGAGTTGCAGTTCACTAAAGCTAATGTGATGAGAAGTAGTAATATGAGGGCAGAAATGAACAGGATATAAGGACTGGGGGTCAATGCTATAGCTGAGCCCAAATATATCAGATTGTTTGAAAATCTGTACTTTCCAGCCACAGCCTCCTGTGCTGCTCCACCCTCATACCCTGCTCCCACCCCAGGACAAGGAGACAATGGCTGAATGCTAGCAGTTACCCTATTGGCTGAATGCTAGCAGTTACCCTATTGGCTGAATGTGTGTGTAATGAAATGGAAAGGGCCAATCCTGGTACTGCAGTACAGTGATTGACGGCTTGGTTTGCCAATCTTTATAAAATAAATACCAGCCTCTCTATACCTGTAAATATTTCCTCCCATTGTCCAGGCTGGTAAAAGAGTGTCCCAAGGTTCACCCCTAGTGAGAGCATAGGGTTCTCTGGCTGTTTGGATGGAATGACTAGTGGCTATTGATCCTCCCAGGAGTCAGTGTAACTGGTTAAAGGGCACAAGGTTCATTAAACAGTGAAATAAACTCATAAATATTTTATGTCACAGGAGTTTTATGTCAAATTGTACTTATTAACTAGCCCCAGGGAAAGATTAGAGCTGGGCCCCTATCTGTTATGATACAAAAAGCAAGGTAGAGTCAACTTGCAGCCCTCCAGCAGCTCCAGCATCTCACTTAAAACTTAAACACCTCAAGCTCTTGTTGAACTCCAGATATCAGCATCCTCCTTTGTTTGTCATTGTCATAGTCCAGCTACCCTATCACATTTACACACATAGGGTCAATTTTATCAGGAGACTATTAGTTTAATGTAAGGCTCTATTTTCATGGATTTTTCACTTATACAGATTCAACACATAAGATCCAATCTTTGCCCAAGGAGTAAATTGCATTTGCACTTAACCAATATAATTTGACAAATATCTCTTATTTATTTACTTCACCAGCTATATTAGTGTAACTTACTATTGACATATCTTGGCAGGTTATTGCAGGTCAAAGGGCAGAAAGACAATTATTGGTTAGTGATTCAATGACATACCTTGATGAATTGCTACAGTCTGTTTTTTTATTTCAAACTATGGAATACTGCTTCTTTGTTATAGTGTAAATGTCAAGCTGCCCAATGTAACTTTGATGAAAATCATTTAATTTAGAAGTTTAAAAGCTCTGCTTATGCCATGCAGATTTGTGTATAAAATTTTTACCATATTTACACGAGTCCAGTTCATTAAAAAAAAAAACATATGAAATAATTGCTTTGAGTGAAATTGTCGCCATCTGCTTGAAAACAATAAAAGAGGAGTAATCTTTACAGCTTTGATTTATACATTACTCTCAATGACAAAATAAAGAAGCATAGGGTTCTGCAGGTCAAAATTGCTCTAAAACATAAAAAGCAGCAAGTTGCCTAGAGATATCAAATAGAATCAATCCAATAATGTACATCCGATGTGCTACTCTATTTTCTTATCAACTCTTTTCATTATGTATTATAATCATGAAAGCACCAAATTCACATTAGTTTTTAGTTATGTGTATAATGATCTGAACATCCAATTGCATGGATAAGTTTAAAGCAAATCTAGATGCTTATTAAAGTTCAAACATTAATATCATTTACTTTTATATAACTTATTGCCTTACATACTTACATACTTATGCATATATAAAGTACAGGTATAGAATCTTTTATCTGGAACACTTGGGACTTGGAGGTTTCCGGGTAAGGGATATTTCTGTAATTTGGCTCACTATTCCTAATTATAACCTATAATGTTGACCTTCTGGAGGCGGGGCAATGACATGGCGATCGGTGACTGGCCGATCACCACGTCAGTCTCAGAAACCAAGGTTGGGTAGACTGTCACTCAAGATTTGTCTCACAAAGACCAAATAAGCCAAAATAATGCTAGGATGATAATGAGAGAAAGGTTTAAAGATGGGGATTTAATAAGAGTGGGCAATTACAAAGTGACAACCAGTCAATTAATATCTGATCAGGATGGGAGACAGTAGTTATGGGATGTGATGAGAGGTCAAGGATGCATTAAATAGTGACAGCACATTGGAAAGCTCTGCTGATATATGCCTAAAGCAGTAGTGAATAACAGCTCAATTCTAGTTAGTTTTTAGGTGGAAGCTGACTGCAAGAACAATATACTGTTTTATTATTACAGATAAAAAGGGAATACTTTTTAAAAATTTGGATTATTTGATTATAATGGAGTCTATGGGAGATTACCTTTCCGTAGTGCGGATCTTTCTGGATAATGGGTTTCCGTGTTAACGGATCCCATACCTCTACGACCTTGAACTTGAGGAAGACAATCTCATTGGCTATTTGAGCAATTCTTTGTTTGTCTGTGCTGTGAAGGGATATCTCTATGCTCTCGCAATGGTAACACCCTTTTATGCCATAGGCTCTTATGTTACTGGTTCCCAAGTTTATAAATTCGACATACATTGCATTTCATTAATTAGATGCTTCTAAATGTACCATGCACTGAGAGACGATCAGTTAGATTACATAATATTGTGATAGTTCAGTAAAGCAAAAAGCACTGATATCAATTCCCTTTTACTAGTGCATATTCTCTCTAGGTTATTAAGATAAGTGCAGTGATAAACACCATTGCTTTTTATCTGATGGTGTCTCTTAACGCGTGGCACTTAATCTTTGTCACTGTGTTTGTTCATAAGTATTTATTGCACTCTTTGATCCACTGTCTGCATTTGCTCTAAAAAATTATTACAGCACTGCATATCATTATTCATTATTCTTTATCAACAACTACCTCTGTGTAAATAAAGATGAACCTATATACTGTACATACATCTGATCAACACTAAAAAAAACCATCATAGTGTCCACTCTAAATGTTATTGAGTCTTTGTTCCAGATTCCTAGTAATTATTTTATTTCCATCAATACATGTGATGTGAAATATTAGCTAACCTCAAGGACCGACCTTAAATCTTAATGACTGGGTAATTCTCACAGCTCCATTTATGACTTTCTGTCACCGTGAAACAAATTATAAAGATAACCTCACACTATCCGGAATGTAATATTCAATGACAAGACTGGAAACAGGAAGTGAAAAGAGAATTAGCGGTATCATTTGTCAAAAAGGAGCCTGATCAATATATGTGAACGCTCACCAGAGCTCAGATGATGTTCAGTAAGTAACACTACCATAACATGATCCATTCACCCAATTACAGAACAGAGTTAAAGGACAAATGAAACAGTGATCTGCTCAACCCAAAAGCAGTGAAAACATTTTTTTTTTTAACTGTGTAACAACATCATGATTATAACATAAGATTTCATAACCATTTGTTCTCTGGGGGAATACTCTGAAACCAATGGGAATATCCATATCCATGTGGTTAGTACCTTCATACAGTTGCGTATCTAGATGTAACTGGGCCCCAAAGCAAATTAATTTTAGTGCCCCCAACATATCGAGAGATTGTGCTGTTTTACCAATATATGCTGATATTGCTTATTAACTAGGGCCTCATGGAACCCCCTATACCTCCTGTCCCCCCCTGCAACCACAGGGTCTGCTTCCTCTGTAGTTACACCCCTGCCTTCATATACCTACTATGCTCTTTCATCTTTAATAGGTACATTTTTCCTTTATGTGTTACCAGGGCTTATTGCATGTGTTTTGATGCATCCTATGTAGCAAATAGTCTAGAGGAGGTTTCAGGAGCAGAGTCAGATGATGAATACAAAAGAGAAAATAAATTACATAATACTGGAGGTCATATTTTAGATATTAGCAGATTTAGAATAAAGTTTAGGGTAGAAAGACAGGAAATCCCTGCTAGAAAAATCTACAAGTGCTGAAGAGTTTAAACCATCTGGTCCAGGGGTAGGCAACCTGAGGCTCCGGAGCCTCATGTGGCTCTTCATCCTGCTTGCTGTGGCTCAGTCTTGCGGCTTTGCCTGTCACGTCGTCTATACAGCCCACACCTGCTGGCGGCTTCTTGAGTGCGCGACCACGGTAAGCTAGCGGTTAGCTTACCGCGGTCGCACACTCAGGAAGCCGCCAGCAGGAGCGAGGGCTGTATAGACGTCCCAGGAGTGACAGGCAAGACTGAGCCGCAGCAAGATGATTCATCATGGACCTTACCCCAGTCACACACTCAAGACAAGCGAGGGAAGATCAGCATTGAGCTGCAGAAACAGAAGTCACATTAAACAGATGAGAACACTAGCATTTAATAGGGCTATTCAGTGTTTTAAAGGCTTATAAGCTGTGTTATGTTTTGCGGCTCCAGACTAATTTTCTTTAGTGGAAGAGGTGGCAAAATGACTCTTTTGATAGTAAAGGTTGCTGACCCCTGATCTGGTCCAAGGAAATACATGTAATCACACTAGAGAGCAACAGACTATTGGTTTTCATTTTTTATTATTTGTGGGGTTTGAGTTATTTATCTTTTTATTTGGCAGCTCTTCAGTTTGCAATTTCAGCAATTTCTGGTTGCTAGGGTCCAAATTACGCTAGCAACCATGCACTGATTTGAATAAGAGACTGGAATATGAATAGGAGAGGCCTGAATAGAAAGACGAGTAATAAAAAGTAGCAATTCCAATTCATTTGTAGCTTTACAGAGCATTTTTTTAGATGGGGTCAGTGACCCCCATTTGAAAGCATGAAAGAGTCACAAAAAGAAGACAAACAATTCAAAAACTATAAAGAATAAAAAATGAAGACCAATTGAAAAGATGCTTAGAATTAGCACAGAGAAGCAAATGATAGTGTAGGATTTGATGGCAATAAAATTAGAGTCAAGGATCTGAACATCTTTGTGAGGCACTGTTATGCTTATGCATCCAAAATACAACTACATGTATGGGACCTGTTATCAGATAAGGGGTCTTTTTCTTAATTTGCATCTCCACATCTTAAATCTACTATCATTTAAATATTAAATAAACCCAATGGTTTTGATTCCAATAAGAATTCATTATTTCTTAGTTTGAATCAAGTGCAAGGTACTGTATCATTATTACACAGAAAAATAAAATCATTTTTTAAAATCTGAATTATTTGTTCATTATTTATTTGTCTGTGGGCTATGGCTGTCCCATAATTCTCAGCTTTCTGGATAACAGTCTTCTGGATAATGGATCCCATACCTGTACTGTGTTCACTGGTGGGCCAACTACTTTTGTTTTGGTAGAAAAAGTGTCTACAGGAAAAGACTGGTTACTCAATTATATAGGGGCACTTGAATCTAAAAGTATGAGCTAATACCCATGTCTGTAATGAACATAAATGGGCTCATACACACACAAGTTGAGTGTGCAAAGAGCAATTTCAGTCACAAATTGCCAGGTCAGCCTACTGCTCCTATTGACAAAGCTCACTATGAGATCCCTGGATTTACCACCATCTTTAATTGTCTTCATGATGGATGTAAGTAGCATTCAAAGGGGTGGTTCACCTTTAAAACTTTTAGTATGTTATTTTCATCTGGTCTTCATTATTTATTTTTAAAAGTTTTGGAATTATTTGCCTTCTTCTGACTCTTTCCAGCTTTCAAATGGGAGTCATTGGCCCCATCTAAAAAACAAATGCTCTGTAAGACAACAAATTTGTTATTGCTACTTTTTATTAATCATATTTCTATTCAGGCCTCCTCCTATTTATAGTCCAGTCTCTTATTCACATCAGTACATGATGGGGTAATTGGGAACATAGCAGTCGGATTGCTGAAATTGCAAACCAGAGAGCTGCTGTATAAAAATATAAATAACTCCAAAAAATGGAAATTGTCTCAGAATATCACTCTGTACATGATACTAAAAGTTACTCACAGGTGAACAACTCCTTGAATAAATAGAGTCATTAAGCCAATAATTGATGTTTGCCTTAGCACAATCACACTACAGGGTAAATGCACCCTAATTGCTTTTTAAGGTGATTGAACTTTAAAAATAACATTGATGTGCTTGTTACAGGTCTTTATCAAAATTCCATCAAGTAAGGAATTCGAAAGATGAAAAGAAATCTAGTACTGATAAGAACATTGTAAAATGTATCATAAAGAGAAGATTTCAAGTTCGGTACTGAACTGCGGTTTCATGAGCCTATAAGCACTTTGTCTTCTGAAAAAACGAATTGTATGTGACCAGGCATAGTATAAAACATTCAGTGCATTTCCATTAACACAAACATCATATGTGAACATTAATCCATTGATTTTACCTCCTAATACCATAACTGATCGGTCATGATTTCCCCTAATGACATTTTGTATTCTGCTTATACATCACATTCATCAAATCATCCATGAAAAAGGGCAGAGCTCAAGGACCTCTTATCCTGCATGTATTTTATCTAATCGTTTATACACAGACCATTCTGGTATTCATGTTGTGAAGAATTTCTGTGGATGGCCCAATGCAATGGAATGTTTAATTCTACAGTCAAGGCAGTCATGGGGGTGCAGCCAGTATTCTTCCTGATGGGAAAATAAGAAGGGACAAACCAGTACAGATGTGGGATCCACTACCCAGAAACCCATCTTCCATAGATTCCATTTTAATTCAATTTTAAAGATTTTTCTCTGTAATAAAGAAACAATACCTTGTACTTGATCCAAAGTTAGATATAATTAAAGGGCACGTCAACTCCAAAATAAAAATTAGCATAAAAAATATAATTCTAAGCAACTTTGCAATATACATTCATTACACATTCTCTATGGTTATTTGTATATGTATTGCTATTGAAAGCAATGTTTGTCTGTCCCTTTCTGTTCTCTGTCGATACAATGTAAGACAAGGCAGCTGATTAACAGACCTGTCTTTGCTGGGGAACGAAGACTTTTGCAACACTGTTTAAAAAGTAACATCCAGGAGTTAAGCAAATGCTGCTTTTAATAGCAATTGTTCTTACAGATAACTTGAAGAGCACTGAACATTTTTAATGAATGTATATTAGAATGTTACTTAGAATTATGTTTTCTTTTATTAGGCACATTTTTATTTTGGGGTTAATTTGCCCGTTTATTCTTATTAGCGGTAAAACAATCCTATTTGGTTTATTTAATGTTTAAATTAATTATAAGCAGACACTGTATGGGGATCCAATTTACAGAAAGATCCCTTATCTGTAGTGATGGGCGAATATGTGGCATTTCGCTTTGTCGAATAATTCACGAATTTCCAGCGAAAATCACGAAACGGCAAAAAACTTGTGAAACGGCGTTGGTGTCTCGTTTTTTTTTTGAGGCCGGCAAATTTTTGCGCCGGTTTCACAAATTTATTCGCCGTGGGAATTCGTCTATCACTACTTATCTGGAAAACCCCAGGTCCCGAGCATTCTGGATATCAGGTCCCATACCATTACCATGCTGTCTCTAATTTAAATTTTACTTTTTCTCAGAAAAAAAAAACTTTTTGTTGGCAGCGCTGCACCAAGCTCTAGTCAGTGTATATTAAGCCACAGAGGCATTTC
The DNA here is from genome assembly GCF_017654675.1 of Xenopus laevis. Lineage (NCBI taxonomy): Eukaryota > Metazoa > Chordata > Amphibia > Anura > Pipidae > Xenopus > Xenopus laevis. The sequence continues at coordinate 39,526,489 of NC_054381.1, forward strand.
ATTAGTGGCATAACTCTTTTCTTATCATCCTGCTAAAAACTTCACAGTGCCTGTTCAATAAATCATAGTTGTTTGTTCTAGTCTAGTATAGTCATCTGGTTTAATTGTTAAATGTAATTATTTTAATGCTCTGAGCAATTTTAAAAAAAAGATAGGAAGCTGTGCAGGGAACCAAACTATTTTTAACTATATTTGCTAGGCTGTTTTTATGGCTGTAGAACCTCCTTTAGCATAAATGTCACTTATAGTTAATCTAATGCAAGTGTTCAAAGTACCCAGGGTATGGAGCACTGAACAGTTTGACACTCTGGATTTGCCTAAATAATCTAAGGTCTGATTTCACAACACGGATCCCAAGTAAATGTCTACGCTGTTCCATTAAATATTAAGAGTCATTTCCTTTATCCTTCAAACTTGCCGCCAGATTGATGGCAACTAGAATGTCAGCCCTAACAGCTTGTACAGGAGCTGGAGGGGACATGGGATATTCCCTTAAGGCTCTATTTCTTATTGTTTCCTAGCAACAACGCTTTTTCAGCGTTCCTTTTCAAAGAATTTTAAGTGTGTCCAGAAGAATGGGATATTGCAGCATTTGGTGAAAAATTAAACCAATAAAAGCAATGTACATATTTTTGATCATTACTACTACTTGTAATTACTATTACTTAAATATATTTTTTTATATCCAATGATTCTTCTTCTATTAACTACACACAACATCTGGTTTGTGTAACAACAGCTGTAGTGTCATGAAAAATCACCCCTAATAAAATGTTAGCATTGCATTCTGTATTTCCATTCCAAGTGCTCCTTATACTGCTTGATTTGTAATATATTAAGTATAGCTTAATAAACACTATAGACATGTATAAACAATGAGCAAATTAGCACCTGGGTAGTAACCCATGGCAACCAGATGATTGCTTTCATTGCTCAACCTGCAGCTGGCTGGAAAAAGCTAATCACTAATTGGTTGCTATGGGTTACTACCCAGGTGCAAATTTGCCCAGTGAGCTGCCATATTTGCACAAAAAAATATCAGTATGGAATCTATTATCCAGATAATAGTGTACTGGAAATGTTGGCATTATTTTTATTTTTTAACTATTTTCCAGCTTCATCACTTGAGAGGATGACATTCTTTATTAACTTTATGCATACAATGTCTTAATGTCCTTAATACATTAATAACAGATGAGGGTAATGGAACAGTGTCAGTTGGTACCAAAGTGCATAAATTACTGACTCACATAAAAAGGGCCAATTCAAGACACCTTGGGCCAAATTCAGTTCAGTGAGAGGTTATCTCATGGATTAGCACATGAAAACTTGTGATGGGCGAATAAATTCACCAGACAATAATTCGCAGGAAATTTCTGTGTTTCACTCTAAGTGAATTAATTCGCAAAACTGCGGCACCAATTCGCCGGCGAAAAATCCACCACGTCAAAAAAAAAAAAATGGGTCGTCAAAATTATTCAGATGCCCATTGACTTTAATGCATTTGGACCAAATAGTCGCTCGTATAAAAATTGTCGATCGGGTCAAAATTATTTTGACGCCCATTGACTTCAATGCGTTTCACAAATTTCATGAATTTTGTGGTAAATTTGCAAATTTTTTGGCATATCGAAACACGACAGCTTCACCCATCACTAGTGAAAACTCATGGATGAGATTCAATTCGAGGAGAAAAAACTTTTCTCAAAATTCGAATCCCGTTTTTCCCACAGACGTCAACATAAGACTAAAGTGTCGTTATCCACCTTTGGAGTTCTGCGTTTGAATCCCGATTGGATGATTTTCCAGTCCTTTCAGGGATGTATATTCCTGTACAGAACCCTTCCATTTTCTTCAGGCTGTATTCAAGAGTGACTGCTACTTTGGAGTCAGCAAAACTTGCATCCTTGCATGTCTGTTCTGTGGTCCATGCAGCATATCACCTGATTTCTCCCCCAAGGGCCTGAGGTTTGAACCCTGGCTGGCAGCTTTTGCCATAAGTTGCCTTTTCTTTGGGCTACATTAACAAGTAACTGATATTTATGGTTTGGAAACTGCTAAAGCTGCTTTTGCTGGAAGCCCCATTTTTCTCAGGTTACATGAACGAACCTGCTAATCAGCTTTTTAAATTAAAGCAATTTACCAATGTCAACTGCAGGCTGATGCTAGGCAAACCCAAAAAGGGTTCTGAATAGGGGGAAAAAACCCAAGTTGATGCAAATGCAGTAAGGGCAAGGAAAGATCAAAGTAAGGGCAATGTATGGGCAAGGTATGGGCAATGTGCTAGATGGAGAACCCCTGGCCTGAAGTAGATACCTGGGTAGCTTAGAAGGGCAACCCTGGTAAGAAAAAGGGGCAGCCAAATAGTGCCCTTTTTAGAAAAGGGTACTGCCAAAAGCCCTGCTTTCCATCACAGGAGTATAAGCACCAGCCCCCATTTGCAAACAACCGAGGGGCAGACAGTTTGCCCTTCCATCTCTCTGACCGTCCACCATTTGAGTGACTCAAACCACCACCAACCAGAGCAATGAGCTTTTGACTCAGGCAGGCAATGCGATTGGGCCCAACTTTTGACAGGCAGCTTGTCCTTCCATTGGTCCGTGCAGTATTCTTGAAGCACAACCTACCAGAGCTGCCTTTGTGCTGAGTTTTCAACAGTGAATTGAATTATACTCACAACCTTTGGGTCTGAAGGCATGCGACTTAATCATTAGATCATTCAGGAGCTCCCCCTCCCTGAGGAACGCGGGGTTCGTATTGACTCTATTAGGCGGAATATGGACTGCCAGTCAGTTTATCAGTACAAGGGGGCATTTGGTTGTTATGGTCATCCTGAACCATGCACCGACAGCATTAGGCTCTGTGGCGTGGGCGGCTAATACACCTGTTGTCCATCTGTGGAGTCTCGAGTTGGATGATTTCCCACTCCTTTCAGGGATGTATATTCCTGTACAGAACCCTTCCATTGACAGCATTCAAAAGTGACTGCTACTTTGGAGTCTGCAAAAGTGATGTCCTCATCTGTGTGTTCTGTGGCGCATGCAACAAATCACCTAATTTTGCTCCTAATGGCCTGGGGTTTGAGTCCCGGCTGGTAGCTTTTGCTGTAAGTCGCCTTTTTTTCAGTTTATATTATCCATTTACAGTTTGGTAAAGCGCCAAAGCTGCCTTTGCTAATCAGCTTCTCAAATGTTTTTTTCAAGCTATCTACAGAACCCTGTCTTTCTTTAACAATTTGCCAAAGTAAACTGAGAGCTGATGTAAGGCACGCCCCAAGAAGGGCAGTGGGGGGGGTTCTTACAGGCAACCCCTGTAAGAAAAAGGGCAGCCAAATGGAGTTTTGTCGAGACAGCCCTTCAACAAACAAAGCTACCAATCGCCATGTTGTCTTTCAGCAAGGCCTCTCCTTCCATCACCGGCAGGCTAGCCATTTGGGAGGGCTCCTTTAGGATTGTACCTCGGGTTCATATTGGCTTTATTAGGCAGAAGCATGGCCCCTCCTTCCATCACAGGCAGGCTAGCTTCCCCCCACCTTGCCAGTTCATCTGTGTCATGTTATGTATGCTGTATTCAAGTGCAACCTCTACTTTCGATTCGGCAAAATCGATCCCCCCATGCCCCAAGATGACCTGTCTCTCTTTGAAGCATGTGGCAAATCACCTGTTAACTGCCCCTAGTTCCAGGCCTGCTTGGTACCTTTCTGTGTCTGTTGTATTGTTAGATCGTGGCCATCACAGGAGGGATAGCGCCAACCCCCCTTTGCAATCAACTGAAGGGCTTCCAGGTTGCACTTCCATCAAAGGGACATTCGGTTGTTATGGTCATCAGGAACCATGCTCCGGAAGCAGTTTTCACATGATAAACCGTGAGATATGTTTTTCTGAATTGAATATCATCTTAAATTGAATCTCATCCATTCGTTTTCACGTCATAAACCATTTTCTCACTGAATAGAATCTGGCCCATTGTTTGGAATCCTTCCCAGTCCAAAACTTGTTTACAGACTTTTCACTATTTATGAGCCTGTCCCACCCAAGGTTCCTGGCTTGATGGGTATAGGATGGCATATTATGAGTAGGGTCGTATGGTACATAAATAGAGAAGGGAAAAAAGGAATATGGCAATAAGGAAGGGAGATATATGAAAACACTGAATATGGGAGTAGGTTAAGGAGGAGACAATCACATATGGAGCCAAGGAGCCCAATGCAGTCCTTGCTTGATGTGATTTTTAAATTCCCCAAGGTAATTGTCTGGGAGGCCATTGTTCTTGTCAAAAACAAAAGACAATAAGATGTCACCAGTGGCAAAATTGTCAGTTTAAATGGAGAAAAGCTGTTCACATCGTATTAGTAACTGTACCAAGCACTAGCTACTGGTGTTTAAAGGAGACCAAACATATTTTGAGTTATAGATACATAAAAACAATGAGATATCAGCTAAAAGAAAATATTTCTTAGCTTGATGGGAAAAGTTACTGTATCAATGCAAGCATGCATTATTTATTCTTGGTGTTACCTGTCCTTTAGAAGAAAGGATTGTTCCAGAGAGTAAATGCCATATGTTATGCGTATCAGCAGCATAGCCATTTCTTTACCACATATACATCATAAACAGCAGTTGCCTGTAACAAAACCCTTGATTTCCCATCTGACACAGAGCCTCCTGCTCTAAACGTGCATCACACAGCTGATATTTATTATGCAATTAATTCGTTCAATCTGAAAAAGCAACAAAATGCAGTTCTGAGCAAATCAGACACTATAGTTTAGCTGATCTAACCAATATGAGCTGGTGAGCTGAGCTTGGTGCTGCTGATCTGGTTTAGTTGTGCCCCTGCATTCTACGGAATAACATGCTGCTGACTGAGCCACAGATACCGAATGAATAGGAATCAGAAGATGGACAAATCCCACCAAGGTCATTAGTTCAATAACAGCTGTTTGGTACCGCTAACTATTCCTATTGTGAAGAAACAAATAAAATGGAATGATGTATAAAGACAACACATCCCAAATGTAAAAGGCTAAAATGGATGTAAACTGAGTGCATGTGTCCATACAACTTGTAGTGAATGCTATTGCACCTTTTTAGGTTGCTTAGATTTATTTAGTGCAAATGAAACTGATATATGGGTGTCCTTACTGTCACCCTGGACCTGGCTTTAATTTAAGGTGTCCCCTAGAAGAGGGTTGCATCAATAATTGCAAGTGACTTGCTCTGTCATTTGGCCATTAATTCTATTATTGATGCCCAACCCCAAACATCAGTTGAAAACAAATGCAGTGTGATATAGCGGGGGCCAGGATGTGACATCAGGGGCGGGGCTATGATGTGGCGATCACTGTTTGGCTGATCTGCATGCCAATCTCAGGGAATCCTGCCCTGTTTTACAAATTAGGGAAAATAAAAAAAACAGGCTGTCTGGGTCAAAACCAGACGTGGCTTGGTAAATGGCTTGGTGAATACATTTGATTCTGGGATGATGCAAAGCTTGCCTTGATAACAGTTCCCACAAAATGATGCTGCCCGTATGCTATAATTGTAGATTCCCAGTTTGTAAGGAATTGACAGGCAGCTGATTAATTCTAGAACCTCTTCATTTGTCCAATTCCCCTCTGGCTTGTTTATGTAGTGAGTGGAAAATGAGGCCCCTTCTATAAACAGCAGCACAGAGGCAAAAGGCAAGTTAAGGCAGAAGCTGCTACAATTAGCTTTTTACAATGATCAGCAGTGCATCTCACAAGTCCAGGGGGGCATTTGCCATGGTGATCATACCTTGAGAGGTCATTGTGGAATATTCTCTGTATCTTGCAGTTAAACTAAAAAACAATAAATGATCCTTTAGCCAAACAAATGGTACCAGTATAACCACTATGAAAGTTACCTGCTGCCAATAAAAAAGGCAAAAAATAAGCTGAATTATATTTTCATACAGTTATCATGACCTTAAAGGAGAAGGAAAGCTTGCCAATAGATTAGCTGCAATAGTGCAAGCTAGAATGCTATATTTATTCTGTAGAATGTTTTACCATACCTGAGTAAAAAGCTCTAGAAGCTCTCTGTTTGTTTAGGATAGCAGCTGCAGTATTAGCTTGGTGTGACATCACTTCCTGCCTGATTCACTCCCTGCTCACTTATAGCTCTGGGCTCAGTTAACAGTAGAGAAGGGGGGGGAAGAGGAGCAAACTGAGCATGCTCAAGCCCTAGCCCTGGAGGTTTAAGCTGAAGGCAGGAAGTCTGATACAGAAGCCCATGTGTACACAATAGAAAGAAAGAAATGCTGTGTTTCTTAGAGCAGCATTATTTTGAGGGTTTACTGGTATATTTAGGTGAACCTTTCTGATAAGGCTTACTTAGTTTCAACCTTTCCTTCTCCTTTAAATGTAACATGAATTCGAGATAAAAACGTTTTATGCCACAACAAGACCTCTTGACACTGCAATACTTTGGTAATCATTGCAAGTGAATCCTGTCGTTTCTCTAACTTGCTTTGTATATACCTTACATGATAGATCTTGCCTTGAAATGAACCCTCACTGCTTGTGTTTATCTTTATCATCTCTTTTTACAATCACGATTACCTGGGATCACCACATATATATGTGTTTTACATGAGTGATTCAAACGATTGCACAGCAGCAGCTATTATTGGATGCTTCATCACCATCATGGGAAAGGATAACATGGGTTGACGAAGCCCTTGACAATCTAAATTCTGTATTCACACACACACACACACACACTATTCTCAATTTTATTAGGAACCAATTAACCTTTGTGTATGTTTTCAAAAGTGTTTTGTTGCTCTACAATAACATTGTAAACTTCATTCAACCTCAGCTACAGTGCTTCATCCAAAATGCATCTCACCAGCACCTCTTCTGTTAGTGGTCATAGACAACATAGTTGCAATACCATATTTATAAAGAATGCAGTAATGTGATTGAAGTTATTCCTACTCATGTCAATAAGTTATTGGTTCTAACATCAGAACAATGATTTATATGATGTTGTAAACCAATGTCTGGATTATACAATATTCAGGGGGTTATTTATCAAAGGTCATGTTTGTGAGCTTTTGTGAGGTCTTTTTATACCTCGAATAAACTCACAACGTGAATGTTTTCTAATTTGTGAAAAAACTTGAATGTAAAATACTCAAATTAGTGAATTAAGGGTGAAAAACCCCAATACTCAAATTGATTGAGCTTTTCACAGAGAAAAAAAAATCATCATGAAGGGGACCTCTGCTATTGACATCTATGTGACCATGACAGATTTTAGCTGGAGTATTTTCAGATTCAAGCTATTTCCAGCTTTGGGGTATAATAAATCTTTTTTTTTTTGAAACCTGAAAAATTTGTAACTTTTTCGGGAAAACACAATTCTACCTACCCTTTAAAGTCCATCATCTCAGCCTGGATAAGTGCAGTTTTGCTACATATACTGTATTTGCACATTTAACTGTGTAGCGCACCTTCTGCCATGTTTGGAGTCGGAGAGTCATGTCCAGCCCTATCAGAGTATTATTATTATTAGATCCAACAAGCCAAAAAGGTCTACACTCGCTGGTCTCATGTAGAAGAATTAGGTCATTTTATCAGTGGAGACTACAACAGAAGCCTTTCTCAAAGAACAAACAACTCATGTCTAATTACAATCAGGGGGATTTTTAAAAAAAACAAAAAAACAAGGCTATAGAAGAATCACAAGCACCACCGATACTAGCCACAGTTTCAGTAATGACAGTAATGATCAGTATGACACCATTGTAAAATCGAAAGCATAAGTTTGGGGTTTAAAATGAGTTTGCTTGACCAATGCGCAAACATATATCTGTGTTCACTTTTAGACTTACAACACTTTTTTTGCATGTCCAGGGACGCTCCTGCCATGAGGCAAGGCAAAAAGCCGCCTCTTTAAGAGGTGAACATTAAGAGCCCAATTTCCGAGTTTTAACCCGGAAATTCAGCGACCATATTTATATATACTGTAGGCCCTCAAGGGCAGCACAGTACCTATTTTTTTTTTAAACCCTCCCCACCCTCTTCCATAGAGAATCCAGTGACGAAGCTGAGGGGGTGAGGGGTAGGGGGGTCCAAATAAGAATGCGGAAGTGACATCACGTGCACGGTGCGCTGACGGCACTTCCACTAAATACATTGTATGACGTCAGTGCATACGGCACGTGACATCTGTGCATATGTCGCGTGACAGCAGCGCATTCGGTGCGTAACCTCAGCGCGTATGGTGTGTTTAAATCCGATGCCTAGGACGGCATCAGAACTAAATTCAGCCTTGAGTGGGTCTATTTTTTAATATGTAAATGTCATATGCCAATGTTTCTTGCTCACCTTGACTCACATTGGTGGTGTAATATGATGTCACCTTTTTGGCTTGTTACAATCACATTGGTCTGTTCCCAGGCATCCTGCATTCTCATATACGTGAGTGCTGCCATATTTGACTGTGGTGTATTATTATTATTATGAATAATAATAAGGGGCAGATTTATCGAAGTGAATTTTCAAAATAATTTTTGGGTACTTTGACTAGGGAAGAGTACAATTTAGATTCGAATTTGAAAAAACTTTTTTTTTGAAGTACTGTCTCTTTAAAACTTCGTCTTCGAGCATTTGCCACTTAAAAGCTGCTGAAGTGTTGTTTTATCCTGTGGGAGAATCTACATGGAGGCAATTAGGGGAGTTTAGGAGATCGAATGTCGAAGTTAAAAAAACTTTAAATCGAAGTAGTGCTACTGTACTTCGAATCGTACAATTCGAAGTAGGCCCACTTCAACCCCAAAAAACTTCGACCACCATTCAATTGGTCTTTTTGAATTCGAAGTTCGAAGTTTTTTTAACTTCGACCTTTGATAAGTATGCCGTTAAGTGTTTGTAAATCACCAACATATCTTATCTATCAAATAGATGGGTATATACATCAAACATACAGATTACATACAAAAACAAAACTAATACAAGAGGTAAGGAGGGCCCTGCTCAATACAGCTTACAATCTAAAAGATTTCCAAGCAAGCCTTGAAAAGTCATCTACTTGATAAGACCTCAAAAAAGGATACTCTGGTCTCTTATCTTATTTTGCTCTGTTTATTTCTTCTAAAATGATGTGAACAATTTAGGTGCTTTAAAAATAAATAAATAAAATAAATTGCTACATAAGTACCATATTGTGCATGAAGAAGTTCCAGTTCAACCAAGTCATTCACTGTAGAGCTCCTTTACACCATTAAAATATAACGCTACACCATTATATTTTATTGCTTGATTAAGTCAAAATTAATGACGAGATATCCTGTCTATAAATGGTTTATATTTTCCTTTAATGCTAGATAAAAAAAAAATTTTAACCTGACATTGATCTCTCCTCTGCTCAAACTCCATAGGAATATTATTATGGGTCATATAAGAACCAGAACTCTAAAGTAATAAGTGGATAGATTAACATCAGGATGTACAGCAGACATTTATAGTCACGTTAAGGCTAACGATAAGTATTATAGGACTCTGTACTAGCTTCTTGTTAATAAGTAACGCTGTATGTGGTTAAACAAAATTATTAAATCTTTACCAGGATTGTTGGAATGAAGAAGTAATGGAGGCTTTATTTTGGGGGGCAAAAAAATGTAGATAGGGTGCTCTCCCATTGACAAAGAATTAAGATACTTCTAGGGAGTACCTCCCAATAAGTGTGCTTGTGCTGATTACATTACTAAATATATTATTATCAAACTTATAAATATTTAATATATTAGAACAAGTGTAAATGCCATGTTTTGGTCAAAATATGTAAACTCATATGCAACGTCTACTCCCTTGATCATACAATAAGTCCTTCACTAGCCCACTGGTGTTCCTTTTATTGAGGTGCATTTAAAATCCTTCAACCCATTTGCAGAGTCCTGTAGAGTGTGAAACACAAGCCCAGCCATGTGTCTACATTTGTAAATGGATAGTACAGGTATGGGTTCTGTTATCCAGAATGCTCGGGACCTGGGGTTTTCCAGATAAGGGATCTTTCCATTATTTGGACCTCCATACCTTCTAAATAAAAATATTTAAACATTAATTAAACCCAATAGGATTGTTTTGCCTCCAATAAGGATTAATTATATATTAGCTGGGATCATATACAAGCTACTGCTTGTTGTATTATTACAGAAAAAAGGAAATCTATGAGAGACGATAATGGGTTTCTGGATAATGGACCCTATACCTGTATATTTATTCATGGACGTAACTACAGAGGAAGTTTGTGGTATATAACTATACCTAACTATTTTTAACTGTAACTACAGAGGAAACAGAAACTGCGGGTGCAGGTGGGCCCAGGAGGTTAGAGGACTCATTGAGGGTCTAATTAAAGGAGAACTAAATCTTAACTAAAGAAGTTGGCAGAAATGTTGTACATTGTGTTTTGGGCTTCTGTACCAGCACAAGGCAACCACAGCCCTTTAGCAGTAAAGATCTGTGTCTCCAAAGATGCCCCAGTAGCTCCCCATCTTCTTTTCTGCTGATTCACTGCACATGCTCTGTGCTGCTGTCACTTACTGAGCTTAGGGACCCACTCACAATATACAGTACACCAAGAAAAGAAATGTCACAATATAAGGCTGATTAGTAATTAATACAGATAATTACTACATGGCAACAGAGAAACCAGTGCAACTAGCATCAGAATTTAATAATCAGCCCTGTAGCATCAGTTTATATTACAGGCCAACCTCATTTTCTGCTTGATAATTAGTGACGACCCCTAAGCTTAGCTTCTCAACAGCTGCTCAGAACCCACTGCGCATGTGAGTGTTGCAGACACTTTCCAAGATGGTGACTCCCAGTGACAAGTTTGAAGTCCTGGATCATTGCTGCTATTGACAAGCTGAAACTTTAGGCTGGTGCAATAAGTTCAGTATATAAAATATGGTATTTTTGCCATATTCATTTTTAGGGTTTAGTCCTCCTTTAATGAGCAATTTAAATATATCTTGCCAGAATTTTAGTGCTCTAACTTGAATTAGCACCACTGTTCATGGATACAACCCTGGCGTTTTCTGTGTTTTTCTATATATTTTGATTGAGGCTTATATAAAACTCATAATATTTCTAATAAAGGGTATTGAATGGTGACAGTAGAATATTTTCCTGCTTCAAACTGTATTCTGGTACTGAGGTAATTCTGTTCAGAATACAAGAAGAACTGATTTAGAGGCAACCCGGTGGCATGTTATTCAACTCATGGAAATAATGCATTGAGTGCTAAACTGAGCTATTTAATATAACCACTGCAACTCCAATTAAACTGAGATATAAGCCATATTGCTGTGTAAGTCATCAGGAACACACTAGCTAGGGAGAATATTTGATTAAATTTATGTGCCTGGGGAAGATTAAATGGACCACATTAAACTGATTTAATAGTAGGGCACACAAACAATTTAGCACACGTAACATTCAAGTACTCTGTACTAAGGAGCTGATTTATTAAAAAATCAAGCTGGCCTTTTTTTCTCAATTCAAGAAAAACATGGAGAAAACCATGAATGTGGAAAAATGAAACCTTGAATAGAAAAGTCACCAGAAAAACTAAGCAAATAAAAGCTGGAAAGGTTGTATAGAAGGCAATGGGAATATTCTTTAACTCTCTAATTTATATTCTCTAATTCCTCACCTTTTGTAGCAATAAAGATCGTTATGTGTGCAACTCTGTATGTAATTACAGTGATTTCTTTGAATAAACACATTTATTTTACAGTGCATTGAAACATTCGAGATTTTCAGCCTCATTGGTCTGATGTATTCCTGGGAACATGACTGTCATGCTTACAGTTCAGAGCAAATTCTTACAGAACATATGCTCTACAGCAGGGATCCCCAACCTTTTAAACCTGTGAGCAACATGCAGAAGTAAAAGGAGTTGGGGAGCAACACTAGCATGACAAATGTTCTTGGGGTGCCAAATAGGTGCTATGATTGGCCATTTGGTAGCCCTTATGTGGATTGTCAACCTACATTGAGGCTCTGTTTGGCAGTGTACCTGGTTTTTATACAACCAAAACTTGTCTCCAAGTCTGGAATTCAAAAATAAGCAACTGCTTTGAGGCCACTGGGAGCAACATCCAAGGGGTTGGAGAGCAACATGTTGCTCACGAGCTACTGGTTGGGGATCACTGCTCTACAGGAAACCATGAAGGCCACATAGCTTGCTGTAAAAGGAACACTGACTCATGGAGGGCTCCTGTAAGTGTATCACTTCACAAGAAACCTGCACCACAGAGCCTGCCGTTCACATGGAATTTCTACATAACCATTGCGCTATATAATTCATCCACCCAAGCCTATGATGCAACACCGTAACACCCACCACTGAGTACACAAACATTTTGTTCATGTCAGCCATGCTGGGTAGAAGTGAAAGTCCCTAGGGTTGGGAATATTGGGAAATATTAAAGTGGTAGCCATGTTATCTGAGTGAGTTACCATTAGCCTTACATCACCATTTCCCTGCATTGCTTGCATAATTTTAAGCTAAAATTTCCAGTTTATAGACATGTTATTTTGCATAAGATCCTCTAATGTAATAAGAAAGGCACAGTGTACTGCTTTGTGTATAATATGGATATTAATCACAAGCAGAAACGGAACTATAGGGGGGCGGGCCCTGGCGCAGGACGCGCAGCCGGGCCCCCCGCCCCCCTCCGTACACCCGGAACTGGCTGGGAATATGCGGCGCGAGGACTGCCGGGGGGCCCTGAGGGGGTACAGGCCCTGGCCCGCTAGCACTCCCTGCTCCCCCGGTAGTTCCGCCCCTGATCACAAGCAACTTGCTTTTTTGCTTTGGGGATATCAATGATAAGGTCACCATATCATGGGGTTAAATCCAGCTAGAAGGCCTGCATTGATAGCCTTTACATTAAATATAAACAATGCAACCCATATCTTTCCATAACCGAGATCTTAATATTTTAAGAAAAAATGTAAGCATTAAATAAACCCAATAGGATTGTTTTGCCACCAATATAGATTCATGCAGCTTAGTTACCATCAAGAACAAACTACTGTTTTATTATTACAGAGACCTCAGTAGAATTAGTAGACAGTAGAATAACATGCATGGGACCTGTTTTTAGTCTACTAAAAAATCAATTTAACATTAACTACACCCAATAGGATTGTTTTGCCTCCAATAAGAATTAATTATATCTGATATGGGATCAGATACAAGGTACTTTTTTATTATTACAGAGAAAAAGGAGATCATTTTGAAAAAATGTAATTTGTTGATTAACATGGGATCCCCTACCTGTATTTGCTTAAAATAGAATTTATAGGAGATGACATTGCCATAATTATGAGCTTTTGGATAATGGGTTTCCAGATAAGGGACCCTATACCTGTATTTATTAACCATCTCCCTGATTCTCCAAGTGATCTGATAACCTTACTGTGTGAAAAGAGGACACAGTCTATTCCCTCATACATAAAAGATCAGTTTAAAGGAACATTAAACTGACCAAATATTCTGTCATGGTTTTTGTAGTTTTTATTTCTTAATTACACTGTTTACACTGCAAATAATTCACTCTACAATATAAAATTTAATTCCTGAACCAGCAAGTGTATTTTTTTGTTGTTGTAATATTGGTGTGTAGGCAGCCATCTCAGGTCATTTTGCCTGGTCATGTGCTTTCAGAAAGAGCCAGCACTTTAGGATGGAACTGCTTTCTGGCAAGCTGCTGTTTCTCCTACTCAATGTAACTGAATGTGTCTCAGTGGGACCTGGATTTTACTATTGAATGATGTTCTTAGATCTACCAGGGAGCTGTTATCTTGTGTTAGGAATCTGCTATCGGGTTACCTTTAGACAAATACAAGATTCCTCTGCACTCAACCCATTATCAATATATTTAAGACATTGAGAAATTTTGTGCATACAGCTACTAAAAAATGCCTTACCCTTTAAACAAAACAGGGATTGTTTGTCCATATATTGCAATATATTTAAGATATATTGCTTCAAAGTATAATGAAGCAATAGAATGCTTAATGAATCAGATGCAATTTGAGTGTAGGACTGGCCAGATATGGGATGACTTATATATTGCAATATTTGGCGTATTTTCCCATGACAGAATCCCTTTAAAGTATGCATACTTTTTTTCATAGCAAAACAATGATATGGTCATGTCTGAGTCATGTTCACATTATAAAGTGAGAATGAACTCTGTTTGCTTAAATACAAGTACAGGTATAGGATCCCTTATCCGGAAACCGGATATCCAGAAAGCTCTGAATTACGGAATTAAATTTTTTTCAAAATAATCCAAATTTTTAAAAAGGATTACCTTTTTCTCTGTAATAATTAAACAGTACCTTGTACTTGATCCCAACTAAGATATAATTAATCCTTATTGCAAGCAAAACTAGCCTATTGGGTTTATTTCATGTTTAAATGAATTTCTAGTAGACTTAAGGCATGAAGACCCAAATTATGGAAAGATCCATTATCCGGAAAACCCCAGGTTCTGAGCATTCTGGATAACAGGTCCCATACCTGTACTGATTTGATATGTTGCCATTGAAGGGACAGTAAGCCATAAAACTATACCAACAACACCAGTTATAGACTATATTCCAGAAGGTCCTGAGCATCTCAGCATAGTAATGAACTATGTGCTACAAAAACATAAAATATAATGTAAAATGTATTTATACACCACTTAAGTTAAAATACACAATCCCATAAGAACAAACAAAGCACAGCATTTGGAGGTGCCCCTGAGATAAATAAATATATAATGTACCTATAGGTGATTAGCTCCCAACTGGGAAAATTGATGTGCCACTATTTTAATAGCTGCAACTGGTGTTATTTATTGCTGTTAGATATTGTGTTGTTCAATTTCCTTATGGGCCTTTAAGGAATAGTTCCCAGAAGTTCATGCATTTAGACATCTAGCATGTCCCTATAGTCACAAGTCAAATCAACTGCACTTGCTGTATTTTTTCCCTTGAAGATGATTCGCTAGTCATTTTAATGGCTTAGATAATTCAGAATTCAGAATTGAGTCAGTCAGATGACTAGCGATATGTCAACAAGCGAAAAAAATACAAAATACCAAAATGTCCAGTTGAATTGACTCATTCTATAGATATTCCATGACCTGGATGAATGACAACCTTCACAGACATACTAGCAGGCCCTAAGATGGGGGTTGTTTTAAAAAAAATTAATTTGTCACATATAGGTCAATTTATAAGATTATAAAAGTTCATCTAAGGCTGAACTGAACCTTTAAAATGGAGTAAAAAGCCACTCATTTGGATGCATTTAAAGGCCAATTCACAAAGGGTCGAATATCGAGGGTTAATTAACCCGCGATATTCGACTGGGAATTAAAATCCTTCGACTTCGAATATCGAAGTCGAAGGATTTTAGTGCAAATAGTGCGATCGAACGATCGAAGGATTACTCCTTCGATCGAACGATAAAATCCTTCGAATCGAACGATTCGAAGGATTTTAATCCAACGATCGAAGGAATATCCTTCGATCAAAAAAAGTTGGGGACCTTCCCCATAGGCTAACATTGACTTCGGTAGCTTTTAGATGGCGAACTAGGGGGTCGAAGTTTTTTCTTAAAGAGACAGTACTTCGACTATCGAATGGTCGAATGGTCGAACGATTTTTAGTTCGAATAGTTCGATTCGAAGTCGTAGTCGAAGGTCGTAGTAGCCCATTCGATGGTCGAAGTAGCCCAAAAAACACTTCGAAATTCGAAGTTTTTTTACTTCGAATCCTTCACTCGAAGTTAGTGAATCGGCCCCTTAAAATCCACTATTTGGGGGCATATTTATCAAGGGTCGATTTTCGAATTGAAAAAACTTCGAAATTCGAATTAAAAAAGACCAATTGAAACTAAGTCAAAGTTTTTTTGGGTCGAATAGGTCCGTTTTTAATCGAATAGGTCCGTATTCGGCCGAATTCGAAACGTTCAAATTGAATTAATAGCGCAATCAATCGAATTCGATTTTTCCCAAGAAAATTTTAGATGGCAAATGGTCGAAGTCGAATTTTTAAAGAGACAGTACATGATAAATTTCGATATTCGAATTTTCGAATTTTTTTCATATTAAATCCAGTTTGGACTATTCCACTGACAAAGTACACAAAAAATAGCTCGAAATTCAAATTTTTTTCATTCAAAAATTCACCTCGAATTTGATAAATCTGCCCCATGCTGTGTGATGTAGAGGCAGCCATATTGATAATGTTACTTGCTCCATCAGTTTGGCTGTTTCTTTAAAGGGATTCTGTCATCGGAAAACATGTTTTTTTCAAAACGCATCAGTTAAAAGTGCTACTCCAGCAGAATTCTGCACTGAAATCCATTTCTCAAAAGAACAAACAGATTTTTTTATATTCAATTTTGAAATCTGACATGGGGCTAGACATTTTGTCAATTTCCCAGCTGCCCCTGGTCATGTGACTTGTGCCTGCACTTTAGGAGAGAATGCTTTCTGGCAGGCTGCTGTTTTTCCTTCTCAATGTAACTGAATGTGTCTCAGTGGGACATGGGCTTTTACTACTGAGTGTTGTTCTTAGATCTACCAGGCAGCTGTTATCTTGTGTTAGGGAGCTGCTATCTGGTTACCTTCCCATTGTTCTTTTGTTTGGCAGCTGGGGGGAAAAAGGGAGGGGGTGATATCACTCAAATTGCAGTACAGCAGTAAAGAGTGATTGAAGTTTATCAGAGCACAAGTCACATGACTTGGGGCAGCTGGGAAATTGGCAATATGTCTAGCCCCATGTCAGATTTCAAAATTGAATATAAAAAAATCTGTTTGCTCTTTTGATAAATGGATTTCAGTGCAGAATTCTGCTGGAGCAGCACTATTAACTGATTCATTTTGAAAAAAAAACATTTTTTTCCTATGACAGTATCCCTTTAAAGTAGAAGGAACGCTATTGTGGCATTTTATTGCCAATAGATTAGCTGCAATAGTGCAAGCTAGAATGCTATATTTATTCTGTAGAATGTTTTACCATACCTGAGTAAAAAGCTCTAGAAGCTCTCTGTTTGTTTAGGATAGCAGCTGCAGTATTAACTTGGTGTGACATCACTTCCTGCCCGAGTCTCTCCCTGCTCACTTATAGCGCTGGGCTCAGATTACAGCAGAGAAGGGAGGGGGAGGGGAAGAGGAGCAAACTGAGCATGCTCACGCCTGGGGCAAAGAGGTTTAAGCTGAAGGCAGGAAGTCTGATACAGAAGCCCATGTGTACACAATAGAAGGAAAGAAATGCTGTATTTCTTTTGAAAGAGGACTCAGAGCAGCATTACTTTGAGGTTTTACTGGTATATTTAGGTGGACATTTCTGAAAAGGCTTACTTAGTTTTAACCTTTCCTTCTCCTTTAAGCATTCTCTCATAATTCTGATAATTTGCCCACTTCGTATTGAAAGGAACTCTGTTACAATGACCATCTCAGGCAGGGCTCTCCAACTAAAGACCCATGGGCCAGATGTGACCCTCCAATGGATTTCATGGCCCCCAGACTTCTCTGTGGTTCCATAAACTTCATTGTATGACATCTTCATTTTAATAAAATCTGGCCCTCGAACTTGCTGTATTAGAATTCATTGGCACACTACATGTAATAAGTTCAAAGCACTGATCTAACTTTTGTTCCATGGAAAAATTAAAAGCAATGGTAAACTTCAAGCTCGTTTTTCCCAAGAGAAAAAAGGATTTTGCACGCATCTGCAATTCTACATTTAAATAACCTTATTCTTTTTCCCAACAACTCTCTCAAACCTCATTCAATGTGTCCTGTGCTTGTTGAGACTGCCCTTTTACCTTGTGTTGAATGTAATCTTTAAATGCTCTTAATCAGATAGATTATAAACTCTGGTAAAGCCTTTGTACTTTTTCTGAGGTTCCTGTCATTAACATAAGCCTATTCACTTACCTTAATGACAGCTTCATTGCATTTGTCTTTTTCTAAATCATATCTTGGAACATAAAATGAGAAAGGGGACATTCTAAGAGCTAAACAACAGACTTCCGTATACAGTAAAATCCTTCTGTCTTTCAACAGATATACAGTATTCTTCATCTTGGCATTTTCCATGTATTAAGGGCATAGGTAAAAAATGCTACCCCTTCCTCCTGCCATGGAAAAAATATGCTACCCTTTGTTTGCTATAGATAATGAGAGCTGTAGAGCCACAGACTGGATGCTCCTATTTTAAAGGAACAGTAACATCAACAAATGAAACATATTAAGTTAATTAAAATATAATGGACTGTTGGCCTGTACTGGTAAAACTGGTTTGTTTGCTTCAGCAACTCTACTATAGTCTATATAAACAAGCTACTGGGTAGCTGCGGGGAATTTTATTAAGATTCGTATCAGTTATCTACAATGTGTCCTGTGCTTGAATGGCTGATCCATGGCTACAGAGCAGCATGTTTATATAAATTATAGTAGTGTTTCTGAAGCAAACACTCCAGTTTTACTAGTGCAGGTACATTAGTTATGTATTACTTACAACACTTTAGTTTTTTGATGTTACTGTTCCTTTAAGATGTGTGTGCATATCCTTTTGTCCTAGTTTAACTGAGGCTTTTTTCCCCTGTAAAAGTACTGTAGCATGCGTTGTGTCTATATTTGTTTTTAGCTCTCAACAGTTATAACAATTCCCATCTTTCTTCTAAACTGTAACAGGATATTCTGAGCTTCTCAAAATAGTTCTGTGCTGCTTATAGGCACTGGGCTTTGTGGTCTACTATAAACTGCTGCGGTCAGCAAGAACCCACAATTATTTACTTGCATGCCAGGCAGAGTTAGCAAAAAATGCTTTTTTTTCTCTAGGAGCAAATATTATCTTCTGTTCAATCCATTAGTGGGCACAGCATTTACAATAAATAATATTATAGTATAGTTAAAGTTAGGGGAACTAAACTTCTATATTCAATGATATTGTATCATTTTTGGGGGAGAGAGCTTTAAACAAAATTTAAACAAGCACCTGCCTGGAAACATGTAGATACAGTCATATGAAAAAGTTTGGGAACCCCGCTCAGCCTGCATAATAATTTACTCTACTTTCAACAAAAAAGATAACAGTGGTATGTCTTTCATTTCCCAGGAACATCTGAGTATTGGGGTCTTTTCTGAACAAAGATTTTTAGTGAAGCAATATTCAGTTGTATGAAGTTAAATCAAATGTGAAAAACTGTCTGTGCACAAATGTCGGTACCCTTGTAATTTTGCTAATTTGAATGCATGTAACTGACCAACACCAAATTGGTTGGATTTGCTTGTTAAGCCTTGAACTTCATAGGCAGGTGTGTCCAATCATGAGAAAAGATATTTAAGGTGGCCAAGTGCAAGTTGTGCTTCTGTTTGACTCTCCTCTGAAGAGTGACAGCATGTGATCCTCAAAGCAACTCTCAAAAGACCTGAAAACAAAGATTGTTCAGTATCATGGTTTAGGGGAAGGTTTAAACCAGTGCCGGGCCAAGTCAGCTGGGCGCCCTAAGCAACCCGGCTGACTACATAGCCCTCTTCTCAAGCATGTGCACGCGCATGTGCAGAGGCACGCATGACGGGGATTCCAGAGTCAAGCGTGTGTGCACACTTACACGCATGTAAGCGCAGGCACATGCTCAACACTGATAACAGAGCTTCTGTCGGGGGTGGTGGACATAAGTCCGTTGTGTGTGTGTGTTTGCGCGGAAGAGCACAGCTAAAAAGGCAAGAGGAGCTGCCCGAGATGTGAGACACAAGGGTCTGATCTAGGGGAAGGCGGCAGAAGAGGTACCTGCCTGGCGCCCCTCCACTTCTTTTGCGCCCTAGGCACGTGCCTCTTCTGCCTACCGCTAGTTCCGGCCCTGGTTTAAACTGTCAGTTTCAACTGTAAAGAATGTAAACAGAAAATGGAAGGCCACAGGCACAGTTGCTGTAAAACCCAGGTCTGGCAGGCCAAGAAAAATACAGGAGCGGCATATGCAGAGGATTGTGAGAATGGTTACAGACATCCTAAAGATCACCTCCAAAGACCTGCAAGAAGATCTTGCTGCAGATGGTGTATCTGTACATCGTTCTACAATTCAGTGCAATTTGCACAAAGAACATCTGTATGGCAGGGTGATGAGAAAGAAGACAGAGTCGCTTGTTGTATGCAAAAGCTCATTTAGACAAGCCACAGTCATTTGGAACAAAGTGCTTTGGATTGATGAGATAGAAATTGAGTTCATTGGTCATAACAAAAAGCACTTTGCATGGCGGAAGAAGAACACCACATTCCAAGACAAACACCTACTACCTACTGTCAAATTTGATGGAGGTTCCATCATGCTGTGGGGCTGTGTGGCTAGTTCAGGGTCTGGGGCCCTTGTTAAAGTCAAAGGTCGGATTAATTCAACCCAATGTCAACAAATTCTTCAGGATAATGTTCAAGCATCAGTCACAAAGTTGAAGTTACGCAGGGTTGGATATTCCAACAAGACAATGACCCTAAACATTTACAAATTTACATTTACAAATTTACAAAGGCATTTGTGAAGAGGGAGAAGTTCAATATTCTTGAATGGCCATCACAGTCCCCCAACTTGAATATCATCAAAAATCTATGGGATGATTTGAAGCAGACTGTCCATGCTCAGCAGCCATCAAATTTAACTGAACTGGAGGGATTTTGTATGGAGGAATGGTCAAAAATACCGCCATCCAGAATCCAGACACTCATCAAAGGCATTGGAGGCGTCTAGAGGCTGTTACACTTGCAAAAGGAGGCTCAACTAAGTATTGATGTAATATCTCTGTTGGGGTGCCCAAATATATGCACATGTCTAATTTTGTTAAGATGCATACTGTATATTTTCTGTTAATGCAATAAACTTTATATCACTGCTGCAATACTACTGTTTCCATAAGGCATGTTATATATTAAAAGGAAGTTGCTACTTTGAAAGCTCAGCCAATGATAAACAAAACTCCAAAGAATTAAGAGGGGCTCCAAAACTTTTTCATATAACTGTAACTTGATTTTCTTAAATCTCTCAGTAACCATGTGAAGAATGAAAGCCAATGCAGATATAATTGGATGGAAGTCGCACAGTGTCTACCTTCCTAAGTAAGAGTTTCAGTGAATCACTCTTTAATTTACCCTTCTCTTCCATATTCTAGAAGAAAACGTAGGGGGTTCTTCACAGTGAGGACAGTGAGGTTGTGGCAGTGTCGGACTGGCCCGGCGGGACACCGGGAAAATACCCGGTGGGCCCCGACCCTTAATGGGCCCCCGCCGGGCCAGACACCTCTCCAGATATCTTTAAAAAAGTTTTCCTCCCGCAGCGCCGATCAGCGCAGCGCCTTCTGCGCATGCGCCAGGCGCCTTCACGCTGGTGCGCCAAGCGGCGCCTTTGAGTGCGCGCACTCGGCGCGTCGCAGTAGGGGGTGGGGGGGTCGGAAGGGGCCCTGGACAATAGTCCCAGTGGGCCCCGGGCCCCCCAGTCCGACCCTGGGTTGTGGAATGCACTGCCGGGTGATGTTGTGATGGCTGATTCAGTTAATGCCTTTAAGAATGGCTTGGATGATTTCTTAGACAGAAAGAATATTAAAGGCCATTGTGATACTAAATTCTATAGTTAGTATAGATATGGCTATATAGAATTCATGTGAAATTATGGAGGGGTGTGTGTATGGATGCTGGGTTTTCATTTAGAGGGGTTGAACTTGATGGATTTTGTCTTTTTTCAACCCGATTAAACTATGTAAATATGTAACAAGCATGTATGGATGAAAGTACCAAAAGTAGCCATCAATGTATGCCGAATTTTGCATCCAGGTTAATCTCTTGCACTTTTTGCAGTTTGTGTTGTACATGATCATATTCTGTATTTTCATTGCTGCTGCAATTGCCCCGTCAACTCAAAATGACATTATCAGCCACTAAATCTACACTAACTCAGCTTAGCATTTTATTATCCCAACAATAATGTTCTATCAATCATGTAAATCGCCACTGCACTACATCTGGCTCTTTCATCTGCCACTTGTTGACTTGTAAATATTGGTATGACATAGTTCAGAGACAAATGGAAATGTAAAATCCACTGCACAGGTTCTTTTTAGCCAGTGTTGTAAACTGTACTTTCCAAGACATTAGAAGGGTTAATTTGCATATGCTTGATTAAAGGAGTTACTTGCTTTTAAATTACATTTAGTATGACACGGATACTGCTATTCTGAGACAATTATCAGTTGGTACTTACTTTGTATAATTTGGGTTTTTCAATTATTTTTTCGGAAACAATATAGTTTGGCATTTCAGCAACTATCTGGTCCAAATTATCCTAGCCACTTGACAGTAGTTTGAATGTGAGACTGGAATTTGTATAGGAGAGGGACTAAATAGAAAGATAAAAAATAAAAAGTAACAATAACATTGTAGCCTTATAGAGCAATTGTATTTTGGATGCCAGGGTTAGTGAAAGCTAGAAAGAGGCATAAGAAGAAAAGATATGATAAAAAGATAAGAAATTAAAAATGAAGAGGATTGAAAAAAATCCTAAAAACTGGCCATTCTATAATATGCTAAAAGATAACTTAAAGGTGAAGCACCCCTTTAATTAAATTGCAGTATATGACAAAGAAGGCTTTGTCTGAGAATTTCAAAATGAATCAGTTAATAGTGCGGCTCCAGCAGAATTCTGCACTGAAATCCATTTCTCAAAAGAGCAAACAGATTTTTTTATATTCAATTTTGAAATCTGACATGGGGCTAGACATATTGTAAATTTCCCAGCTACCCCAAGTCATGTGACTTGTGCTCTGATAAACTTCAATCACTCTTTACTGCTGTACTGCAAGTTAGAGTGATATCACCCCCTCCCTTTTTCCCCCCAGCAGCCAAAAAAAAGAACAATGGGAAGGTAACCAGATAACAGCTCCCTAACATAAGATAACAGCTGCCTGATAGATCTAAGAACAACACTCAATAGTAAAAACTCATGTCCCACTGAGACACATTCAGTTACATTGAGAAGGAAAAACAGCAGCCTGCTAGAAAGCATTTCTCTCCTAAAGTGCAGGCACAAGTCACATGACTGGGGGCAGCTGGGAAATTGACAAAATGTCTAACCCAATGTCAGATTTCAAAATTGAATATAAAATAATCTGTTTGCTCTTTTGAGAAATGCACTGCAGTGCAGAATTCTGCTGGAGCAGCACTATTAACTATTGCATTTTGAAAAAAACATGTTTTCCGATGACAGGATTCCTTTAAAGGGCTCATTTACTAAATGGGAGACAAGGTGTAAACTGCAAAAAATAGGTGTGAGGTCTCTGTTTTGCCCACAATGCACCTTGCTCCATAGTATTTAGACCATGTTTGTAAAGATACTTAGTACTACCTGAGCATTTAGCTGATATTTTGGATTGTGCTAGAGAACTATTTGCTTAAATGTGCAACCTGTTACCAAAAGAAAAATTACATCTAACAAATTCATATATTGTCTTCTGATAGTTATGAATGATTTTCTTTTCTGGTAACAGTATGTTCTTGCAAATTTAATCTTAGAAACATTGAATTCAATGTACCAGAACAGTTTCACCTTTTTAAATAATTCATCAAGTATTGCACAATGGCCGACCATGCCACCGTTCCCACAGGGTTTCACTGGCTGCTCATATAATTTGTTTTACTCAACATAATTATGCTAAAAATTATCAAACATTTGCCTAGAACATGTCAACGGAAGCACATACATTCTCTGGGTATTAACTGTTCAGCCAAGTGCTGTAAGAACCACAATATGAGGAAAAAATATTTTTTACATTTAAAGGGCATGTAAAGTCTAAAATAGAATAAGGCTAGAAACGCTGTATTTTGTATACTAAATATAAACATGAACTTACTGCACCACAAGCCTAATCAAACAAATAATTTATGCTTTCAAAGTTGGCTACAGGGGGTCGCCATCTTGTAACTTTGTTAAACATCTTTGCAAGACTAAGACTGTGCACATGCTCAGTGTGGTCTGGGCTGCTTAGGGATCGTCATAAACAAAGCTGCTTGAATTCTGCATGGCTGGGAAGTAAGGCGGGGGCTCCCCCTGCTGTTCATAAGTATGATTGTTTCCCTGCTCAGCAGTTAGGGACCGTCTGACAATTCCTATCCACAGCAGTAAATGAAGGGAGAATTACACTGCATACAGTCAGGTTTCTTATAAAAATGGTACACATTTTTAAATTAAATTATACTGAAGATAGGTTTCTTTTTTATTAAAGAAAGTAAAAATAGGATTTTATTTTTTTGCCTTTACATGCCCTTTAACTTACACAATGGGAAATGAAAGAAGCCAAAGGGCAAATGGCATATGCGTTTTAAGATTGCGGTCATCTAAAAATATAAAATCCCCAGGGTGGAGATGATCAACTTGTTTGGTGATGTGGGCAGATTATAAAATAGGCCTATGCATCTAGTGGGTATTTTCTTTCTAGTTTCAATGCACAGAATCCTTTATGTTTCCATAGGACAACATTACTTTTTGGGAAGTACATTAATGTTATAGTGTAATATGACTGTACAGGTATGGAACCTATTATACAGAATGCTCAGGACCTGGGGTGTTCTGGATACCAGATCTTTCCATAATTTGAATCTCTATATTTTAAGTCTTCTAAAACATCTTTTAAACATTAAATAATCCAAATAGGTTGGTTTTGCCTCCAATAATGATTAATGATACTATATCTCAGTTTGGATCAAGTACAGGGTACTGTTTTAATATTACAGAGAAAACGAAAATATTTTTTTTTAAAACTTGAATTATTATGTTAAAATGGAGTCTTTGGGAGCCAGCCTTCATGTAATTTAGAGATTTCTGGATAACAAGATTCCAGAAAACAGATCCTATACCTGTACAGGTATGGGACCTGTTATCCAGAATCCTTGGGACCTGGGACTTTCCGGGTAATAGATATTTCTGTAATTTGGATCTTTATACCTTAAGTCTACTAGAAAATAATGTACACATTAAATAAGCCCAATAGGCTGGTTTTGCTTCCAACAAGGATAAATTTTTCTTAGTTTGGATCAAGTACAAGGTACTGTTTTATTCTTACCGAGAAAAAGGAAATCATTTTTTAATGCTCGTATTATTTGTATAAAATGGAGTCTTTGGGAGACGGCCTTTCCGTAATTCGGATCTTTCTGGATAATGGGTTTCCGGATAACGTATCCCATACCTGAACTATAAAGCATCTGCAATGTTGTAGAAAATTACCCGCTTTACACCGCTTCTGAAGAAACACGTTTAGACGTAGAATATGCCACAGAGAGAAGATAGTTAGAACAGCGATCCCCAACCTTTTGGACCCGTGAGCAACATTCAGAAGTAAAACTAGTTGGGGAGCAACACTAGCATGAAAAATGTTCTTGGGGTGCCAAATAAGTGCTGTGATTGGCCATTTGGTAGCCCTATGTGGATTGTCAACCTACATTGAGGCTCTGGAAATATCCTTTTAATTTTAACTGGAGTAAGGTGCCATCTTGTTACTAATTTTTAGTTCATTTCCCTCACTCTTGCCACTCTGGATGATTTATGAACTGAAGCCTGAATCTTGTTCCACATTAAAGGGGTAATTGTAGTGTTTAAATCTTTGTCCCACTCCCTGCACGCTGTATCTTTCACTAAGGAGATATTTGATAATAATAATTTAAATAAAATGGAAATTGCTTTATTACGGATTCTTTTTACTCTCCAGTATAGCTATCAATTTTGTTGACTCTCTACTCCAATTTGCATCGTTAATTTTGTAAATATAATGTCTTAATTGGCAATAGTTCCATATATCTCTAGAATGACTGCCCCATTTCTTTTGGATTTCTAGTAGTGATATTAATTTGTTGTTCTTTAAAAAATCGCTAATTCTTGTAGGTCTTCCTTCTATTTCTTGCCATTTATTAAAAGCACCTTGCTCTAGGCTGGGAATAAATGAGATATTGTTCACTAAAGGTTGTAAGATAAAGGGGATTTTAGACAAATTCATCTTTTTTCTGTTTCTATATCATGACTTATATGTAGGAGCGATTAGTGGGTGGTCACTCGCTGTTCTAGGTAAACAATAAGGATGCAATTTTTTTATTATATCTGGAATGTATTGATCAGGATTTTGTCATCTTATAAATCCCTGTCCCTATAGAACCCCCAGCCTTTAAAATGTTGTTCTTTGCTCAGCTGGCCTTTATTACTCTATTCTCTAACTCAGTGGTCCCCAACAGGAAACTCAGACATTTGTTGGAGATGTGGCAAAGAAAAGGGGACTCAAGCCCACATATGGTACAAATGTATGGTTTTGAAACATTATTGGGTAAAGATTCTGAAAGCAATAACTGAAGTAATGTCTATAAATGTTAATGCGGAGGATGTTCCTTTAATCCTGTTAGGTTTAGGAAGAGATGAAAACGTAATACTGAGTGATGCACTTACCTTGCACTTATTAAATGCAGCCAGGTCAGTAATCCCAAGATATTGGAAAGATTCGGCTCCCCCGAGGTATATGGAATGTCAGCAGTTAGTTGAAGAAACCAGGAAGCTGGAAGAAATAACCCATATACTGTTTCTGAATAGTTATATAGACTTAAATGGGAGGACAGGCTAAAAGAGGATTTAATGGAAGATCTAACTGCGCAAAAGAGTAACTAGTTGGGGGTTTAGCAGCCAACATATATATTTCAGCAAGCACCATAGTGTTATAACTATACGCGCTTTTTGCTTATTGGGTATATTGTATACTTTATCATGAAGAGTATGTTGCTGAACTTGTCTTATCTACTTTTTATCTTTTTGCATTTCTGTAACTATACTATTTATGAAAAAATTTCTACCAAATAAAAAATAAAAAATGGCATAAAGAATCCATATAGAGGAGCAGCAGAGACCTCCAACTATCTGCTTGACTGCAGGAGAACAAATATGAAACATCATTGTTGCAGGCCGGCTAATAATCAGACCTTTGATGAAGAATTGACTGTAGATAAAAAGCGATGCTACCAATTTTAAGATGTTGTTTTGTGATGGGAAATGTATTTTATGCCTAGTGATGGGTGAAGTTTTTAGAGAAATTCGCGAAACTGTGAAAAATCCGCGAAACAGCGCTGGCATTTCGTTTTTGACGCCGGTGTCAAAAACGAGACACCCAATGTGGGTGCCGCAGTGGCTTAGTGGTTAGCACTGCTGCCTTGCAGAGCCTGGGTCTTAAAGGGATCCTATCATCGGAAAACATGTTTTTTTCAAAACACATCAGTTAATAGTGCTACTCCAGCAGAATTCTGCACTGAAATCCATTTCTCAAAAGAGCAAACAGATTTTTTTATATTCAAATTTGAAATCTGACATGGGGCTAGACATTTTGTCAATTTCTCAGCTGCCCCCAGTCATGTGACTTGTGCCTGCACTTTAGGAGGGAAATGCTTTCTGGCAGGCTGCTGTTTTTCCTTCTCAATGTAACTGAATGTGTCTCAGTGAAACATGGCGGGTGCATTGGCCGGCTGACCACAGGTGCCGATACATGTTGTTGCCCTACTGTTCCCTGCGAGCTGTCCTCCCTGCTTCTTCTAAGTCTTATTCTCCTCCTGCCTCTCTGACTCTCCGTCTCTCCATCTGAACTATCCTCCTCTTGCTCTCTTCTACTGGGCACCCACAAAACATCAATCTCCTCATCATCATTCTCCTCAGATGCATCAATTTCTTCTAACAGCTCACAGAAGGAAGCAGCAGCGGGGACCTCCTCGTCATCACTCATTATGTCCATCTCTGTTGTGTTCTCTGCCAGAATTAAATCTGGTGTAACGTCCTCATCTCCTTCATCTTCTTCTGCCAATAATGGTTGCGCATCACTCAGTTCAAGAAACTCATGTGAAAATAACTCCTCTGACTCCAGTGAAGAAGGGGCGCCGGTGGTGGAGGAAGTGTTACGTGGGGTGCCCATAGCAGTGGAGGATGAGGATGTTGTGGTAAAGTTAGAAACGGTAGAGGATGGGGTGTGCTGTGTAAGCCAGTCAACTACCTCTTCAGCATTTTGGGAGTTCAGGGTCATTGCCTTTTTAAAACTGGGCTATTTCCTAGGGCCACAGGATAGCATAGCAGCACGGCCCCTAGTGCCTCTGCGTGGCGGCCTGCCTTTGCCTGGCATTATTTTTAAAACAAAAACAACAACAACTCAGGTGGTGTTTCTGGAGACGGTATTATTATTGATATTTAGACAGAATGTGAACAAGCTCACAGAGCTAGATGGGAGTTGTTTGAAAATGAAGAAGAAGAAGAACACACTGGGCAAACAAGGCCTACAAGGTCAACGTATACACTACTACAGCAGTGGATACGGAATATATTATTGCTGCCTGAAAAACGTCACTCGGGTGGTGTTTCTAGAGACGGTATTATTATTGATATTTAGACAAAATGTGAACAAGCTCACACAGCTAGATGGGAGTTGTTTGAAAATGAAGAAGAAGAAGAACACACTGGGCAAACAAGGCCTACAAGGTCAACGTATACACTACTACAGCAGTGGATACGGAATATATTATTGCTGCCTGAAAAACGTCACTCGGGTGGTGTTTCTAGAGACGGTATTATTATTGATATTTAGACAAAATGTGAACAAGCTCACACAGCTAGATGGGAGTTGTTTGAAAATGAAGAAGAAGAAGAACACACTGGGCAAACAAGGCCTACAAGGTCAACGTATACACTACTACAGCAGTGGATACGGAATATATTATTGCATCCTGAAAAACGTCACTCGGGTGGTGTTTCTGGAGACGGTATTATTATTGATATTTAGACAGAATGTGAACAAGCTCACAGAGCTAGATGGCAGTGGTTTGAAAATTAAGAACACACTGGGCAAATAATGCCTACAAGGTCAACGTATACACTACAGCAGTGGTGGATACGGAATATATTATTGCTGCTTGAAAAACGTCACTCAGGTGGTGTTTCTGGAGACGGTATTATTATTGATATTTAGACAGAATGTGAAAAAGCTCACACAGCTAAGTGGCAGTGGTTTGAAAATGAAGAACACACTGGGCAAATAATGCCTACAAGGTCAACGTATACACTACAGCAGTGGTGGATACGGAATATATTATTGCTGCTTGAAAAACGTCACTCAGGTGGTGTTTCTGGAGACGGTATTATTATTGATATTTAGACAGAATGTGAAAAAGCTCACACAGCTAAGTGGCAGTGGTTTGAAAATGAAGAACACACTGGGCAAATAATGCCTACAAGGTCAACGTATACACTACAGCAGTGGTGGATACGGAATATATTATTGCTGCTTGAAAAACGTCACTCAGGTGGTGTTTCTGGAGACGGTATTATTATTGATATTTAGACAGAATGTGAACAAGCTCACACAGCTAAGTGGCAGTGGTTTGAAAATGAAGAACACACTGGGCAAATAATGCCTACAAGGTCAACGTATACACTACAGCAGTGGTGGATACGGAATATATTATTGCTGCTTGAAAAACGTCACTCAGGTGGTGTTTCTGGAGACGGTATTATTATTGATATTTAGACAGAATGTGAACAAGCTCACACAGCTAAGTGGCAGTGGTTTGAAAATGAAGAACACACTGGGCAAATAATGCCTACAAGGTCAACGTATACACTACAGCAGTGGTGGATACGGATTATATTATTGCTGCTTGAAAAACGTCACTCAGGTGGTGTTTCTGGAGACGGTATTATTATTGATATTTAGACAGAATGTGAACAAGCTCACACAGCTAGATGGCCACTGGGCAAATAATGCCTGCAAGTGCACTACTATTGGTGCACTACTATGAAGAACAGCAAACAGCACTGGACACCTTAAAGAACAGTAAGATAAGTAAAATAAAAAAAAAAATTATATGTATATTAAAAAAAAAAAATATTCTCGGGTTGGTGCTGCTGAACTACTAGGAGCAGCACAGTAGCACACCAGTCCCACTCCCCAACACTGCTAGACTAATAGCACTTGGCTGTTAAAGTAGCAAAGTAAAACAACAAAAAAGAAAATAAAAGCAGTCCTTACAAGGACTATTGGGTTATTACAGCAGTCAGCAGATGAGATCAGAAGAGATCAGTGCCCACAGCAGGCAGCTACATACAGAGCACTGCAGTAGAAGGTAGATTACTAGCCAGCAAAGCTACCCTAAAATGTCCCTCAAATCCCTGCAGACTTCTGTCCCTCCAATACAGAGCAGTATCAAGTAGATTACTAGCCAGCAAACTTACTATCAACTGTCCCTCAAATCAGTGAAATCACTACCAGCTCTCTCCCTACACTAGCTCTTCCAAGCACACACAGGCAGAATGAAAAAACGCTGCAGGGCTTCAGTTTATATATGGAAGGGGAGTGGTCCAGGGGGTGTGGGGGTGGTCCAGGAGGGAGAGCTTCCTGATTGGCTGCCATGTATCTGCTGGTCTGGGGTGAGAGGTCAAAAAAAAGCGCCAGGTAAGGCGAACCCAAAATGGCGAACGTCGCGCGACGTTCGCGAACTTGCGGCGGACGCGAACAGCCGATGTTCGCGCGAACAAGTTCGCCGGCGAGCAGTCCGCGACATCCCTAGTAACAACAGTTGAATTATGATGTGAGCACATCTCTGCTGACTCTGAAAGCCGCAGCTTATGTTATTGATGAATGGGTGAATATATAGTAGCTAACCTGGTTGCTGCACTGTAAATAGATTTAGTAGACAATAAT
The DNA here is from genome assembly GCF_017654675.1 of Xenopus laevis. NCBI lineage: Eukaryota > Metazoa > Chordata > Amphibia > Anura > Pipidae > Xenopus > Xenopus laevis. Next base: position 39,557,284 of record NC_054381.1, read on the forward strand.
ACTGCCACATGGAGTTTAGTGAGCGCATCATAAATCACAATCACATTTTTAACTGGAAGGACAGGTCATAAATTACACGACACTGCACTCGCCTAGGATCAGTGCCCATAACATCTCTTTCTTTTTGTTATGTTTCTCATTGAAACTTTTCTTTCGGTGGCAAATAAGATGCCCTGTTATATTGTGAATATTTTCATTTTAAGAAAAGTATATATTTATAATTGGATGGACCAGTATGGTTTAAAAGATAAGAATAATATTAGTAATAGCAGCTGAGTAAAACTTTAAACTGCTTCTGCAAAAATTGTCATTATTTAATTTACAAATGCAACTATTATAAATGTATGAAGTAAGCACTTTATATGGATTGTTACCACACCTGTTATCGTAAAGTGCTGCATATCCTGTAAATCAACAATGATATTGATGATGATAAGTTAATGATACACCAGATTATTATTATAGTAAGCTTTTTTGGCTGTATTGGCCTTCACCTCCTGCTCTCAGGCACCTTAAGAGCACCTTAGTGTTACCTCTTCTCTAATCCTAAAACTTTTATCCGCCTCAGGCCCTCACTAAGGCCTCCTGCCTCAGACTTTCCAGCAGCATCTACCCCTTTCCTAGAATGAAGAGAAAGAACATGTGGTGACTCCCCTTTAGAAACACTAGGGATACCTTAGCCAATTCCAAAACTACCAGGGAACCTCTAATCTGGTTAGGGAAAAACAGCCCCCCCCCCAACAAAACTGTGAACAGGCTCAGCTCTAGGCTAGATGAACCCTTCTGGGGTTAAACTACTTAAAGTAAACATGTCCTTCATTTATGTTTATTCATTTATGTTTATTCTCCAGAACCTTATCCAGCATTCAGGGTGAGATTTGGGGTAAAAATATACTGTTCTAAATATTCTTGGAGCTATGGCTGAATGACTAACGATACACTATTACACTATATACAATATCTTAATTGATGACTATATCTATATGCATTTAATAAGCTAAGAAGGGGGCCTGTTCAGAGATTGGAACTTCAGGGGGCCTTGAACTGAAAAAGCTTAACAACCACAGATCTAATAATCCTGGGGAGAAGGGTACACTCTAACTTCATTCATTTTTATCAGGTTATTCCTTGATGCTTTATTTTTAGGGAGAAGACTCCCATTCAGCCTTATTGTGGATATTATATAGGGGATGTTTCACCATAAAACTAATAAAGTGATGCCTAAAATTTATTGGACACCAGGGGCGCTTCGCCAATGAGACGAGTTGAGGCTGTCGCCTCAGGAGGCAGCGCCCCACTAGGTAACAGGGGCGGCAAAAATGCCGCTACTGGTACTTTAAAAGATGAATTTCTGATTTTCAAACCGGAAATTTGGCTCTTCTGGTGCAGAGAGCACAGTTAGGCTCTCTGCGCTAGCGTACTGGCCCTCTCTGCTGCCCTCGTGGACCCCCTCAGGCGCAAAAAAGTAAGCGCACGGGGGAGGGGGCGGCAGCAACTGCTATTGCCTCAGGTGGCGGAGGGGCCAGGATGACCCCTGCTGGACACTATTCAAGATAGGGAGTGCATCCTAGTTTTGAAGACTGGATTTCTGAGACTACAGATATAAGAGATGACATCACAGTGCCTGGGTTTTTGTGCAGTTGTTTGGCAGGATAGGAAGCCTTTTTACATTCTATCTACAAATTCTGTCTAGAACCCTGATCCTTAAACTTCTGGTAACCATAATTCACAGCACCAGTCTGTTTAACTGTCCCAAACATCTACTCTACAACATGTTACTCACTACTTTGACCACATGGCAAACACATGCTCATTTTGCTCTTTTAAACCTTGCTAATAAATGTCCTTCTAGTAACAAATAATACACTGCATATCTATGCTTACTTAGGAGATATAAAGCTGAAAAGAATGCATTAGTTAATGTTTGTAATGGGCAGGATAAAATAGCTCTGTTATCAGTACAATGTAGTGCTGAATATAATGGTTTGCTATAATAACATTGAGGGGAAATAAATCACTGTCATCAGCCTAATATATATAATATCCCTATTCAAAAAAAATGATTGATTATTTAGTCATTGCTGTTTTAGCAGAATACACACAACAAAGAATATTTAATATAAAAACCAATATATAAATAATGGATTATGTAGTCAACATCCTGTGCTGGTTTCTAGCATAGACAATTAGCGGACTTCAATATTTCTAGTCTTGTGGAGGCAGAAGGATAAGAAACACACTGGGGGTTAGTCATTTGGAGAACTGGAAAACTGGTTGGTCTAGTCAGTGTTTTCAATAATGAAATAATAAATATTTTCCCATAGACCCATTCCTTACAGTAATCCTAATTTACAACAGATTCTATTTTTGGATATCCATTCATAAAGAGTGCTGCAACATGAAAGGTAATCCTCTAATAAATAATTCAGCCCTTTGGGTACCCTATCAGTGGGCATTTCTATATTGCGCTACTTGTCAGACTTAATCAAACACCTGCAAGATTAGAGTGTTTATCTGAGAAGACAGAGATATATACCATTACAGCAATTCACCAACAACCATGACAGCCTCAGAAAAGATCTTTTAACAGGCAACACTGTGATAATGACGTGAAGGCTATCATAATGTTTCTATTGTAGGCTGATTGCTTTATCCAAAATAATATCAAGTGCACCAAACTGCACAGCCTCTTGCTTTAAGTATAAAAGAAAGAAGGAGCAGACAAACCGGACCTCGAAGGTGAAATGTTGGAGAGCAAGAAAGCTGCACAGGACATTGTATACCGACTTGAAGTTGCAATTAATGAATAGTTATGCTGTACAAGTGTTTGGGTTATGTATATGTCCTTTACAAATACAATTATTTTATGGGATGTACAAGATTTAACCTGCTAGGGACTTCAAATACTGAATATTAATTATTGTTCTAGAGATGTGCAGTTTCTATGGTAGTTGCCATACTGGAACTTTATCTACACAATCCTTAGCTAAAGATGGATAAAGGGAGATGATAGATAGATAGATAGATAGATAGATAGATGATATAGATAGATAGATAGATAGATAGATAGATAGATAGATAGATAGATAGATAGATAGATAGATAGATAGATAGATAGATAGATAGATAGATAGATAGATAGATAGATAGATGGACCTATATACTACTTTGCTAACAATACGCACAATAAATGGGACTAGTATTTGAAATGTATTCTGCTTTTTTTAAAAAAATAAAAAAATACATGTTTTTTTTCAAATGTTAATGTCATTATAAAGAACTGTTGGAAATGTCTTCCCCCCTATAAAGAGGTCATTTGTTGAAAAGAAAATAAGGAGCTCTGAATAAATAAACCCCTCTTTTCTTAAGCTGCAGGCTTTGGAAGGCTTTCAGATAAGGAGCTACTCAGTATACTGGTAATATTTAATCAGCATGTAACAGAAAGTTAGATTGCATAAGCAATTTCATTCATGTTAAGTGCAAGAAATCAATTGATATTTTTAAATTAAAAGAAAAGGCAAAATGTACATTTAGCACAAACCCTATTGAATGGTGTATAAGCCCAATTACAGAAGTAATGGGTAACTCTACAGGTATACTCCAGAGACACACCCATTGCACATTATTAGTTCTTTTTTATTAGACTTACTAGGTAATGTTATGTTTTCTTCAATATAATATGCATCCAAAATATGTAAAAATATTGATTTTCATGTAAATCAATGTCCATTAATAAACCAGTCCCAATCATTGGGGGAGGGCACGGAGAATCCCTAAAGAGTACAAAAATGAGACCTCTTTGCGTTGAACAAGAAACATATATTTGCAGGAGGGTCCAGAATGCTAGTCACCCCCTGCACCTGTGTGAATTAGTTCAGGAGACCCCCAGCCCTGGCCTTACAACCTGCTTTAGAGCAGGAGAGGCACCTAGGCATCCCACCCCTCCATATGTGCATTCCCCACCTCATTTGAATTAAGCACTGCCTTACAGCTATTAGCACAATGCCTCACGCAGTGAACAATGTACAAAAATGGTTGATTGTGGCCGGCCTTTTTTGCACTTTGCACACTGTATGGGGCTTTGGGAATGAGCAATAATAATGACAATTAAGATTTAATTCCATTAAGCTTTTGGATAACTATTTGTCTTCTTCTAGTTTTATCTGTATACATGCCCAAATTGAGTCACTGTCTATTTTAATGTTTTCACCCTAAAGGCATTTTGTGAACATGACTAAACACTATTCTGTAAGTTGTGATACATCGGGTTATAAATACACTCCAAATGGGTCATGTTATATAAATGTTCACAGATAATTACATCTACAAAAAAAAAAAAAAAAAGTGGAAGGTGTTAAAAAAAAATTATTCTTAGCAGAAGCCACCATGGTGATTTTTAATATCATCATATTTTACAACAGGGGGTACATTATTTATTATCATACCCAGGTGCCAGTGAGTCATGTGACAGAAATGACATCACTAAGCACCATTTATAAGTGATGACATCACTAAGATTTATAAGGATGTAATTTACAGGGTATTGTATTGTATTATATATAGTCAAAGGATTTAAATACACTAAATAATGAATAATATAACCCCTATTGTAAAATATACGGTAGAGGTATGGGATCTGTTATCCGGAAACCCGTTATCCAGAAAGCTCCGCATTACAGACAAGCTGTCTCCCATAGACTCCATTTTATATAAATAATGCAAACTTTTTTTTTAAAAAATGTCCCTTTTCTCTGTAATAATAAAACCGTACCTTGTACTTGATCCGAACTAAGATATAATTAATCCTTACTGGAAGCAAAACCAGCCTATTGGGTTCATTTAATGTTTACATGATTTTCTAGTAGACAAGGTGTAAAGATCCAAATTACAGAAAGATCCATTATCCAGAAAAACCCAGGTTCTGAGTATTCTGGGTAACAGGTCCCATACCTGTATTATACGTCACGAGGCGTTTCATGACTTCCATGGAACTCTGAGATTACTTCCAATATGCTCATATTTTACAAGAGGGGGTACTTTTTTATGATAATGCACAAGTTCTGCGAGTCACATGACAGATTACATCAAGCACTGATTATATCTGATGACATCACTAAGGCCATTCATAAGGATATGATTTCAAGGTTCTTGTGTATTATATATACCCCCAAAGGGTGTATATACACTATATGGACAGACACCGGCTTCTCCAGTAGCCAATTCCAAAATCAGTGGTAACACAACTTTTCCGGTACTGTCCTCTCATCTGGTAGAGGGACAACAATTGCTTTTGGTGCTCAAAACTTCTGTTGACCCAAGAATCACACGGCCCCCATCTGTCCAATTAGATCACACCATTCCATAGTATTGTAGAGGTACTTAGAGGTGCACTGTGGTGCTCAGCTCAGCTATAACTTACATACAGACACAAATAGCAAAGTAGGAATAGGGGTTATGTTGCTGTTAATTCATATCAAATAATGATGTTTACTTTTATTTTGCAGAAGACCAGTAAAAGCAGAATCAAAACGTATTACTATAGCATAGCAGATCTGGGTAAATGTTGCCCCTATTAGAAGGTACTAGATAAAGTCCATTGAATACAAAATGGTGAAATCAGTGTTGAACCTTGGTCCATTGTTACATTCCCTGGAGATATTACCCTCTGCTACAACATCAGGCTGCAGCATCTTGATTTATATTTAGTACAAATTAATTATACAGTGGTTTCTTGGAAAACATGCAGTTCAGCTATGAATAACAAATCTTACAATCAATACTACCGTAATGATTCAAAAATGTGGTGAAAGTTGCATTTTATTCATTAAAATCAAAGCAACACATAATTTAAAGTTATCCAGTGCTATTTCTGAAGCTATTTTTAGGTAGCTCCTGCTGCTCTCAAGGAAGAACAGTTACATGAGACTCTTTCTCCTTGTTATAGTATTGGTAGTATAGGTAGAGGATCAGTTAACCAGAAAGCTCTGAATTACTGAAGACTGTCTCCCATAGACTAAATTTTACCCAAATAATCCAAATGTTTGAAAAAAAACTATTTCCTTTTTCTCTGTAATAATAAAATATAATAAAATAAAAGGCTATGAATTTACTGTTAGTGCTACTCATCTCTCTATTCTGTCCCTCTCCTATTCATATTCCAGTCTCTTATTCAAATCAATGCATGGTTGCTAGGATAATTTGGACCCTAGCAACCAGATTGCTGAAACTGCAAACTGGAGAGCTGCTGAATAAAAAGCTAAATGACTCAAAAAAACCCACAAATAATAAAATATGAAAACCATTTGCAAATTGTCCCAGAATATCACTCTCTACATCATACTAAAAGTCAATTTAAAGGTAAACAACCCCTTTAAGGGTGAGATTGATCTGTTTACTTGAATGTAGCAATAAGACTAGTGATGGGCGAATTTATTCGCCAGGCGCGAATTCGCGGCGAATTTGCGCGTTTCACCGCCAGCGAATAAATTTGCTAGACGCCCGCAAAAATTCGCGGCAAAAAAAAAAATTTCCGAAAAAAACGGACACCGGCGCCAAAAACGGGCGCCGGCGTCGAAAAAACGGGCGCCGGCGTCAAAAAGAGACGCCGGCGCCGTTTCGGCGAAGCGAAACGGCGCAAATTCGCCCATCACTAAATAAGACGAATAAAAAGAATCAAATTCACACATTTTGCATTTTCCCCGTGTCACATTAGCATAAGTGTTTGGATTTAGTTTGGTAGAACACAAAAGGTTTAGTCCTGATCCAGTGAAAGATCTTGAATTTAGCGCATACTTAATATAAATATTTGTATAAATTCATAAATGAGCCAGTGTATAGAAATCATTGTATTGTCCTAAAGACTGACTTGTGATGTTGAGCAGTGACACAATAATACGTCTTACCAAATATATGCTTTAAGAGGTTGAAATATTTCTTGATACAAACTTTATTTAGATTTAACAGAAACAATTTGTGTAAAGTTATAGACATTTTAGCACATCTGACATAAATATACTCCAAATTATAAATGGAGGTAAGTAATCTAGTTTTACATGTATGTACATATTTACAAGACTAGTATGTTACAGAAGGATTTACATTAAATAACAGAACTGTAATACAAGAATATAGGAAGAGACCATTTGTGATATATTTCAGATTTTAAAACCATTAAAGGAATAAAAGCTGTTGTATGCACCATAAACAATCTATTTTTTTTTTATAGGAAATGGTCCTGTCTGGAAAGAAATTCAGATTGAGCAATTTACATGCATTGGTTTGGCACATGGAGCATTCATTATGTCCTGTTTTGAGCAAATAGAAAGGAAATAGACTCCTTGTATTGATGGCTCATTCAGACCAGCATTTAAGGTGCAGTTGTTATTACTGTCAGTCAGATTGGACTGCATGGATCAATGCACTGCAATATGCGGCTATTGAATTTTAAAGGAAGTTCAGACTATGCAGTGGCATGCAATATGACTTGGACTTAGCCGAAAGGCATCTATCCCTGCAGTCAGATCCAAACGACTAACGACAGCTGGCACAAAACCAATTAATGAGCCCTAAGTGTTATACACACACATATATATATATATATATATATATATATATATATATATATATATACACATACATATATATACACACACACATGTATATATATAATATTTTATATTTGTAATTGAATAACATTTTTTGCATATACTTTGTAACATTACATTTTTGTAACTAAGTAGTAAATTGCTGCCTTTTTGGCAACAGGGAGAAATAATTATATTATATATTTGCTATTACAGTACCATTATGCTATTATGTGTTTACATGGATATTGTGCTGCAGACAAAGCTCTTTTGTGCAGGGCCTTCTTTAAGGGCAGGGCTCTAGAGGACGATTCTGCAGCGATCCGACGCGCAAAAACGCAGGCGAAACATCGGATGCGACGGAAATAAATTCACTAACTTCGAGTGAAGGATTCGAAGTAAAAAAACTTTGAATTTCGAAGTGTTTTTTGGGCTACTTCGAACATCGAATGGGCTACTTCGACCATCGAATGGGCTACTTCGACCTTCAACTACGACTTCAAATCGAAGGATTCGAAATAAAAATCGTTCGACTATTCGACCATTCGATAATCAAAGTACTGTCTCTTTAAAAAAAACTTCGATCCCTTAGTTCGCCATCTAAAACCTACCGAACTCAATGTTAGCCTATGGGGAAGGTCCCCATAGGCTTTCCTAAGTTTTTTTTGATCGAAGGATATTCCTTTGATCGTTGGATTAAAATCCTTTGAATCGAAGGATTTAATTGTTCGATCGAAGGAATAATCCTTCGATCGTACTATCTGCGCTAAATCCTTCGACTTCGATATTCGAAGTCAAAGGATTTTAATTCCCAGTCGAATATCGAGGGTTAATTAACCCTCGATATTCGACCCTTAGTGAATCGGCCCCTTAATCTTTGTAACTGTATATATTTTTATTGTATGATGTTTTCCCAATCTGTTTTATTAATGTTGATGTTAAGTATAAAAATGGCTCTATATAAATACTGATGTACGTATTTACAAACAACATGAAAGACGGAGAACTCCAGCGTGCACCATGAGCGAGATAGTGTAACATAGTAAATTAGGTTGAAAAACAGACACATGTTCATGAAGTTAAACCTAAACCTGCCTAACTGCTAGTTGGATCAAGAGCAAGGCAAATCCCCCAGAAATTACACAATGAAACATCATTTTCATTAGTTGCATTAATATTAAATAGACTTTGTAAAAATACTGATTACTCAAGAGATTTACTCCTTCCAAATGCACAGAGATCATGATTTCTGTAGGAAACACTTTTGAAGGTCAGTTATATTGTAACAGAGCAAAACCCACAAAAACTCAAACTAGAATCTAAAAGAAGTAAAGAAGAATGTATGTGAAAGAACTAGGTTCATGTAAAGACATTGGGTGGATTTGACTGCCTTTCCACAAACAGTTCTTTAGGTTCTGGCTATACTTCAACAGACAGAAGATTAAACAGTCCAGTTGGCAAATGTAAGGAATTCAGATATAATTAGAATGTATGCTGTAGGTTTCCCATTTTCCCATTTGTTCATTACTCTTCCACTATTATGTTGCATTCCCATGTGCTAGGTTTGGCAGTAAAGATAACAAATCACACACACAAAATGAGATATATAATTGTGGCTTTTCAGCAACAACCTAAAAGTATCTTCTTGATATACAACTCCGGACTACTCAAGCTTCAAGTATAAAGCCAAATAATAACCTTATCCAGAATTAATCTGCCACATTAAAGTAAAATAGGTTGGTCCTTTTAATTCAACATTCAACTTTTACATAAAAATATAGAATATATATATGTATACTAATATCAACAGGAGAGACGCATTTTGTAAAACAAAATCTGTCTCCCTTCATTTGGCATGTGTGGATAGAGACAGATGAACTTAACATATTAAATGGGCCCGCACATTTTCCAGGGCTGGCCCTGGCAGTGTTTACAGAATTGTAACCCTTTATGTGTGAGGGTCTTTTGATTTTGCATGGCACTAGTAAACATGCTGTGGAGTATAAGATATAAAATGGAACCACTGAAGCACTACATCATCAGTGTTGGCACAATGGTATATGTTTAAGCTTCATTGGTGGATTCTAGGGCAGATGGCACTTGAAAGGTAAAATATGACTGAATAAGAATATCATTTAACACAATTTGCCAGCCTTATGCACTAGAATTTTCTAAATAGGATATAATAGAGTTCCATAGAATTTATATCATCTTAGCAACAAACTTCTGCTGAATTCTTCTTTAGAGCTACTTGTTCAAGTGAAACAGCATTTTAGTTCAATAGGAAGTTCCTACAACTTCTTATACTGGATCTACTGCAGAGGTTAAATAGATCCTCTGCATGTATGCGTCATATTTTTTTTTGATATGTTGCCCTGAAGTACCTGAATACAGGTACAGGATCCCTAATCTGGGAATTTGTTATTTAGAAAATCTCCAAGTTTAGGGAAGGCCATCATCCATAGGCTCCATTTTAATCAAACATTTCAACTTTTTAAAAAGGATTTCTTTTTTCTCTGTAATAATAAGTCAGTACCATGCACTTGTTGATAACTAAGCTGCATGCATCTATATTGGTGGCAAAACATGTTTTAATTATATTTTAGTAGACTTATCCAATTTACAGAATACCCCTTATTTTTATTTGATGGATAAAACTATCCCTATGCCGAGGATTTTATTAATCTAGTCCTTGATTTTATTACATCTATCCCTCTGTGAGTTCCCTGATTTTATCATTAGCAAATATTAAAAATGCATAATATGAATGGATTTGTCCCTTTGTGCAAGAGCTAAATACAGTATTGCTTGCCAAGACAGCAGTCCCGGGTTTGTTGTTAATTTCATTAACAACAGTCAAGTAATAAGATACTGCCAGAAGGCATTAACAAAGCCTCCAAGCAATTTAAAAGAAAGTATTTTATAGTGCTTGGTATTCAAAAGTAACTTTTGCTGCCAAGAAAGACACCTCACCATAAGCTATATATTTCAGCTAAAAATAGATAGTTGAGGGACTTGACATTCAAGTGGAAAAGTCCATAATGCCTGGGATTTATCACGCAGATCCAATCACAGAAGATCTAACAGCGATAGATCTTCCCGGAAAGCATATTCAAAAAATATTCATCTGTATCAATATTTATTGAATTAGCACAAAAAAAATAGAAACTCATTGTCTTCTATGATAATTGACATTCCTGTCCAGTCATGGATTTGGCAGGTCTGTATCAAGGAGTACTTGGACAATTCTTAATATTTAACTTGCTTGATATTTATCAGCCAGTTGGATTGAATCCATCAAAGTTGAAATGTCCGGGAAACTTTCAGGACACCTGCAGGATTCCCACATTAAACTTTGATAAACATGCCCCTCAGTCTTGGAATTTAGAAAAAGCTGTTGTCCGTAGTCTCTCAAGGCAGTTCACAAAAATGAGGATTCCAGTTAATTCCCTCCAGTGTCTGGTTTCTGGGTATTTCATCTTGTCCAACGCACAGTGCAAGTCTTGCAGCACATCTCTATAACTCTCTCCATAGTGAGCAGCCCATGTGTACAAGAAGTCAAAAGCAGGCTTCCACATCATCTGGAAAAAAGGTTTAAGAAGATGCAGTTAAGACACATTTTCTAAACTATAATTTCCTACAGACCTCAAATGTACGTTACACAGAAAGGAGGACAGTCCTTTTCTTAGCAACTTTCAATTGGTCTTCATTTTTATTTTTTCTAAATTATTTGTCTTTATCTACTGCTTCTTCCCAGGGTTGCCGACCCTAGCAGTAAAAAATGATTGCCTTGTGAGGCTACAATTGTATTGCTATATTTTATTACTTATCTTTCTATTTAGTGCTCCTACTATTCATATTCTGGAATCTCAGTCAAGCCATTGCCTGGATACTAGGGTATATTGGAAATTGAATAAAAAGCTAAATAATTAAAAATCAAAAACATGCAATAAATAAAAAATGAAGACCAACTGCAAATTATATCAGAGAATCACGGTCTACATCTTACTGACAGATAAGTTAAAGGTGAACTACCCCTTTAAGAGATGTATAACTTAAAATGCATGCATATTTCAGGGACATATTATAGTCTTTAGTTTAAAGGGGTTGTTCACCTTTAAATTAGCTTTTAGTATGATATATAGAGTGTTATTCTGAGACAATGTGCTGTTGGCTTTCATTTTTTATTATTTGTGGTATTTGAGTTATTTAGCTTTTTATTCAGCATCTCTTCAATTTGCAATTTCAGCAATTTCATCTGGCAGCTAGGGTCCAAATTACCCTAGCAACCATGCACTGATTGGAATATGAATAGAAGAGGAACTGAGTGGAAAGATGAGTAAAAAAAAGTAGCAATAACCACAAAAAAATGTTTAGACTTACAGAGCATTTGTCTTTTAGATGAGGGTCAGTGACCCCCATTTGAAAGCTGGAAAGAGTCATAAGAAGAAGGCAAATAATTCAAAAACCATAAAAAGAGAAAAGAATTAAGGCCAATTAAAAGGTTGCTTAGAATAAGCCATTCTATCACATAGTAAAAGTTAACTTAAAGGCGAATCACCCCTTTAAAGAATTGCTTTAGTCTATTTCTTTAGTAAATTGCATGAAAACTAATAGTTCATCGTGAAATTTTATTTTCATTAAAAAAAAAAAAAAAAAGGTAAAACATGCAAAAATAATTTTAAATGTTAGTAAATCAACCCCTCCATGTGCAACTCTTACTGGAATTGGAATCTGCTATGGCATATACCCGTTTTAGCAATACTTTAATTAGTAAGGGAATTCCCTTTATGTGATTTGTGTTTTCTCGGAAATTTGAACACACGTTCTTTCAAAACTTCTTCTTTTAAAAGTATAATGTATTTGTCAAGAGGCATGGCACATATCAAAGAGTAACCAAAAATGATAAATTCTACTGTGTTGGTGCTTTGACAGCCAATACTATTAATGTTCATGATCTACATCAGGTAGCTAGAAAGTGAATAGTGTGTATATCATACCTGTATTATAAATTGGGCTGATTCTATTGGGCTGCAACTAATGTTGTTAAAGTATAAAGAAAGGATCTACTACATTTTCTCAAATGTAATGACTTGTATATTCTGTTTAACTTGCCTTACCTGTACACTAACTTCCCCAGATCTCCCATAATGAGGGGTTTCATAGGCCTCCATTTGTTGCTTGGTAAGTCTTGCCAGCTTTTCAGCAAGTTCTCGCCAGCGTATACCTAACTGAACAGCAGCTGTCAAAATAACTGTATCTTGTGTTAAACGAACCACCAGTCCTTGGCAGTCCATCTTCAACAGGCCCTGCACATAGAATTTCATATGACAGATTAGCAGGTTAGCAAGTGTAGTTTAGCAATGATCTAAGTTCCATAAGGATGTAAAAAGAACATAAAAACCCATAATATATGATTCTGATTCATCATCTAAATTAAACTTCCTATAATAATGAAATCAAATTTTATTTCACAGCAAACAGGAAATATTGTTAATTCATTTCATCATTCTATTGCACTATATATATATATATATATATATATATATATATATATATATATATATACACACACAGTATATTATCTTATAGAGTGTTATGGAGATGATGATATTAATGATGTCATAAATAAAAAAATTAGAAATTTTTGTGGCCCTTGTGAAGTCTTCAACTGCCCATATTCCCATTTTTTGCTGTATGTCGAAAAAGGTGAATATGCTCTAACTGCCACAGATTATAAATCAACAGTTTCTAAAATACCATAATTCTTTATATAATCCCGTTGTTCAGAAGGGTCCAAAATATGGGAATACAATTTCCCATAGAGTCCTATCTACTTTTTTTTTTTAATTTCATTATCTTGTACATGATCATATGTAAGATAGAATAAATTCACTTTGACACCAAAGTTAGTTTTATTTAGTTTATTTTAACTAGCTTTAATATTATAGAAAGAAACTGCAGTTTCCAAGCATTCTGGATAATCAATCTTATAACTGAATTTTGGCTTCATAACCGGTTATAGAAACAGTTCACAGCACTGCACTTACCATAATTAGTTCATAGTGGAATTTTCTCTTTTTGGAATCAGCATGGCAGTCCTCTTTCAACTTTTTGACAACAGACGAGACTCTCTCCGAGTTCTTTTCAGTATGTCCATGACAGAGCTCCTCTAATGATAAATGGGAATAGCCTAGCATATCGGCTAGACATCTCCAGTCAGTAACTTTTTCAGACACAAGTGAGAGTACAGATGAATAAATGTAGGTAAGTTTTTTAAACGGCATAGTCATTTGTTCCAAAAGCATCTTGGTTGTGAATTGTGCGTCTGAAAAATCAATAACTTGCTCTTTGGAGATAATTTTGACATTCTTGCAGTGCACAAGCCCAACCTTGCCTCTCAGAACTCCAACATACCATTCTTTTATTTTGGTCTGACCAATGGCTTTTACTTTATCTTCTCCAAGGAGTGCAATTGTGTCTCCTTTAAAGTATTCAAGAAGGTAGTCCATTTTTTGTTGGCGCAAAACCGTTTTTAAAGTCACTGCATAGTTGTTTATCTTTAGAGGCTTATCCTGAAATTTAGGGTAATTTATAGTGCTTGCTTGGAGCACAGGAGCCGAAATAATTTCTTTCCTTTTCTGTAAGCGAGTTTGATTACTGGATGAACATTGTATTTTTGGTGCAGGGTTAGGTGTTTGTACATCAAACTCTGATACTAGCGAGTTGTTGTCCTTGCCCTTTATCTGAACCCTAAAATTAAAGGAACTAATTTCACCGCTACCCCTAAGTGAAAATGGAAATTGTATCCGGATCATTTTACCTATTTTCAGCTGTTGCTCTATGATTCGGTTTTGATTATCTGCTGCTTTCACTTCAAAGCTAGAGCTATTGGGAACAAAATAGAAAGACAAATCTTGAATCTGATCCTGAACTAATTGATGTTTCCCCCAGAGCTGAAAGACAACTGGTGGCATATTTTTTCCCCGTTTCTTAATGTCATCTATTGTGAGAATTTCAGGAATATAGTTGTGCCCTATTACTGCTAAAACTGTGGTGAAAGCTGGATGAATATGCTTTGGCCCAAAAACTGCCACTGTTATACTCTTATGAATGTAATCATAAACACTGGTTGCTGGAGGCTGAATCGATTTGGCTTGTGCAGCTGTTACAATGTATGTAATGCGGCTAAGAGTGGGCAATTTGATTTGTAATGTGTCCTTGTAAATATATCCACCTGAGAGCTTTTCGTATGGTCCCTCTTTGTTGTAGCTATAAAACGTGGCAACTTCAGTCATTACTTGGCTGTAAGGATCATTCTTAACCTCAGCAGTGATTTTCATTTCCAGTAAAAGAACTTCTAATGTGTTGATGTTACTTAATATAATTTCTAGGACAGGGCTTACAGTAGTTGAGAGATTATTGTTAAGTGATGAAGGTGGATCTAGAAGTGCTTTTAAGGAGATGTCTTGATATTCCCCAGGAGCCACATGACCTTCAGGGACATGTATGGTTATATTAGAGCCAGGAAGCTGCACGGCTCCTCCTTGGTGGTCTATTTTACAAAGTATGTGCATATCGGTGGCTTGTGTTTGTGCCCAGCCTGGACTTTGACTCATAATATCCAAATCAAGACAAGATCGTGTCAACTGCCTATGGCTCAGCCATGCCATTTTATAAGCCTCACGATCATTCTGAAGCCAGTCTAAATCAGGAGCCAGAATCTGACTTGAACTAGCAGAAACATCAGCATCCTTGTAATCCAACAGGCTCAGATCGGAAACACTCTTAGATCGTGCACCTTTCCGTGAGGCAGCCTTCTTTAAAAGGTAATTAATATCAAGTTCATCTCCTGAAGAGGCCACTGAATCTCTAGCTTCTGTTTCTGCGAACAACAAAAATGGATCCTCTTTCAAGATAGATGTATGTGCCTTGCTCTTGGAAAAAGTGTTAGCTTGAACAACATCATCAAGGAAAGGGTTGGAGTCAGACAATCCATTCCAAAAGGGATTACTAGGTTTTGAAGAATTTTTTGAATGATCTTGAAATACATTTTGCCAGTCGATAAGTAAGTCTATTTCCTTACTAATGGTATCTAAAAGAACGAAAAATAGACAATTAGAAACAGCACAAGTGCAACACAACATGCATTAATGAATATTAGTAATGGAGAAGTCAAGGACCCAAGGCTCAAGAAGGTTGCCATGTATGGTGAATTGCAATTGATTTTTTTAAAATGCTTCTCTTTCAGAGAGTTTAACTAACAATTGCAATTTGCATAGGAGCATAAGCCCATTGCAACCAGTGAGGAATCATCCTGGATGAGAATACTGAAAGCAAGTATATGACTGGCTGGATACTGCAATGGTGCAAATTTCAAAATCCAGTAAAACAGTACTTCTGAGAGGACTTGATATCTGCAGGGGCCTTAGGATAGGTGACAGAAAATTCCACCTTGTATAAAAATAACCTGAGCTCCAAACGAGAAGTCTCTGTGTAAAGTCAACACATTATCCTATAAGTTATTGTTCAGTGTTTGACATTGTACACACTAAAATGCATTGCAATAGGTAAAGTGCATTCCCTGTTTAATACTAATTCATTTAATACCTTAATTTTAAAGTGGACCTGTCACCCAGACATAAAAAGCGGTATAATAAAAGTTATTTTCAAATTAAACATGAAACCCAAATTCTTTTATTTTTATTAAAGCATTAAACTCATTTAAAAAGCTCAGCTGTCAATCAAATATTGCCTGCCCCTCTTCTATGCCTTAGGCATAGAGGCAGGACAGGCAGTTACTTTCACTTTCCATTCAGCACTTACAAGATGTCACTGCTCTCCCCACATCCCCCCTCTCTGTTTACCATTTAATTGTGAAGCCAGGGCATCGGGGTGGACATCAGGTCCCCCATTCTGGTGCACAAACAAGATTTTGAGATGCTGCAAGGCTTGCCCTAATAACAGTGTCCACAAAATTCCTGTTTGCTTTAATTATGAATTCCCAGTCTGAAGGAGACAAGAATCAAATAATTTATATTGTGTAATTAAAGTTTATTTTGCTTGACCAACTTGATAAAATAGTATTTGGAATATTTTTTGGGCGACAGGTCCCCTTTAATACTAATTACAGTAGGTCAATAAGGAAACAGATTTCAGATTTTTTTAGTCCTTTTCTGGGTTTACACACATTCATTAGTGATGGGCGAATTTTGACGCCGGCTTCAATTCTCAGGCGTCGAAATGGCCACCGCCAACAATTCCAATGCCGGCGACATTTTGAAACGCATTGAAGTCAATGGGCGTGCGTTTAATCGGAATTGTCGAAAATAAATGTAAAAAATTTGCCCATCACTAACAGTCATCCCAGTGGGAAAAGCAAAAAAGCTTTTTTGCCATGAAAAGAGAGATTTCTAGACCAAATTTCTGTTGGTTCTCTGATAGTGTCACATCACACAAGCCCTATGGTACATAATATAGTAATGCAAGTTCCACATATAATACACATGATTTTTGCCAACAGTATTGTCCATATACCTCACAGTTTGGTCATATTGTGAGTTATGGCATAAACATGTTATTCCCAAATGTTGGAACTGATCTCCCAGGGAAGCCTAGCGCAATGGATGAGATTTGGGAAATATGCTATCCAGGATATTACTGAAAGCCCCCTTTAAGATCAAAGAGAGATTTTAAATGAACACTTATTTGTTGTCTTTAATATTATTAGAACTATGAATAAATACTATGGTTTCATTTATTTACAATTTGCCTTTCACATAGTTGTATTGGAAAATCCCTGTTAGTGATAACATTTCACTAGATGCTTTTTTCTTCTTTGTAAATGAATTGTTTTTATGTTGAAACTCAATTACTTGGCACTTATTTCCTTTCTCATTGCTTCATAGTGGTGCTTTCTGTTTATATATTTGTGGCATTTATCCAGAGCTTCTTTTTCTGAGAATTACCAGAAAAATAAATTTATGCAGTGCAATGTTTTGTTTTTTTTTCTTGAAAAATACTTTTGTGTGAATAAACTTAACACCATGGATACAAGAATTAGAACAATATCCCTTCTGTCATATCATCTTAGGTCTTGAGTATACAGAGTTTAAAATAAAACAAATTGCTTAAATTTGTCAATATGCTGGAATATTATAAACTGAAAATATTTTATATTCGCTGTTAAATGGACGTTAAGCTGGTGATAAATATATAAATATGGTTATTACATAGTGACAGGGTAATCAATAGACAAGGCCATCCAAGGCAATTAAGACATTCCACTACTCTACCCTCCATCCACTTTATGCACAGTTCACCATGAAACTTTAATACAACGGCATTACACAGAAGGGTTTGGTTAAGAAATTTGTCATTTTTTTATGTGTGGGTGACCTTCAGGCAGTCCTAATGGATCGCAGTTAGTCAGTTAATTAGCTTACCTGAAGGTCAAACAAACAAACTTAAAAGGGCAATTGGGCCATCCATTAGCTTAGCCAAATGTTATTTTAAAGATATGAATTTAGAATTGTTTTGGTGCTCCATTAATAAAGCATTAACAGGCATACACCATAAGGGCTTAAGTAGTATCAATCAACATTTAACCTGGTCCAAATGTTACTCGCATAGTTAATTGGGTTGAGGAGAGAGAGAGTGTGAGTGTGAGTGTGTACTGCAAACATAAAAAACCAAAGGGCCAAGGACAGATCCCTGCTGCACTCCATTAACTTTGTAATCTATCCTTTAGCCAGTTCTCCATCTAAGCTCAAATATTATGATCCAGGTGAATATTCCTTAATGTAATCTGTCTGGAAACATCTATTGAGCATTAAACTTTGCTGGCATAAACTCATTGTGTTTTGATTTACAATGCATTCAAGTTTTTATTACCCCCTCCAAAAACGTTCCTACAGCCGATTTCACACTAAAAGGCTTATAGTTTTTAGGATGAGAGCCATAGCAACCAATCAGCAGCTGCAATCGAGTGCTATTGGAATGATGAAAGCAATCATTTGATTCATAGCTATAAGTTTCTGTTTCACACCAATAAGTAGAAATGTTTCCTTTTGAAATAACGAGCTAAAGCATCATTGCCAAATAGAATAATATGTTATAGCTCACCTGCATTATTGGCTGGGAATTTTGGGTCGTCAAAGTCAATCAATGTCCCTTCCGATTTACTCCTAGAGATTCCAGCAGGACGGAAAGAATTTAATCGACCTTTTGACATCTTCTAAAAGAAACAACGACAATAGAAAATGAAATATATATTTCTCATTATCTCACTTCGCTTACTCTCAAGTTTACAGCTATTATACTGTACTGATTTTAAATCTGATGCATCTCGAGTGACCTGCAGCAAGTGACACACATATAGGGGCCCATTTACTTAGTTCGAGTGAAGGAATAGAATAAAAAATACTTCGAATTTCAAAAGTTTTTTTGGCTACTTCGACCATTGAATGGGCTACTTCGACTTCAAACTAAAAATCGCTTGACTATTCGACCATTCGATAGTCGAAGTACTGTCTCTTTAAAAAAAAAAAACTTCGACCCCCTAGTTCGCCACCTAAAACCTACCGAAGTTAATGTTAGCGTATGGAGAAGGTCCCCATAGGCTTTGCTAGCTTTTTTAGGTCGAAGAAAAATCGTTCGATCGATGGATTAAAATCCTTCGAATTGAACGATTCGAAGGATTTAATCGTTCGATCGAACGAATTGCGGTGAATCCTTCGACTTCGATATTGAAATCAAAGGATTTCAATTCGGCAGTCGAATATCGAGGGTTAATTAACCCTCGATATTCGACCATAAGTAAATTTGCTCCTTATTGTGACAATTAGTGGCATATCTTATGTAAATGTACCATGTGGCATAGCTCAGGGCAAGGACAAATTAGGAAAGAATCCAAAGATACTAACAAACTGGGTTTAACTTTAATAGATTTTTAACATTTTTAGATGGAATAAAATCCAGCCTAAATACAAAATGGGTAACAAAAAATGACAACAAACAAAAATGACTATATAGACATTGTTCATTGGAAAGGGGACTATTTTTGAGCTAGAACTGCCATTTTAGGTTATGTAGATTATACAGTCATCATTGAGCATATACCTGTCTGCCTGATAGATATGAAGCCTAAGTATTTGGGATTGTAAATGCCCATTATGCATGTATCCATTTGCTCATATTCTAACTTGCATAGGGTTATGGAAAAGTACTTATGATTTTCATTTTTATCAGTTACTTCTTAAGGATACATGATTCTTTTTAGAATAATGCCTTCTAATTTATATTGCTTCCATGTATATTTTTAAATCTATTCCATTTCATCATTTTCCAAAGATTTTCCAGTTCTGTCTTTTTCAATATTGTACTTTTAATTCATTTTCTTTATTACTATTTCTCCTTTCCTGATACATTGCTTAATTGAAATGCCAATGTTTATGAGCATATCCTATCCTTTCTCTTCACCCATAATCTAGTACTCAAAAGCTGGCAGTGTTCGCATGCTGAATAAATAGGGCTGGTACAATAAAGCTGTGTGCATATTACAGATGTTACAGATACAGATGTTATATAATATAATAAAATGTGCTAATGTAGCATTGATTACCTTTACACCCTCCCACTCCCTTTCCCTAAAATTAACTGGTTTCATTTAATAATCAGTTCTGTATAACAGGTACATCCCTTTCCATATTTTCTGGCAGTGTCTCTTGACTGCAGCCAAATCCAATACTTTCACACAGTGTAATTTACATTTTTTGCACCATTGACTAAAGGTTTCAGACCATAACACTCATTGAGGAATGCTGCATGCACATTCTGTGTCTTGATTGACAGCACTGTTCTATGTCTCAGTCCAGTAACATCAGCTATGGCATCATGGGAGCTCCCATGATGCCATAGCTGATATTACTGGGCCTAGTCATAGGAGTGTCATGCTAGGCGACGTTTGTATCCATGTGGCCCCAGTCTTAATCTGGCCATAGATGCAAAGATTTTTAAAAGATATTTTAGTTATCGTGAGACCACAATTATCTCGAAACGATCGTTTAAATGTATGATTTGTCCATCAACGAAAAAGACCATTTCAGGTGATATTACCAGGAAAACTGAGGGTAGCTGCCTGCTTGGCCCTACAAACATAGATAGATTGCACTGGGACCGATACAATTTTTTTAACCTGGCCGATCAATTTTCTGACAGATGTCGGACGAAAAATCGTAAGATGTACGATCGTTCAATTCCCACTAACTTCACGATAATTTGACGGATTGGTCGGATTTCGCTAAAATCGGTCGTTCACCAAAGAAAAATCTTTGCGTCTATGGGGACCTTTATAGAAAATGTTTATTATACTGAATCTGTAGTTAGAGATACTCATAAGACCCTAAGTGGCGGGATCATGTATAATGTTAAAACAATTGTAAGAATGCATTTGTAACTCATGCCTTATTTATTGGGGAACAATCCCTGCTGTTGACAAGACTATTCAACCTATAGGTTTGGAATTCCCACTAAGCCCGCTGAGACACATTTGATGGTATCATGCCTAGGGGGTTATTTATTAAACTCTGAATTTATCTCAATATTTTCTGCTACAAACTCCAATCAAATCCGCTCTGGTTTTTTATGCTTATTTATGATTAAATTTTTCATACGATTTTCACAGTTTTTTCGGAATTTTCAACCGAGGTATTGCATGAAACCCAGCGCACATCAAAAAATCATTGGGACTTCTCCCATTGACTAATGCAACCTCAACAGGTCTGAGATGTTGAATTTTCAGATTCTGACTTTTCCATCCTCAGGGTTTAATAAATTCAGAAAAATTTGTGATTCTTTTAAAAGTCCAATTGTCTAATAAAAATTCAGAGTTTAGTAAATATCCCCCCTAGTGTACGATCCAGTGTTGGAAGACATGCTTCCTAGATCAGTCTGGAATATGTGCATCTGATATCTCTGTATAGAAAGAGAGCAGGCACATACTGTACTAGTTGTTATTCTGGAATGATTATATTTATGTAATTATGAAGTCTATTTTTTATTTAGCCTTATTCTGACATTAAAAAACACAGTCTAGCCAGTATGAGTACTTGAACCTGACAACCCCAAACGGTCTCAAGTTTTTTGAATTTGAATTGAATTCAGAGCAGGAGAGAAGAGAACTTTGTAGATGTATGGCTTATCTTGCTATCCATCTCTTTGTCTTTCAAACCATTGCCTGGTTGTTAGGATCAACATGGCCCCAGAAACAACTAATGATAATTTAGTTGCTGCAGCGCCTGCTGAACAAGAGGGGAACATCCCTTTTAAATGCCAAACTTTTAAAAATGTTTAATTATTTCCATAATAACAGAAAAAAGGAACAGTTGTAATATTGTCTTAAAATGCCCGTCTGTATCATACGTAAAGCCATGTTTAACTTAAGCTCCACCCTTAAAATCTTTGTATGTTTACAATGTAACACACCCTTCAGCAATCATGTCAGAGTAAGAATCAAAAACAAAAAAATAATGTAATACTAGTTTTATACTTTATACGATCAGATACATTGCTTGACTGCACTCGATCAGCAGATCAGTTACACAAAAATATTTAAAAACAACTCTTTTTGAGATATTTAATTATGAATTAAATGAAAACAATGAAAGCAAATTCATACATCAAAGTAAGAACAAGACTAAGTACGAGAAAGGTGATACTTTCCCCAACAACATGCGTTTTTCCCCTCAATTCCGAGTAGGCGCAAAACTTCATATTGATAAATAGCAAACATACAGTATATCATTATTTACATTCCCAAGACATATAGGTGAGAATGAACCCTTCATCATATCTAAGCAAGAAGCCTTTCCTATACTGTGGTGATCACACCAACATGCTCTGATCATGAATTGTTTCATAATATACAATGCACCTTGCAATGCACAGGAACCCAGCTTAGATTTGGAGAATTTGTTAGAATTGACGTGATTTTAACTTCGATGCAACAAAAAAAGTCAACTGCAGAATACAGAATTAATGTCAATTTCATGGCAGTTAAGGAAGCAAGAAGGAATATAGGAATCATTAGAAAACTTGAAAAAGTATGGAAGCTACAGAGACTGGCAGAATGATGGCAATAGCAAACCATATAATAGTTCACAAGAAGAACTATTATAGGGACGTTATACGTCCACATTATTGGCCAGAAATACAACAATAGCACAAGAACAGTTCACTTGAGGGCAATTCAGATGGTGCATGATCAAAATAGCAAAATATATTATCAAAAACTCTACAGTGAATGCACAGGTACTTAGTTCAGAACATGGTAAGTAGAGAGCTGATAGAATAGAAATAGATATATGTATTAAGCGAATTAATAGAGTTAAGGAGGGAAGCAATTTCCCAAAGCAGAAAGTGGTTACAACTAGGGAACAAAATATGAAGTTTTATGGTAGAAACTGTAAGGAGGAACATAAGGACGTACTTGGTTAAAGGAAGTGGGCCAGATACACAGAATTTAAAGGGAGAAATGTAATTAAAGTCGCAAAGAGAAAAACAATTTGCACCATTAAGACTAAAAACCCACATCTCTCTATGTAATATTGTTCCTTAAACTGTTATTGCACTGTGAATTTTAATTACACATTGCGAATTTTAAATGCGCACTCTTAAGAAGTGCTTGAAGGTGTCTTAATCTTTTGGAGCAAACATAACGACTTTTTTAGTAAGAAGTTTTATTACATTTACTGCACATTGGTGCAAACTATAAAATTTGCAAATGGTCGGAAGCGGTCGCTAAAGTGTTTCCGGGTTCGCAAAAGCTTAAATTCACACAAAACAAAATTTGTTCGCGCAAAGGCATAACTTTTTGCATTGCGAAAAGTTTTTCTGTTACCGACTTTTATTGCATTCCCCTAAAAGGATTTAAACATAGGTATATTTACATTTCAGGGACTTAAAAAAAAGCAAACATGTGCATTTAATGAACAAACTGGATGGATTAAGTCGTTTTTCTTTGCCATAAAACAAACCTGAAAGAATATGTGAAAGCATTTCTATAAAAAGCAGCTTCTATGAGAGTTTAGTGAAAACATCAGGAGGAATGCATCAAAGCACTCAAAAGGGATAGAGACAGCCAAACAAGTTAGGGGACTGTTACTTATCTTCTACTATCCTAAACACAACGCCTGTAAGCAACCAGTAAACTGTATTCTTGTTAATGATGCTTAGTGATGTCATCAACTCAACATCAACAGTTGTGGGAGTGGAGATGACCAGCATACCTTCCCGAATACGTTCCTTGCAACAAAAAAAAAAAAAAGTAAACAAACTTGCCTCCCAATAACCATCCAACTGATGATCAACTGCCCTCATCCATGACTTATCCCTAAACCTATTCCTAACATTCAGAGCTGCCTTTAACTCTTTCAATAGGTAAAACTCGATGTCTCCAGCCAGCACCTCCCTCCATTGTTCAGGCTAAACTGCCCTCAGGCAACTTTCACTTGCACAATATTTTACAAAAAGAAAACACAGTGTTAGACAGCAATTAACACTTTACTGACTCATATTAAAGTGCTGGTAAATGGTGCTTTATACCACACCACCTTAAATTGTGGCTTAGTTCTGTTTGATTCATTTTATCTATTTAAAAAAAAAAAGGTTTTGAATCCTCATTTCATAGTTCACTTCCTTTCTACTTACAATCAGCTCCATATTCCAGAGTTGGGGTTGGAACAGTAGAGTCCCATAAAAGCCATTAGGATCTTTCCTTTTCTATCATAGAAGTCTAAACAAAAACAACTGCCCGTTCGTTGTATTAACAACCCCACTGGTACAATTTATTAAATGTATTAAATACTGTAAACCCTCTGCAATCTCAAGTTTGAAAGAAAGACTGTAGGAAATCCATTTTCAATTCAAAGTTTGTTTATCATGTGATCTTTGAATTTAGGAACAAGCATGCAACTTTTATAGGCTTTTGTATTATAAATTATGAATTGACATTTATGGATATCCATCCTTGTCAAGCCATTGAGATATGCCAAGTTCCTAATATGAATAGAAATATATACATAGTTACATAGTTAAATTGGGTTGAAAAAAGACAAAGTCCATCAAGTTCAACCCCTCCAAATGAAAACCCAGCATCCACACACACACACCCCTCTATACTTTTAATTAAATTCTATATACCCATACCTATACTAACTATAGAGCTTAATATCACAATAGAATTTGATATTATGTCTGTCCAAAAAATCATCCAAGCCATTCTTAAAGGCATTAACTGAATCAGCCATCACAACATCACCCGGCAGTGCATTCCACAACCTCACTGTCCTGACTGTGAAGAACCCCCTACGTTGCTTCAAATGAAAGTTCTTTTCTTCTAGTCTAAAGGGGTGGCCTCTGGTACGGTGATCCACTTTATGGGTAAAAAAGTCCCCTGCTATTTGTCTATAATGTCCTCTAATGTAGTATGTAGCTTTAGTAGCCACAGAATGACACTGCCCAGAATTAGACAACTTGTTATCTACAAAAACCCCTAGATCCTTCTCATTTAAGGAAACTCCCAACACACTGCCATACCTATGCCACTGCCTATACAGTCTCCTCAAGATTAGAAAAGGAGACAGATCAACTAAACTAAACTAAATCAACTGTAGTTTAAGTCTAGTAAGTGTTTGATGGTGCCAAGATGATATTCAGAGTGCTTCCTTCTTTCTGCCACAGTGCTTTGGAGACTTTTTTGTGTTCATAACTTATTCCCACACCGAACTTTACTGTCAGGGTAAGTAAATAAAATCTTCCTTTTTGACGGTTTCTGTTCACCCTACAGCAGTCTCAAATTGTATTACTCAGTAGTTAACTGCTTAAATATGACTTTCATTTATCTTCACACAATGCAAGGACTTTCATGTCCAAAAATCCTCCCTAGAGAGGATCTAAAATAATAGGAATGTGTACGTATTTGCGGTACATTTTTATAAAGCCGTCGTTTTTTTCAACTAAATGAAGAAAGTTTTCTCCTTCAACATAACAAAAGCACCGCATGGAGCCCTCTTGAGTCATAGACCACAACACTGTGTACAATGGCTCACAAGGAAAAGTAAAGCTATTTTGAGTGTCTTCAGCCTTTCACTGTAATATTGGTCTATTTTTCTTTTTATATTATAAATGCTTTTATAAAACCCAGGTGTTAGAAACATTGTACAATACAATGCACAAGATTGCAGCTGCTAAAAATACTTCCCCCCACCCCAGTCTGATGTTCTACAAGGTTGTTTTGTAGGCAATTTCTGCAGTTGAAAAATTAAATGGAAACAGAAGAATTATTGTTAAACACAAGCATCAAGATAAACGTACGCATTTTATTAAATGCTGGAGATATAGTAAAAGATAGCATTTTTTTTACATCCCCTTAACAGTACAGTGTTTGATGATTTGGTACTTGTGTGACTCATTAAAGGATTAAAAATGTTTAAAAGGTTAAACCTCAGAGGGTTTTAGGTTTAAACACAAATGGCTTTTTGACACACAGGCTCAACAGAAAAGTCTGCTTGTGTTTTTTCTTATTAAATCATGGGGCTGATGTACCGCTTCCAACAAGGAGCCTGTAATACAGACTGGAAATGGGATAAGACAAGTCAGTTTCATCAACTTCATTATTTCTCTAAACTGTCATGCATCGTTCAGGGATGTGACTTTTTGTCTTAGATAAAATACATGGTCACCGATAAGGTACTGAAAGCTAAACTAATTAGAAGGCTATTGCATGAGGTGTAAATAACAAGTAACCAAGGCCTGGTCCATGATGTACTCATGGAAAGAAGTAAAGAAGAAGAGATGTTCTATGATGAAGCAATAAAACTGTGGTTGGAAAGGCAGCTAGACTTCCATGGGAAAGGAGTGCCAAGTAGGCTAGGAGAATGGAGAGTTTGGAGGGAGATCAGCATTGTCAAAAACTGCAGAGAATACCTGGATTAAGAAAAAATTAATTAGGAATTTTGCAATTGCTAGGGCACTACTAAGATTTGTTAGGGCAGTTTCTGTTGTTGTGAGTAGAGGCCAGATGCAGTTGCAAGTCAGACAATGAATAACTTCCCATCCCTCTTTTTATTAGTATTTTTTACACTCATTTTAACTGTACACACTATACTTATGTCACTTTATTTAAAAACAAAAGTGCTGTGATGGCAGTTTGAGAAATAAAATGTTGAGGTGTCAACAGCGTGTGGTATTCCAACCTTATGTCTCGCTTCCTTTCCCATTTTAATTGTAAGCTTTCATTAGCAGGGCCCTTCCCCTATTATCTCTTAACAACATGCAAAGATGCATCAACTTTGGTTAACATTACGGTTATGTGTCGTGGTTGTATCCCCTTGTTCTGTAAGGCTGCTGTCACAGGGGGCAGTTTATGTGCCTGTGTATAAGCACAGGCTGAGAAACTGCCACTCTGCTCCAAGACTTTCAGTGCCAAAATCCTTTACGTGTGTCTGCACCCAGGCTGATACAGTGAGGGTCATTTATCAACACTGGGCAAATTTGCCCATGGGCAGTAACCCATGGCAACCAATCAGATTGCTGCATTCATTGTTTTACTTGAGCTGGCTTTCAATAGCTAATCGCTGATTGGTTGCTATAGATAACTGCCCATGGGCAAATTTGCCCATTGTTGATAAATGAGCCCCAATTGTCTCTTGGTGCAGACAGACCAAAAAGCAGGACAGAGTGGAACTAAGAAACTGATCCATGTGGCAGTAGCCTAAAGCATGTGGGAAATGGCACTATTTAAATCATAATATATTTCCTGGGCTTATGGGAGTTCAATGATTTCAAACATTGCATAGGCTGACACTGTACATAATGCTTAAAGTAATGCTAAATTAATTAAGTCTGAGGCTATTGCTTAGGTACAAACATTGTGTCTTTTTTTGGTAGTAAGGGTAGGCCTTTGTTTTAGGGATGGGGTCAAGCAGGTAATTTGGTTACACTCAAGCCACTCTAGGAGCTTGAAACTGAAACTTATTAGTTCATTGAGCAAGTGGCGTACACCTGCAAAAAAATCTTCGTATAGGCCTGATGCACTGCGATACCGAACCACCCTCCCAACCGCCCACCCACCCAGTCCCCACTCCGTGTCTGACCAGTCTCCACCCACGTCCTCTCAGTCCCTCCCCTATGTCTGCCCAGTCCTCGCCCCACATTGGCATCTGACAGTAGCCAATGTACCCCTTCCCTGCTGCAGGTAATAGAACAACTGGGGAGGGAGCTATTCTTTAAAGCACCTAGGACAATATTATAAAATAGGTTACAGTAAGACAGCAGATGAGTCTGAGTCTGTGTTTCAGCTAGAATAAATGACCTAAGGAATGATTCGATTCGGTCCCTCTTATGGCCTTTATAAAAGGGTCTCCCCAAGGCCAACATGCTACTCGTTATTTGATACCCACACTGCTGCAGTGACAAATGTAGTAAGAGCTTTCGTAATAAAGATATTAGGGGAAGATAAATGTATACATTCTCTTGTATGTTTATCTCAAATGAAAAGAAATAAAAACTAATCCATATTTGTTTCTGGTTCTGACACAGCCAGAGAGCTTTTGAGTCCCATGGGTGAAAAGTGGTATATAAATGGTTCCCTTTCCCTATATCCTTTCCCTTGTATACAGGCCATAAAACTCTAAACTGGATTTTTACTATCCCTATATTTTACAACTTGGGTACAGTATTCCTTATAATACACACGTTTCATTAATCATGTAACACAAATTGCTACTAAGCATCGTTTATAACTGATGACATCGTTAACCCCAGTTTATATAGTGAATAAAGTACCTCCTCTTGTAAAATATAAGGATATTATAAGTCTCGAGGAGTTCCATGACCATATAAAAGCACGAAGCCGAACGCACAAGTGAGTCATGTGACAAAAATGACATCACTACTCACCATTTATAACTGATGACATCACTAGTCACCGTTTATAAGGATATAATTTACAGGATATTCATGGCGCTTGTGTATTATAAGCATATCATTTACAGGATATTCATGACTCTTTTATCATAAAAAAGTCAGTCAAGATATGTTGTAAATGTTCTGTGATTTTTTATACATGTATAAAAATTCACAAAAGGGTTCATTCTAATCACTAAGGGGTGTTATTTATCAAGGTCCAAATATCTGAATCTAGAATAATTCGTAGTTTTCGGAACAAAAAAAAAAAAAAAAATTAAAATTTTTTTTAGATTTATTATTATAAGTCCAATGGTCTAAAAACTCTGAATCCAAAACCCATCATCTAAAAGCAATCAAGGTCCTGTATAAGACAATGGGGAAGGTCCCAATGTCTGCACCAATATCTGATGATTTCGGGGGTTTCGGCGAAAAAGACTTTGTATTTTTTCGGAAAACTCCGAACAATTCGGTGAAAGCTCAGAAGTTTGCCCGACCCTATTTTTCAGGCTTTTTTCTTCATAAATAAGGTCGATTCTGGAATTTGGAGTTGCTCGAAGTTTGATATTAGAAATACTGATATAAATTCAGACCTTGAAAAATAACCCCCTTAAAGTTTCTTCTATGGCGTCTCATTAGATCTGAGCAGGTGCAATGTCATTTTTTACTTTTCTGCAATCTTTTGGTTTTTAAATCATAAAAAAGTCAGGAATGCATTTCAAACTATACTAAATGTGCCCTAGATGATACTTAAGGGTGTATAAAAGTCAAAGGCTATCAGGAAGTTTATAATGAACTAGACCTGAAGATGAGATTTTAGAATTTCTTACCCGTGTATGGTCGTTTCCTTAAACTATTTAAAAGTTTTTCATGTGTGATGTTAAAGGGATGATATTGTCAGAATACAAAACATTTGCTTAATTGATAGGCACATAAAGATGACAATTGCACAAGTGGCACCCAGCCTGGTGCATTTGTCACACTGATAAATGCCACAAACTTCTGGCCAAGCACCCATTCTCATGGCAATCACCCACAATCTTAGACACCACACACACAATAGGATTCTGGGAGGCACCTGTACCGGACGTTACATATTTTCCCTGTTCAAAGGAATCGGAGCTGCATAAGGCAGTATTTGTTACTTTTCAGCCTGTGTTGACTCCGTCCCTTTTACGTAAAGAATACATACTGCATCCAAGTTACTATTATGATCCTATCATTCCCCTAATAATCACAAAAAGCAGACATACAATATGGCATATTTGTGTTTATAATATGTAAGCAATAACAATGCTCCTGTAATTAAACACAAACAAATCAAACACATATTAAATAGCGCAGTACAGACAACACAACCGAATGTCGAACATTTGCCAAACTCTCTGGAGTCAGGACAGTCAGGCTACTAGCAACTATACTCTCCGCTTTTGTTCTAAACAGTACTTTATGGATTATATTAAAGTTTAAAAATCAGGAACATTTTACATAGTAGATTTTTAACAAATCTAAAGGAAAAACCTGGAAGTATTATTCACCATTACAGGCAGGGTCAGCCCTTGAGAATTCATAACAAAACCCCATTCACATTTATCAAATAAATGAAAAAGGTTAAACGAGATTCCGCAAGTGAGGGAAAAAGAGATTTCCTTTAAAAGTTGGTCAAACAAAAATAGCAAATAAAAAGCTTACGTTTTGGGGCAAAACAGCTTCAGGTCAGGTGCAGGAGTCTGTGCATTTCTTTTGCACGCTGTCTTACTCTCTGTTGTTTACCTAATACAGCAAAAAGTCTGCTGTGGGTAATGATTACCTTGTTAAGCAAGACTGAACAAACTCAGACACACCTAACTCCCTTAGCCCTTCCTTGTGCCTTGACATACCAGTGTGCAGTGTTTCCTGGGACTTGAAGTCCTTTAACGCCCAACAATAAATTGACTGCAGGTGAAAAGTACTCACTACCCAGAATCCTGTGCAGGGCACCTGAGATTACACCTGAAACCAAAGGACAAGTTTCGGTTGAAGGAGGTGCCAGGAAGTCAATCAAGTCATAGCTGTGTGTCACGTTTTGTAGTTTAAGTGCATAAAGGAGAAAAGGATTTTCAAGGTTTTAATTGTTGCCAATTACACACAAAATAGCCTTTGAAAGATGTACATACATCTGAATATTATGGAAAGTGACTTGACTGTTGCTACTTATCATAGAAATCATTTTGTAGTACACGTGAATATAGAAATCAAATATTGTTTATGTGAATGGCATGAGCATAAAAAAACGGATTTGTTTGCCTTTAAATTAACTTTTAGTATGCTGTAGAGAGTGATATTCTGAGACAATTTACAATCAGTTTTAATTTTTTATTAGTTGTGTTTTTTGATTTGAGTTTTTTTATTCAGCATCTCTCCAATTTGCAATTTTAGCAATCTGGCTGCTAGGGTCCAAATTACCCTAGCAACCATGCATTGGTTTGAATAAGAGACTGGAATATGAATAGGAGAGGCCTGAATAGAAAAGATGAGTAATAAAAAGTAGCAATAAAAATAAATATGTAGCCTTACAAAACATTTGTTATAGATGGGGCTGAAAGCTGGGGTCAGAAGAAGAACAAGGCAAATGATACAAAAATATATAAAAGAAAAAATGAAAGCCAGTTGAAAAGTTGCTTACAATTAGCCATTCAATAACATTCTAATAGTGAACCACCCCTTTAACTTGGTGTACGGCTATTACATTCATGCACAAAGAAAAATTATTTGCACCGTGGAAATATTTTTTGCATTGTATTTTTCTGATAATACCTTTTATTACATTTCCCCAATAGTTAAGCTTTTTGTGAATAGTATGTTTTCCATGCGTTATTGCATGTTTCTCTAAACAGTATACTTTTCCTGATTTTATTTGTCTATGTGCCTCCTCCAGACTGCCCCTTATGATAACAATGCTGCTAAAAGCAGGCAGTGCTGTATTAATTGAGAAATTAGAGCCTGAACCCGTGGTTGGGCTCCTGGCTGAGACAGGTTACAAGTGGGAAAACATGTGACTTGCGGCTGTTTTTTGAACTTTTTACAATGTGCTACTTTTTCTAAACCACATGTTTTTTATCCTGCCATTTACAATTTTTCACACAAGCATTTTTATGGGTTTTACTCCAAAAACTATTTACAATCTTAAACCAGGCCCATATCTTTAGGGCAGGGGCACACGGGCAGATTCAGGGAGATTAAGTCGTCTGACGATTAATCGTCTCTTCTGCGGGGCGACAATCTCCCCGAACCGCTTTCCCCCTGCCTTCCACCTGCTATAATGCCAATGCACTCGCAGCGCTTCCATTTCCGAAGTCGCCCGAACTTTCCTCCTTCTTCTGATGCTTTCCAGCTTTCAAATGGGGGTCACTGACCCCATTTAAAAAACAAATGCTCTATACTTAAGGGGTTATTTACCCCAAAACTGCTAAAAGTCAGAATCTGATAATCTGCCATCTCAAACCTGTCGAGGTCATGTAGAAGTCAGTGGCAATTTGAAGATATTGTGATCTGCGCTGGGTTTCGTCCTATAATCTGAAAAAATCGGGTTTTCAGATGTCAAATCCGAAAAGTTTGTATGATTTTATCGATTTTTTATCGAAGTTATCTTAATGATAAATAAGATAAAATCTTCAATGGGAGTTTGGTCCAGT
Source organism: Xenopus laevis (assembly GCF_017654675.1). Taxonomy (NCBI): domain Eukaryota; kingdom Metazoa; phylum Chordata; class Amphibia; order Anura; family Pipidae; genus Xenopus; species Xenopus laevis. Next base: position 39,589,505 of record NC_054381.1, read on the forward strand.
TTGGTTTAATAAAAAGGGGGGCCCGGTTGTGCTGGAAAGTTCATGCGGCACTGAAGACCTAAAACCAGTTGAAGTCCGGAAGCAGCAAAAAGACCCAAAGCTATGAAAGGAGCCAAAGAAGCTGAAGAAGAACCTAAGGTAAGTTCCACTGAACACCAATTTTGTTTTGTTTCATTTTTTAAAATATGGGGCGCCTGACCACCAATATATTTGTAAAAACTTTTAAAAGGGGGATCTGGTGCAGTTTGTTATTTTTATTTATGGGAGACCCTGACCACCAATGATTTTTTTTAACAATGTTTTTTTTTAAAAAAAAAACTTTTATGGGGGCCCTGGCACCAATAGTTTTTCTTTTTTAATTTACAGGGTGGGCCCTGACCACCATTTTTTTTTTAAAAAAAACCTTTATGTCGGACACTGGCTGCCAATTTTTTTTTTTAAATTATAAGGGGGCCCTGATCACCAAAGGCTTTTTATAACCTGTGAGTGAGGGGTTTACCATTTTTAGTGCTGGTGTCTATGTGGTTTACTGTGGTGTGGGGCTTGGAGTGGGATCTGGGATGGGTGGGGACCCAGAGAATGTTGCTGTACGGGGCCAAGTGATTTCTGATGTTGGCCCTGACCTTGCATATGACTGTATGTGCAGGTAGATGTTTGTTACATATAAATGTCCAAAGTGGTGTGGAGCACTGCACCAAACTTGGATTTAATTTAAAACCACAAACCCATATAAAAAAGCCAGTGCTGATGAACAGGCACTTTACTTGCCAAGTACAAAAATACCTGCAACATTTAAGGCTTCTGCTTCTTTCTTTTTAGGGCAATTATAATTATAAGCTGGGGGTGTGATTATACAGTCCCTGCAACCACCTTCCTTACTCATTAAATATAGCCTTGGCTATAAGGAAGATATGCAGTGTAAAACCTTCTTAGAAAATAAGGTATTCACATGCCCCATGCTACACATATAACACTGCCTTACAACCAAAGATGTACCCCACACATAAGAAATTATGGGCCAACTATATATCCAGAACTGATGGTTAAATAACACAGATACAGCCTAATAATTAAGAGCCATTATCCAAACTTCCAGACAGCCTGCTTCAATCTTGTTAGAACTTTTCAGTGCAAGATATTGGAACATGGTTTCTGAGGGGTAGAACCTGGAGACCAGTCAAATATAGAACTATCATGGTAAGTGTAAAAAGGGCCATAGGGAGCCAAAGAGCACAATGCAAGGCATGCAGTGTAAAGCCTTATTAGAAAAGAATGCATTTACTTGCCTCATTCTAAGACAGCTTACATTGCATTGCCAACGGCTTTTCATCCCATTACAGCCCTTCTTGCACTGACTGTGATAATTTTATGCAGGCACTTGGGAATCATTTTTTAGGACTTGAACTTGAAGTATTTTTCACCTAAACTAACATATCTAAAAGATATATATATATATATATATATATATATATATATATATATATATATATATATATATATATATATATATATATATATATTCTGATCTACCTGAGCAATAATAGTCTGATTGGCTGAAGCTATTTTAATTAAGTCATTTTCTCTGCATAATATCCTACCATAACTAGTTAAACATTTCAATAGCTATGATACTATCAGTACTTATATATAATTATTGTATCTTTTCCTTCTACTGTGTTCCTTCCTTCACGTTGTATGAGTGATACAAGAACACAGGAAAAGAATACATAATGTCTCATTTAAACCAGTAAAGCAGTAGAGTCAGCAAAAATGTATTGGTGTCATAGTCTGTCTAATTAGAGACACATCCTGTTTGTGATTACTGTCACTGAGTGGCATTTGTTTTGCAATTGTTGATATTTTCAGTTTATCACTTTTGCCCACAGGAGTTTTCCCTGACTGTTGTTAAGTCCTGGGCCTATTTGTTAACTTCAGAGCATATACAGAATTATTTAAATAATAAGGACATCTGAAATGGGGTTTATAATAAAGATATTTTCTTTAAATACTCATGAGAAACAGCTGAAAAAACAGTTTGCTACTAAAAAAAAAATTTTTCTTCCATTTTGTTCTTGCTTATTCTAGTGCCATACTTACCAACATAATGAGTTAGCATATGTTTATTTAAAAGGTTATTGAAATCTCCAGTGCACCCAGCATGGAAACAGCATAGTCTGAGGATGGATAGAACATAACATTCCTGGATGCAGTGTATAAATAGTAACCAGATGGGATGAGCACAGTAAAATGTATGTAGAAAGATCAAAAAATAAAATTTTGCACCGAAGACAATGAGTGAGATTCCGTTGATTTCAGCCTTTGCAACAGTCAAATCCACTCAGCTGACTATGAGCTGATGGAACGTTCTTTGTGGCACTTACAATGAAGTTGCACAGTGTCCCTCTGGTGTGGTTCAGGATGGGGCAGAATATTCTGTGCGGGAAGTTGGGGGTGGATAAATGCATGGGGGTTGTTAGCTCTGCTTTTTTTCATAAAAAATGTCATTTTAAAGAAATGTATTCTGACTTTCAGTTCTTTGAAATAAAATGTCACTGAGAACAGTAATCAAATGTTTAAGTGTAGAATTTATTTGGCAGTAAGAGATATGCCCAATAGTCTGAGTACTTTTTCGAGATCCTGAATGTCTGCAAGCATCATTTTTCTCCCTTAATCCTTGAAAAAAAAAAGTTTAAACTACTCCCCAAAGTCATATCCTGCCACATATTGCAATTTCTTGTTATGTCTTCAAGGCCAGTACAAATGAAAACAGCAAATAGTATATTAATAGAAAGTGCCATCAGCAGAAATAGTGATGAATCAGTTACTGAAGCACCTTGAGAACTTATCTCTACCAACAGAATGAAGAACCGAGATATCAGATACCTGTGTTCAGGATAAATTATGGTAAAGCTTTGCGGGAAAATCTTTAGGTTAATGGTATGGTACAAAGACAAAAAGAAGATTATCTCTATTTAGTGAATCGTATTTAAAGGATAAACTAGTCCTAATTAAAAATAATTCCAAGTCATTTTCATTAGTTATTTAAATTTTGTTTCCTTCAATTTTGGTTTAATGTTTATGTTGCAAAGGTTTTTTTTATACAACTTTTTAGGTCTGGGTGACAGGTCCCCTTTAAAGGGGAAGGAAACCTAGTCGGTGCAAACCCCCCTCCCCCCTCCCGTTTGTTGCCCACCCTCCCTCCTCCCCCCTGGCCTACCCTTCCCGCTGGGCAAATGCCCCTAACTTGTTACTTACCCTTCTGCGCAGGACCAGTCCAGGGAGTTCACTGACGACATCTTCTTCCACGCAATCTTCTTCCTGCTGTGAACGGCGCATGCGCAGTAGGATCATTTCGCCGGTACGATCTACTGCGCATGCGCGTGGCTTTTGGCGCATGCGCAGTAGATCCATACCGGCGAATTGATCCTACTGCGCATGCGCCAAAACGCCGTTCACAGCAGGAAGAAGATGGTTTGCGCCGACTAGGTTTTTTTCCCCTTTAAGTTATGTCTTGGATAATGGCATTGTAAGAGCTAATATTCAATTTTGTGGTTTTTGAAAATTTAAAATGTTATTATTTTGAAGCTGTCCTGTTTGACTGGGTGTTATGCTCACTGCTCAAGGCAATAAGAGTGAGCTCAGAGGTAGTGCAACGTGCTGAACGATTAATTAGAGGCAGGGGAAAACTGACCAGGCTGGTATCAGTTCGACCCCCACCCTATGCATGCATGCAATAACACACGTGCAAATGAACGCACAGTTTGACTTGGTGGAGCTCGTCACTTCTCGCTGGTCACTAGTTACTGAGAAGACACGGGCCAAGACTAGGTTAGGTGACAGAGAAAGTATGTGCTTGGCACCCAGCAAGCTTTGACTCCTTGGGTCCTGTATATTATATATTGTCAGGAATTAGGTAGCTGGGACCAGCTTTCTGGGGGTAAAGCAGCAAATGGCAAAATCATTACTCATGGAGTATAGTCTCTTCCCAGCAGTTTATTTTCACTTGCAACAAATAAACAAAAGAAACAGTTCAAAATAAAATCCTTGCCACTTAACTGTCTTATAACTACCCAGGAGTAGGCCTACCGACTGTCTCCCAAACAGAGAAACTAAAGGAAAACAAAGTCCTGACCTTGTAGTGATTCAAAATCTCTCAGTGAGCTCACACAGGCAGCTTTTTGTGTCTTTCCCCCAAAAGATGCCTCAGGTAAATCTAAAACACCTGTGTAAACAGAAAACAAGACACCATCTTAAATACACTCTATGGCGTGACGTGCAGTGTACAGTGACGTCATCAGTGTCAAAATACTGGTTATCAAAAAAAAACCACCCCCTGTCAGTTTACACAATAAAATACACTAAATACAAGCATAACGTAACATTAGGGGGCACATTTACTAAGCTCAAGTGAAGGATTAGAATGAAAAAAAAACTTCGAATTTGGATTATTATTCGATATTCGAAGGATTTTACTTCGATGGTCGAATATCGCGGGTTAATTAACCTTCGACATTCGACCTTTAGTAAATGTGCCCGACCCCAAGTGCAACAGTATCAATGTCAAACAATGTAATAGGGGAAAAGAATGCTTGTCACAAAAGTGTTACAGCGAGATTGAAGCAGAGAGTAAGGTACAAGAGGCAGAGGCTGCGCATATACACGTACAATAGGGGTTATACAGGGAAATAGCGGGGCAGTGTAAATTAAAACTCCCGTTTGTAAGTGGAGCACAATATGGTGTTTGCAATAGATACCTATGTCCGTTGAGGGTGATCAGGTACGGAAGCGGTATCCTCCACCTACATTCAGGCATATTGGCACTGATACAGGTGGACAGTTGTGTGGCCTTTACTTTAGCCCTGAGTATTGCACTCCTTCCCATTACTTTCATATTTCCCATTTAAGTAGGGGACTTTTTTGGAACATCCAGATGGTCAGCCGTCCTTTCATTACAAGTTAGGGATCCCAGCAACACTAGGCTGAACCAGTCCCCCTTGTATATTTTTTTACTCAGGATGTATTTTTTGCACCATCAGCAGTAGGTCTTCCCGGACTGCTGCGCTGACCGGCTCCGGGACATTAGAAGCACACACTAGGGGGATCTCTCTGTAGACCACATTACCTTAACATATGCCCCCGGGTTAGGCACCATCAGCTATTATTTACACTGCCCTGAATGACCCATCCAGGACTGCAGCATTGCCTCATCTTTCTCAAGGATTCCCCATGTGGGACCAAAACGTTGAATAAGATGTTATATCATTTGAAATAAAAGAGCATATATTTACAAACAACAGAGAGTGCTGATCCTCCGTTCATATATCATAATAGATTTGATTGTGCACCTCTGGCTTTATTGGTTTGTGTGCAGGCACTTTGGGACATTTCTATATATTCGTAAACAACAAAGAGTGCTAATTCTCTGTGTATGTATATATATATAGCAATTAGCATCAAAATTTAATAATCAGCCCTGTAGTATCAGCTTCTATGGCAGGCAAACCTCATATATTGCTTGATGATTTGTGATGACCCCTAAGCTTAGCTCAACAGCTGCTCAAAGCCAACTGAGCATGTGCATCTAACAGACACTCCTAACAAAATCCAATATTGGAAACTCCTATGACAACTTTGAAGGCCAGAGATGTTGAATCTTTAAGCTGGTTCAGTCAGTTCATTATATAATATGTGACATTTCTAGCCATATTCATTTATAGGGTTTAGCTAAGGAACTGGAGAATTAGCTTGTGTAGCTGGAGTTATATACCTGCAATTTTATGGAACATTTGGCCCCAATAGTGAATGAGGTATTATCAAAGAGCAGGCTTCCTAGATATGCAGACTGTCAGAGGGCCACTTTGTTCTGGTTTCAGAAGAATGAACTTATTTTGTAGAAAACCTGCTGTCAATAATACTCAGGCTAATACCTGCTTGAAAAGGAGCTTTCCTTTAAAAGTTACATTTTGTGATGCTTCAATTAAAACTTCCCAAAAAAACATCACTATTACCAGCATGCACATGCACAGTTGAGGCTCCATGTCAGCAAAATGAAAACCCAAAGATACAGAAGATGGTGCCTGTCAACTCCCCTGTGTCACTCTGCATCTAATAGGGGTGGGGGATGATGGAGTGCAAGTTATTTAAATGGGTAGAACAATTGATTATTTTCATAGTGTTTAAGGTTATACTAACTGAACCCAGTGTTGTGCAAGTAGCTTGAATGCTTGACAGGTATTTCTGTTGTTGAATTAGGGGAAGTGATTCAGATGAAAGGTTACATGTATTATACCCTTCACATCATTTTAGTCAGCAACAACTTTGCACATAGAGCAATAATAGACATCATTGGCCTTCAAATAAAATAATTTGATCAAGCATTTTCTATTACAGTTTAACACAGAGCTTTCTTCTTATAAATAGCTTATGCTGCATACATTTTTAATTGCATGTCTATAAATGGCCACTATATTTTACCTTCACTTTATTGATGTCTGATTTGTCTAGTGGAAAGTTTTATGTAGCATGTATCAAGGTGTTACTGGCCACAAACACCTGTATTATCTTTCGCAGCCTTTCAGAAGTTTCATAACCCTATTTCAAGAAGCCTCAGGGGGTGTCATTTAGTGGACATGGGGTACATGCCTCAAGATGTGGCCAGATGAAATTAGATGGCAGTGATGTACTATAGCAGGGGAGCCCAAAAGGTAGATCCAGTAGATCTTTAGCTGTTGATCAGTAAATCTCAAGACACTGCCAACAAACAGCAGGTCTATATCACCCTCCTATTTCATGCTTTTCATTCAGATATTTATTATGTTAAGGTTACACAAGAAATAGTTGTTTGTTAAATATAGCAATATAAATTCTCTCATAAATCAATACAATAATTAAGTAATATTTTCCATGGAACAGAATGCTAACAATGGATGGAGATCATAATGGGACATCATCACTAAAAGTAGACCTCACATTAGAAACGTATGGGCACTCCTGTACTATAGGCATAGCTGCAGTAAGAATAACATCCTACATTTGCTGAAAAACCACATTGATAGATAACATTCAAATACAGATAACATAAAATGATGTCAGCTCAGTTACATTCTGAGCCTCTTAAAAAGCTAAGGACCCAAGCTATTATCTGAAATGCTTAGATACTTGGAGCATCCTTCTTTAATGCTACTAATAATATTTAAACATAAAAAAAATTTCCTTAACTATTGATGGCAGAAGGGGAGAAATGGCGCCCGCTGTTAAATCTTTGATACAGTGGATGACGAATCTCCCGAAAAATGCTTTCCCAATAAAGTAGATTGTCAGTGGGAAAAACAATAATTCTCCGAAGTTGTTCTTCTGCCATGTCTGCCATGGGCCTAAAGGAAAAAAAAATGTTGTGTATATTTTTAGCAGTCCTTTCCCATGTTTTTTACTTTTAATGGTTTGCAAAAAATTACATCTATCTATCTATCTACAGGTATCTATCTCTCTATCTATCTATCTATCTATCTATCGTCTAACTGTCTATCTATCTATCTATCTATCTATCTATCTATCTATCTATCTATCTTTCCACGACCTATATAAAAGCATTGGGACTGCGGCCATGTGCTTTTATAAGGTCATGGAACTCCTCAGTGACTTATAATATCCTTTTTTTTTTTTTTTTTGCAATAAAGGCGTACTGAATACTGCAACTGTATATCCTCACACTTCTGCAATATGCCAAGTGGACCAACAGACTTGACCCCTATCTACTGTTACTTTCCATAATAGAGTCATTAAGCATTTGTTTAACAGATTTGTCTTTGCTGGAGTAGAGTTGATTTCTGGTATGTTGTTTCAAGTGTCAGAACCACCAATGGAGAAAAGGATAAACAAATGCTGCTTTCTTGGTTATGGTAGAAATAACTTTTACATTTTCAGTTAATGTATGTCAGAAACATGATCAGAATTACATTTTCTTCTATAGTTTTCCTCCAATCAATAAAAATAAGATCAGTGAGAAAATAATCGATTCACTTATTTATGCTTTAGACGCCAGTTCTAAATTCTAAAAATTTTTAAAAATGGCAAAAATTCTGATTTCCTCTTTCATGGCAGCACAGTTTTTTCAGATTTCTCATATGAATTATTGCATCATTATTGCAAGCATTTTGTGCATTCTAGTGTGCACATGCCTGTACAAGCCAACTTTCACTCCTGCAAGTTTCATTTGTGGCCCATGCAGTGTGGCCCCTGCAATGTACAAATCATGCCAATGAGACATATACTGTAATTTTTCCCAGAATATTTCTTCACTTACTGGTTAAAAGGAGAAAATATAGTTGAGATTACATGTTTTACAGTTGGTTTTATTTCCTCAAATGGTGCCAGTAATCACTACTTATCCTAAAACATTCTAATTTGTATGTCCCAAATTTCTTCTCAATTCTAAAGCTTCCCCTTCACACAAAACCCAGATGGGGTTGTTCAGAAATCGTCAATAGGGGCACAGCATGCACAAGGTAAATGTACTAAATGTACTAAATGTACCTGCCACATGACGGACACATTTAGCACGATGGTTCTTTGGGGGATAATTGTTGGTACAGTGGTGTGCTACCTCCTGGGACACTTTTCTAAAACTATACTCATCCATACACTTAGCAATGATTTCAGAAATGTAATTTGCATCTCTTTCGCAATCATCCAAAGCATAAAAAAATGTTTTTTGAAAGACATATAATTAGCTGAAATGATGTTCCTAAACCTGTGCTGAGATCTGAGGATGTGGTTATTCTTTGGAGAAGATATTTCTGTATGTTGCTGTGGGGGAAGACATTCTGAACATTGCATGTCCCAAGACAAGTGGGCAGGATTCACATTTATGCTTCCGGTCTGACTTTAGCCTTTGCCTCTTTCCTACACAGAGGAAGGACTATATGTGAAAATGTAAAACAGGAAACAATCGCAAAGTGACAATTGTTATCAGGACCAAAATGTTTTTTCTTCTTGATTTCTAATTTATTCTTCAAACTTAAAAGGCCAGTGACAACAAAATAAAAAATACTTTGTTTACATTGTACACAATTAATCTTTTCAGAAAATATTATATGTGCTTTCAATGGTTAGGGTCTTAGGACCAAATCATAATTATATATTAAATAAAGCTCAGTCTGAATTGAAATGTTCGTTTATACAACAGAGTTTGGGAAGGGATTTACTTGCATAGCACTGCCTTAATACCAAAAATGAAGGTAACTCTTATCTTAAGGCATTATGGGCAGAGACATGCAAATCACTCCTTGATGTCCCTTTCGCTAACTATGCATCCAGAACTGCTGGGTTATAGGAGAATTCAACTTTAAACTTAAAAAACCCTACCCCCTACCCAAGTAGACCCCCCTCCCTCCAGCCTAAGTGTTATCCCAGGCAAATACTCCTAACGTTTTACTTACCCCTCGGTGCAGATTCAGGCATCGGAGATCATGGGCGCCATCTTCAATTTTCGTCAGTTTCAGCGCATTCGCAGTTGTCGTGAAACAGAAAATTCCTCCAACTGCGCATGCGCCGACATGCCGGTCTCATTCCGAAGATTTCCGAAGAGAAGAATATAGTGCCCATGAACACCGATGCCTGAATCTGCACGAGGGGTAAGTAAAACATTAGAGGCATTAGAGGCGGGGTAACACAGGCTGGGGGGAAGAAGGAGGGGGGGTCTATGTAGGGCGGGGGGGTAGGGTTTTTTAAGTTTAGGGTTGAATTCTCCTTTAATAGCACAAATACAGCCTGATACCTCAGAACCATATATCCAAATTTGCAGACAGCCTGTTTCGATCTTGTTAGAATTCATCAGTGCAAGATATTGGAAAATGGCTTCTGAGTGTGTAGGACTTGTGGAGTAGGATAGCAAAGAACCTAGTCTGGTTAGGATAAGAGGGGCTAAAAGGAGCCATAATGCCTTATGTGAGAGTTAAACTTTCATTTTTGATATTAAGGCAGTGCTATGTATATGGCCCAAGACAAGTAAATACCTGGAGTTGGAACTAGAGAAAGTAACTTTATAGAAGCCATCAGAATGATTTCAACCATGAAAACTAGCAAACACAATGCTATAAAGATTTCAGCTTCAAAGAAAACATTTTTACAAGAATGGATATGGAATCATTTTTTTTTTTGCAAACTATTTTGAAATATAATAATTGTGTGAAACTACCTGAAATGCTATTGGTCCTTTAAATCGATAGAAATCAGACATATCAGAATGTCTGAAAACTGCATTCAACCAACTGGTAAAATAAGATAAAAATCTAATATAGTGACACCTCAATTTGACCCTCATTATACACTGTTTTTTCTGTGGTCCCACCTATATATAATACCTAATGCATTTCCCTGTTTTTCCCAAATTTTACATCATTTTTTTCTGATCCCTGAAAAACATAAAATGGGGGTTCTACTGTAAACTGAAAAATAGAAATCAGAAAAAGTTTATTTTTAGTTTTTTTGCTGTCCATTTCTAACATATTGGATGATTTTCCTTCTAATAAAAACATGGACAAAATTGGCAGCAAAGCACATTTTAATTAAGAGGATATGGGATATACACAGCATATGTTACTATTTTAAGTAATTATGAATGACAGATGGAAAATGTACATTCTCATTTATTTAATACATTCAATCATTAATTATTTTTGTGGTAAACAAATTAAATACATTCTTATATATTATTCATAACATGATCAATGTTCCAGAAGCAATTTCATTCACACTTTTCTTAATTAGAACATATGTAGTTATTCTTTGTAGTGTGAGTGATTTACAGTAGATGGGGAAATGTATTATTTAAGTCATAAATGGGGAAAAAAATATTCATTACCGGTAATAAGAACAAAAATGTTATTCTCACAAAGTAATGTGTTATGTTAGAGAGTTTTTGCACTACAACTTTTAATTGGGTATAGTGTATTTTTTAAGAGTAAAAACCAATGACTTATACAGTACTGGTATGGGAACTGTTATCCAGAATGCTTGGGACCGGAGGTTTTCCACATAATGGAAATTTGGATTTGAAATCTACTAGAAAATCATGTAAATATTAAATAAACCCAATAGGCTGGTTTTGCTTCCAATAAGGATTGATTATACATTTTGGATCAACTACAAGGTACTGTTTTATTATAAAGAAACCATTTTTTTAAGGGAGATGGCCTTTCCATAATATGGAGCTTTCTGGATTACAGATTCCATACCTGTACAATGATTTATAACACACACTACTTGCTGATGCACATGATAAAATGCTCAGGGTGTTATGTAACTGAAGATGTAAATGGAATAAAAGTTCAAAAAATAAGGACTTAAAATCAGGTTGTTCATTAGTTAGTTTATTACATTGAAAATGTTATTGTGTGATTTTAAGACATCTTTGAAGGTGGTGTAAGTTTTTTCAGTAAGATGTTACATAACATGCTATGGTATAAATATGAGAACAAACACCTTATTTATACATTTGTTTATATTGGAAGACTGACCATTTTTTGCCATTTTATTTCATGTTTCTGATTTTATAAAAAGTCTTATTTCTTAGAAATCTCCAAAAATTCTACATTTTTGATGCATAAAAAAATAAAAATTTGCGGAAAATTGGATGCGTGTTAGAAAAAGTCACTCATGTCAATTTTGACACTGGCGTTAAAGTCAGTGGGTGTCCGAATAGTGTTGAGAATTTTTGCAGACAAATTTTCGCTGGAGTTTCACAAATGTATTCGCCACCGGTGAAATGCAGGAATTAACTGTGAATTTGCGCCAGGCAAATTTATTCACCCATCACTAGTTCTGGGGAAACATGCAGCATTTGACCAGTCCTCCCTTTACCAACAAAGAAAGTTGATTCAGCAAATCATAGTATTTTGTCTACTAGTTTATAGGGGAAGTAAAATAAAAAAATACTGAGGTGGGCAAGTTTTAGGCACCTCTATCCCATGCTGGAGCCATTTATAGTAGGATACTTACACAAAAATCTCAGAAAAAAAATCTGTACTGCACTGGGCTTGCTCGCTCCAACCCAGCCTGAAAAGACCAGAAATAATGGGTGCTTTAATCATAACTGTACTGACAATGTTATCAATAGCAGTCAAATAATGTTGTCCCGCCCGTATCTTTTAAAATGAACTTGGGTAAATGGATTGTAAAAAGGGAGTTCTTCAGATATTCCTGTTTTCATTCTCACCATTTTATGATCGATTCACATAATCATCAGTATTCCGTTCAGCAATTAGCAATTACATATAATCAGCACAGAAAGAAATTGCACTAATTCCCAGCACTCCTGTTATTGTGACAACTGCTCAAAATATGTCCAGGAAGTCTCCAAGACAGCAAATGTATTACACACATTAAAGTGGTAATGGAATAATAGTTAAATAAAGAAAAACTATGCACCATGCAAATGCACTTTCCTTTATGTGGACAATATTTTCTTTTGTAAGTACAGGTATGGGATTTCTTATCCAGACAGTTCCAAATTATGGTAAGGCCATCTCCCATTCTATTTTATTCCAATAATTCATATCTTTAAAAATTATTTCATTTTTCTCTGTAATTGTAATTGATGTAAACTATACTGCATGAGCCCATATTGGTAGAAAAACAATTCTATTGGCTTTATTTAAGGTTTACATTTTTTTAGGAGATTTAAGGCATGATGATCTGAATTATGAAAAAAACTCTTACTTCACAATGTGATTGGGAGGTGGGGTCAGGGGGAATGCCATTAGTTTCCAGTGGGGTGTGAGTCTGGGCCAGGGCCCCCCAGGGTTTATCCCAGTGTCCGCCAGCCTAGTCTTACCCCGATTATACTGGAATCATGGAGAAAAATGCTGCATTATAGGTAAAAATGTGCTGATTGCAACCAAAATTGCACAGAAAAGAAGAAAAAAAAGGAAGGCTTGCCATACAGTCTGCCATGGTTACATCTATAAACAAAATAAACAAAAGGAACACCAAGAGCCCCAATAGTGTAATATGTATTGGTAAGGGATAATGAAATAAGAGTAGATAACATATACTCACAAACCAAGGTTACCAATAGGCAACCACTGTAAAGGCAGGTGGGGAGATTGTCCTGACCCCACTCAGGATTAAGAAGTCGCTCTCTGTAGATAGAAAAGGGGTATCAACCCTCCACCCAGGGTGGACTTAGTATTGTATAAAAAGAACAGAGGCGCCAAAAGAATAAAAGGATATAAACGAGTTTAAAAACCAAAACTTGGTAATCAGAGGATTTTTTTTCCTTTTATTCTTCTCCGATTTTATAGCCGCTTGCCCACATCAATATGATCAACACTCCCCTATTCCTTATATGTGTACCCTCACGCACTTTTATGTACCTATTTCACTACTCTGTCCCATCCAACATGGCGGCTAAGTAACCCCCACACTGCCCCTCCCAACATGGTGACTATTTACTTCCTATACTATAGTATTGAACCTTTTGCCTTAACCCCGCCCCCCTATGATCCACTCCCTATGATGCACTTCCTGTTTGTAAGATGCTGGTTCCCCTCTAAACTCTCACTATAAAGACACTTAGGCGTCCTTCGCTGGCACAGAGGCGCTAAGTGTGTATACTACTGCCAGATGGTGAGTTTTGTTATTTATTACCACACACCACTCTATGCCTTATCTGTTTTGTTAGTTATGACTTTATATTAACTTTGCAGCCCCACTATGTTTTTGCTCACTGCACTTCCTTTTTACCCTATTTACTGCACTTTACCTGTATAATTGTTGTATCCTCTAATACCTATCAACCTTTACTTTGGTATATCCCAAAACCCCCCCATTTTTTTAATAGCTAACCAATCCCTGCACCATACCTTTATCCCAGAATAATGACTACCATACATATTTTTGTAATACTAAAAAAGCTTTTGTTTTGATGAATAAGCATACAGCATACTATTTATCACTTTGGTCTCTGAAATTCACAGCTGTAACTCCTATGTTTATTGCCTGAAGCGGGTCTGAGCCCGTAAAACGCGTTGCGCTGATTGGAGTTCGTTAATAAATTTTGACTGCTTAATTACAGTCGTTTTGTGTCTGCTTGGAGGAGGTAAGTCCACTACTGCCTCCTCTGATTACCAAGTTTTGGTTTTTAAACTCGTTTATATCTTCTTTTGGCGCCTCTGTTCTTTTTATACAATGGTTACATCTATATTTATCTTTGTAAAAAACTTGCACTTCTTTATAATTGTATTTATGTTTTTTTTATCACAGACTAAAGGACATAACAAGTACAATTCCAAAAGTGCTTCAAAAGTGGAAACGGCTCTTTGCAGCCCCAGGTGCAGCAAGTTGTACTTTCTGCCAAGTCAAATTAAGCAGCACTCCAGTATTATTTGTAAAACAGTGAAAAACTTTACTCAAAGTGCCTTAAGGCAACGTTTCGGGCTATTATGGCCCTTTGTCAAGCCCTTGTGATCACGTTGGGCCCAAGCACTCTCCTTGAACACACTATTCTTAATTATCATTGCAAATCCACATAGTAGTCTGCCAAGAAAGTCAGATGTGCCTCGTATTTATAACAAATCCCATACTTATATTCATTATACTCATTATATTTATTATACATGTTGTTTAGAATTCTAAAGAGACATCCTGTTCAGAGTCCTGAGTCAGATACCTGGATAACCACTAGAGGGGGGCATTACTGCATTGCATCTGCTTTGTTGAGCTCTGGTTTCCAAATGAGCTAAGATTGCAGACACAGTGTAATATAAAATCCAGATACCGGGGATCATAATTATCATAAGTATCATAAATGAACCACTTAAGAAGTCAGCACTTTTAGAGAAACCTTTCGGGAGACACTGAATGTCAGCTTACAGTACTTTTTTAAGAGGCACAGACATAAAAAAAACTACCTGAACAGGTGCCAAATTAGCAATGTTTTATTCATATTTCCAGTGGGATGCTTTATGGAAATGGCAGATTTGTACAGTAGCCAAACAACACCATCAGATACTGTATGCATGTGATAGTCACTCCAATGGCTTAAAATAGAAAATATTCCTCCCCTTTTGTACATGAGCTCATTCAGTTGGGGTTATGTAAAAAAGGTGCATAAAAACTACCTGAACTTTCAAAACTATATATATTTTTTTTTTAAACAGACATATCTGATTTCACAAATTGAAAAGAAACTATGATACTCATATGTACGTTTCCCCAAACTGCCTTAGACTCAAAATGATACAACTCCTCTCTCACCTTGTACCACTGTAAAGCGATGGATACTGGGACTTTTTGCTTTCCAGAGAATCTGTGCACCACACACTATGGAAAGCGGAGGGATTCCAAGTCCCAGAATTCATCACTTCACAAAGGAACAATATGAGGCTGGGGGTTGCATAACGCTAATGGGATCATTGACAACGCAGGATGCAGTGTGCAACATTGAAATCAGGAAGGTTTTTTTTACATTGTGAACACTGCGTTCTGCAGGGTGTCCTTTTTTGGAGCAATGAGACCAGTAGTGTACACCTTGGATTTAAGGGAGGGTAAATATGTGTCACTGGCATGTCATTAGCGTGTGTGTCTCCGAACCAAGTGATGCTTAAGAGAGCAAAAGTCCCCAGAACGCAAGTGTTCCATAGCACCTCATGAAACAGCAAGCCAAAAAGGCACACACTAAATAATGTCCATCGTAGGTCTCCTACAACTCCCACTCATGAGTGCCCTGTTTTCCCTGCACCCATGAGGTCTACCTCTATAGTTACGCCATTTATATCCTTATTGTGCTTGTTTTGCCAGGGCAACTGGTAGAGCCAAAAAGTTTGCGGGGGTGATCAGAAAACAGCTCAAGCTTGTAACAGAACAGGCTGGATAACTCTGGTTGTGTTTGTAACCAAGGACTATAATGAGCATTGGCCTAAAAGCTTCTAATTTTTAGGTTCAGAATTTTATAGACCGCAACGGTAATTTTTCTTATACATGTAAGCATTCAAGGTGTCCCTTTTACCTATTCTGAAAATCAGACTAAGGTGGAAAGTTAGTGATCTCTCTCTGCTGACACCCTGGATAATTTTTTCTAAAGGGGTGGTTAACTTTTAATATGTTATGGAATGGCTAATTCTAAGCAACTTTGCAATTGGCCTTCATTTTTTATTTTGTCGTTTTTGAATTATTTCTTCCTTTGACCCTTTCCAGACTTCAAATGGGGGTCACCTACCCCATATAAAAAACATGATCCAAAAGATTACAAATGTGTTGTTATTGCTACTTTCTATTACTCATCTTTCTATTCATGCCGTCTCCTATTCATATTCCATTCTTTGTCTTTGACCTACAACACTCACCATCATATTGGCAGGCAATGGCACATCCTTGATGTTGGGAAGTATTTGGATTAGTCATTCAAAGTAACACTATTTGGATCAAAACCCCCTGCATGAAGGACTTTGTGAGTATTTCCAAATTAACACAAAAAGTTATTCTGACTGCAGAACATAATGAGTGTGTGAGTATAACCAGAACAGTGAGGGCAGAAGCTCATGCTTGAGGTATGCAAAGCCTCAGAGCTTACTTCATAAACTTCATGACCTTATTATATCATGACAATGCATAATGTGGATTTTGTGGTAATTTCAAAATAATGAAATCATGACTGGGATGTATTGATGTGAGTAAGCCTGGATGACTTGCTTTATATGTTCAAATAAAAGAGGGGAGTTGATGAGCATATGAGAGACCTGGGGCAATGGCATGTAGCCTTATATAGCCATGTCACATGCACATATGGCATCCATCTACACTGTGTTATTATTAAAGGAACAATATCACCAAAAAATTATAGTGTTTTAAAGAATGACAATATAAGGTACAGTTACTCTGCACTGGTAAACATGGTGTGTTTGCTTCAGAAACACTACTATAGTTTATATAAAAAGGCTGCTGTGTAGCCACGGGGGCAGCCATTCAAGCACAGGATGCACAGTAGATGACAGATTCATTCTGAAGGATCCCATTGTATACTATAGAGCTTATCTGTTATCTGCTGTGTATCCTGTGCCTTTTCTCCTCAGTGTATTTGTGGTGAAAAAACTCAAATACTCGAATTGATTGCATTTTTGGCAAAAAAACCAAAAAACTTGGATCATGTTTTCAAGCGAAACCCACAGGAAAAAAAGCTTGAAAATCATGAAGGCTATTAACATCATCAAATGATTCAAGGGACATCGCCATTGACTTCTACATGACCGCGACAGGTTTTAGATGGTGTATTTTCAGATTCTAGCTATTTCCAGCTTCGGGGCATAATTCATTTTGAAAAATTTGTTTGTTTTTTAAAAAAACTAGCATTTTCAAGTTTTTTTTTTTTAAACCAGAAAAATCAATTTTTGACTGAAAAATACCCTCGAAAACATTTTTTGGTGGAAAAAAACAACTCAGCCTTTGATACATAACCCCCTTTATGTTATTTTCTCCTCCATCTTTATGTCTCACTTATTTAGGCAGGATATGGTGCCTTTTCTACATTTCTTGACTGTTTTGCTGCTCGGACCTCTACTTTCAAACTCGCCTGTGTTTGGTTCTTTAGGCGCAAGTGTGCTGCATCTATTGAAGCAAGTCACGTTGTAAACAGCAACAAAGATAAGAATTAGATGACACTGGGGCTCAGGGTTGGACTGGGCCAGCGGGACACCGTGTAAAAACCTGGTGGGCCCTGGCCCTCGATGTCCCCAGACCCACACCCGTCTACAGCCCGCACAGGCCCACACTGCCCCCTGATCTTGCCCTACCGACCACAACTAGATGACAGGTATTTGCGGGGGGGCCTGGAGGGGTGTTGCAGCTAGTGTGGGGGAGGCCTGAGGGGTGGTGGGGGCCCCTATGACAGAAGCTCCAGTAGGCCTGAGACCCTCCAGTCTGATGTTGCTAGGGCTTCCCTGCTTTCAAATTATGTATTTAGCCAAAATACAGCTTCCAAACTAGACATTTGCCATGCGTACAGTAATTGTTGCTATACTCCCATGTGATAATATCTATTTTCCTAATCCTCTTTCATATATTTTTTTGTTCTGAAAATTCATTTGCATCGTATTTTTTTCTCAGTGCTGTAAAGTTTTGCTAAATATTTATCCAGAAAACACTGAAGTGATTACAAAGCCGCATGTCCTTATTAATTGTCCTTATTTACAGTGTTTCTGCATATTCAGCATCACATTATATAGGGCTGTGGGAACTAAAATAATGAAGTGCAATTAGAGGCTAAATGGTTTTAGTATGCAAAAAAATATATTTACCAATTTAGCACGAAGTTTTAAGGATCAATGCCCAAAATGCCTCAAAATAGTCTGCTACATCTGCTGACACACTCTGATGTGATGTATAATCTCTGTAGAGCACAGCATACATTGCATGTAGAGTGTTATTCACTGTGGGTGCCATTATCAGTGATAGAGAATAAAAGTATGTGTATGGAGATTCATCTGTGAACCCCCCTGACTGTGATGGATTCTGTTCTCCAGCTAGCCTTGGTTACTACTAGGGAAGCAATGAATCCACTATTTTGTATTCAGCTTAAACCACCGAATTCTTCGTGAAAGATTCACCGAATACTGAACTGAATCCTAATTTTCATATGCAAACTAGGATGGGAAAAGGTAAACATTTTTTACTTCCTTGTTTTGTGACAAAAAGTCACAAAATTTCCCTTCGCATATGCAAATTAGGATTGGGGTCAGCCGGGCAGAAGGATTTGGCTGAAACCGAATCCTGCTGAAAAAGGCAGAATCCTGCCCAAGTCACAAACCGAATCCTGGATTCCGAGCATCCATAGTTACTACTACCCTGGCCTTTAGGGCAGAGCCACCTGTTTGTCTGTAAGAGCAGTTCTTTGTTTTTCTGTGCTGTGGTTTGATATCTTTATTTTCTACCACCAGTAACCTTTTTACAATTCTATAAAAACTCTGTGATTCCTTTGTTCAGGGTTCTGACTATTTGTGAGTTCAAGAATCCACTGAGCTCATGTCAAATAAACGCTTTAACCTCATATTGTCTCTGGTAACACAATTTCCCCGACAATAAGACCCTTCTCTCCAGTAATTATAATAACTAATCTTAGACCTTGCACCAGCTTGGACATGCTAGCATCTTTCCTGAACTTTACGCCAACGTCATACGGGCTGAAACTCTGCTTGCTGACAATATTGCAGGCTGGGAATCAGCCCATATGCTGGAATTTTTAAATTAACCACAGCAAGTTCTAAAATATTATACCAGCAAATAATGAAAATGTAGCATTTTTTACAGTATAGGGAATAACACGGGTTCATAAAAGCCCGCTAAGTGCAATAAAATGCAATATATCTTTTGTTAAATGAAACATGGTTTAAATAAAACGTGAACAGGAAAACCTGTTGTAGAATTTATTGCCTGCTGTTTCTTGTTCTTATTAAAAAAGAATCTCTTCTAAAGCCAAACTTTAATTCAAATAGTTTCTTTATAGTCACGAGTGTCAGATGAACCGCCTGAAGGAAAAGGAACCATGCTAATATGATAGCAAATGCTTTCAGTATCACTTGCTCAAAAACATTTTGCCTTTCTAGTGCTATTTTTATAGCATACAGTCATCTTATTTACAAAGGTATTTGCATCCGTACACGCTCTATGCAAACTTGTGGCCAGGGACAATGTGCTTGCTCAGCTGCTCTGATAGTTTATGCACAATTGCAAGCTTGGACAAAAGGGAAACCTGGAATCACCACCAGCCTTGACCTGCCAGTAATTCCAGGATTTCCTTAGTGGCTTAAGTCGATAGTCCAACTGACTTGCGCCAAGTGAATCAGACGCTCATAATTATTGATATTGGAAGTGACGCCATCCACAATGCATTCTCTAAATATGTTCTACACAATGTCATGGTTCTACAGAAATCAGTACCTTCATTTGGCAAAATGCTCAGATAGAAACACAGATTTATCTTAATATTATTCATTTTTAATCATCTATCACTGAGGTTACCTTAGGTTATATGAATAACAGGTGAAATAAGAAGGGGTGGAATGTTTGTCAGGTTGGAAAAAAACAGTCCATCTTTTTTCCAGAATGGGTTCTCTCTTAACATGAGAAAAAATGTAAGTTTGGTAGAATGTTAGAAGTAATTAGCCAAGGACACCTCTGTGATAGACAATCTGACCTCTGAGTGGCTACACTGGTAAGCAAATTTTTGCCTAGAATATACTGTGTATATGTACTCTGCAGTCTAGCGACGTATAAAAGAAAATGCCAAATCTCACATAAATAGATCTTTGTGGTTCCATTTCAAAACCTTAACAAATAAATAGTAAATAAATTTGGTACAGATTCAGATGTCTTGCCTTCCCTTTGTTGTGAAGAGTTCTGATAGCAGTTCCAGCCAGTGCTTGCATAATCTAATATCTTTTTATATTGTAAACCTCTCAGCCAGATCTCCAGCGATGTCATCATGTTATGTCACTGAACTGCAGCTTCAAGCTAAAATCAAAATAAAAGAGCATCAGAGGACCAAGTACAATGTCAGATTGTATGTCTTAGCTGATACATTCTGGGGTATAGTTCCTAAAATTCTTGAATAACTGGTTTCTGTCTCTTGGCTTTGTTCCTGCCTGTTAAAATCACTGTCTGACCTCACCTAAGTCTGAATCTGACAACAGATTTGATACCTTGTTATTGGAAATTCCTCAGTATCAAGCTTTATCCAAGGTCCTTAGTTAAAGGTCTGGAAGCCCACCTGGCCATGACCTAAATGCAACAGATGTGGCTAGTTAAAGTTAACTTTTAGTATGTTATAGAATGGATGCTTCTAAGCAACTTTTCAACTGGTCTTCATTATTTATTTTTCAGTGGTTTAATTATTTGCCTTCTTCTTCTTACTCTTTCCAGCTGTCAAATGGGGGTCACTGACCCAATCTAAAAAACAAATGCTCTGTAAGGCTACACATTATTGTTATTGCTATTTTTTTATCACTCATCGTTCTATTCATGCCCTCTCTTATTCAAATGAATGCATAGTTGCTAGGGTTATTTGGACCCTAGCAAATAGATTGCTGAAATTGCAAACTGGGGAGCTGCTGAATAAAAAAAGCTAAATAACTCAAAAACCACAAATAATAACACATGAAAACCAATTGCAAAATGTCTCTCTACATCATACTAAGGGGCCGATTCACAAAGGGTCGAATATTGAGGGTTAATTAACCCTCGATATTGGACTGGGAATTAAAATCCTTCGACTTCGAATATCGAAGTCGAAGGATTTTAGCGCAAATAGTGCGATCGAACGATCAAAGGATTATTCCTTCGATTGAACGATAAAATCCTTCGAATCGAACGATTCGAAGGATTTAAATCCAACGATCGAAGGAATATCCTTTGATCAAAAAAACTTAGGAAAGCCTATGGGGACCTTAGTCGTTCGACTATTCGACCATTCGATAGTCGAAGTACTGTCTCTTTAAGAAAAAACTTCGACCCCCTAGTTCACCATCTAAAAGCTACCGAACTCAATGTTAGCCTATGGGGAAGGTCCCCATAGGCTTTCCTAAGTTTTTTTGATCGAAGGATAATCCTTCGATCGTTGGATTTAAATCCTTCGAATCGTTCGATTCGAAAGATTTTATCGTTTGATCGAAGGAATAATCCTTCGATCGTTCGATCGCACTATTTGCGCTAAAATCCTTCGACTTCGATATTCGAAGTCGAAGGATTTTAATTCCCAGTCGAATATCGAGGGTTAACTAACCCTCGATATTCGACCCTTTGTGAATCGGCCCCTAATTGTCTGCCCCATCTCCAAAAAATGAGCAGCATATTCAGCTTAGCAATTGTCCAAAATTATCATAAAAAGGTTGATGGGGAAGAGAGCAAAGGTATATGGTTTCTTGCAGCCTGCATCTAATACAGGGAGTGTCTGTGTTAGAAAAAGAAAACATCTAACACTACAGTAAATGAGCAATTAAATCAAATAGTAGGAGGCACCTAAGGTAAACCTTTTAATGTCTAGCTAAATAAAATGTTGCAAGCTTCCAGAACAAAGAGGGACCTTATTCTGGCACGAGTTACAGCCTGTGTAAAATCAACACATGGCACCATTATGAGTCTGGGACTTGTTACTATTTGAACTTGCCATATTTGTGAACAGTGCCGCATATTCTTTCAATTGATAGTAAGCTGCATTTCAGCATGGGATAAAGAGCAAGTTAAATATATTCACATAACATAAAAAAAAAAACAACTAACACAATATATCTGCAAGTGTCCTTACGCTGTATGCTGGAAACATGCCAGGGAGATAAAAAGAAATTTCAACATAAATGATTAGGGTTCTCTTCTTTTTTAGTATTTTCTGCCTTGGCCACTTTCCCACAGTCCCAGTACAGTGTGCATTAGGCAGGGCAAGCTTGTATGCATTCTTCTACTGACTGGACACACTGGGGAATTGGTTGCTCTTAAACATTTTCTTTGGAGACATGTAAAAATAAATCAGCGTAAAATGTTTTGCAGCTAGACAGTTCTTAAATTGTATGCACAGAAGTAAATATATGTATATACACATGTACGTATATACCAGTTATCCAGAAAGCTCCAAATTACAGGATGGCCATCTCCCATAGACTCCATTTTATCCAAATAATCTACGTTTTTACAAATGATTTCCTTTTTCTTAATAATAATAAAACTGTAGCTTGTACTTGATGCAAACTAAGATTTAATTAATCCTTATTGGAAGCAAAAACAGCCTATTAGGTTTATTTAATGTTTAAAAGATTTACTAGCAGACTTAGGGGCCTATTTATTAAACCTTGAATTTTCTGGTCGTTTTTAAAGAGAAAACCAAATTGTTATAGGGAACGTATGTACAATTTTCCTTCAGATTTTATAGTAAATTAAGCCAAATCATGGTTGGGAGTTAGATTGAAAACAAATAATAACAGAAAAAATAAGATAAATTAGAGTTTTAATAAATACCCCCTTTAAAGTATGTCCTTCCTTTATGTATGTCCATTTTATGGAAAAATCTGCTAACTGGAAAACCCCAGGTACTGAACTTTCTGGATACCTGTATATATACGTACTGAAGACTGCTTGAGGTTTGGAGCCGAAACGTTGAGAATAAATTTGCTGTTTTTTCACCATACAAAGCCCTGGGTGGTGCATTTTTTTCTATTTACTTACTATATGTTTACTTGAACCAGCACACAGGCATTGGAGCTGTATTTACTGAGTGCACCAGCATTAGGATATATATATATATATATTTGTCTATGTGAATTTTGTGGTCACAGCCTCATTGCAACCACACTTAATGTTTTTAAAAATTAGTGGTTAGCACAATTTTCCCTTGTTTGTTATAATTTATACAGGAGCAGTGGCCAGCTCCCAACCTTCCCAGCTATAGTCAGGTGATCCCACAAAGGGCAAGAAAGTTTGGGAGTTTTACTTTGAAAGCAGCAAGTAGGTTTCGGGTAAAACTTAGTCCCTGTGTAAAATGTATAACGAAGCAATAGAATTGTTAATGAATCAGATGCAAGTTGAGTGTAGGAACTGGCCACACCGGGGATGACTTTGACATAGTTGGCCAGCTTAAATATATTGCAATATATGGACAAACAATCCTTGTTTTGCTTAAAGGGTAAGGCATTTTTAGTAGCTCAAGGCACAAAATGTTTCAATGTCCTTAACATATTGATAATGGGTTGAGTGCAGAGGACCTCTTGTATTTGTCTATATATATATATATATATATATATATATATATATATATATATATATATATATATATATATATATATATATATATATATATATAATTAAGTATAACTAGATATAGCTGTATATGCTGGTAACAAAAAAAAGATCTAAATTCAACCCAAAAAATGTACAAGAGGGTTAAAACTCTTCTTCACTTACCTCACCCTATATCAAGCAGCTGTAATTAGAATTTCCTTATACACAAACACATCAAACACGATCAGATAGGAGAGCATTATGTTTTAATCCCTATAAAAATAGCACTGGTATGACCTAAACCGTCCCGTTCTCAACTGATTTTCCCATTGCCAAACAAAATAGATGAACTCTTTTTCTCACAATGGGACAATAAATCCCTATAGAACTAATACTATTTATTTAATATAATATCTGATATAAAAGAATGTTCTCACATATACAGCGACCGGTCAAGAGATTAACTTTTTTTTTTAAAAAATATAATTGTGAAAGTATGTATTTACAAACAGCAACTGCCAATGGAATGCTAAAGGATAATAAACACTGAATAAAAAGTCTGATTTTTCTGAAAATGCTGCATCGTGAAATTCCCACGTTTCATGAGAAAGGAATTTAGCTTACAAGCAAGGAATCCAAAGTGAAGGGACATTTGGCACAGTATTAATTACTTTTGTAAGCAGTAATTACAATAATAATGGCTATATTGTAAAAGCTGTGGATGCTGCTCTGGGTGTAATTGTCTTTACAAATTAAGATTTACAAAAGCCAAGAAGCTTGTTAAGGTCTTAAACAGAATAAAATGTAATATTAAAGCTGGTAACAAATAAAATAACTATCATTAAAAGTTCTTGCCACTAAAGCCACTGTGTACATACACATTTTGGTGCCAAGCTCCAATGCATCCTGGCAGTCTGTTTGGTTGCTTTGTGCACAGTGCAATACTTGAAGGTCAGCTACAAGTAAGATTTGGGGTAAACGATAGGGTTAATTTACGGCTACAAGCGCAATGGGCTAAATGCAAGATTGTGCAGTATTGCTGTGTGTCTTTCACACAATGCAGTTTTTTTCCTATAATTCCAGTGTTATCATTGTCACCAAGGATAATGTACCTGAAGCAGTTGTGCCTAATGCACTTGGACTTCAATGCAAATCAGACGCATTTGCACTATAAATTGGTGTAATTTCCTCTGTTCATTGTGAGAGTGAAATGTGTGCCCTATTCTTTCTGCGCAACTGTGCTGTGGTGATTGAGCCACTATGGGAACCCTGGGCAACCACCTGTTTCAGAGTTGGTGGTAGCTCCAGGGTTCCCCTGGATCAATACAATATGTAACAGAAGGCAGTGGAATGGATTACAACTACAGGTATGGGATTCTTTATCTGGATACCCGTTATGTAGAAAGCTCTGAATTGCAGAAAGGCCATCTCATATTGGGGCAAATGTACTAAAGGGCAAAGTGACTAACGATGGCAAAAATTCACGAGCATGACGTCATTTCGGTACTTCACTGATTTGCTAACGATCGCTGGCGTAACTTTGCTAGTGAAGGAGATAGACTCTACCGGTACTTCGCTCCCTAACTCCTGACGAATTTGCATTGTTGCAAATGGACGAAACTATGCAAATTCACTAACAGGCGGATTTTACTAAACGTTTCTGCTTGCGCCAGACTTGCCTTCACCACCTCAGACCAGGCGAAGTGCAATAGAGTAAATAGGACTTCCTCAAAATTTAGCTGAAAAGTCCCAAAAAGCACTGGAGTCTTTTTCTTTTTTCAGGGTGATAGGCTGCAAAAGAGTGTAAAAATTTTTTGGGTAACCCGCTTCCGCCTACATTTCCTAACATATGACACATAAACTATACAAGTACATTAGAGGACATTATAGACAAATAGCAGGGGACCTTTTTACCCATAAAGTGGATCACCGTACCAGAGGCCACCCCTTTAGACTATAAGAAAAGAACTTTCATTTGAAGCAACGTAGGGGGTTCTTCACAGTCAGGACAGTGAGGTTGTGGAATGCACTGCCGGGTGATGTTGTGATGGCTGATTCAGTTAATGTCTTTAAGAATGGCTTGGATGATTTTTTGGACAGACATAATATCAAAGGCTATTGTGATACTAAACTCTATAGTTAATATAGGTATGGGTATATAGAATTTAATTAAAAGTAGGGAGGGTTGTATGTATGGATGCTGGGTTTTCATTTGGAGGGGTTGAACTTGATGGACTTTGTCTTTTTTCAACCCAATTTAACTATGTAACTATGTAACTATAAAACTATGTAACTATACACTGGGCTCATGTGTAGGGCAATATAACAACTCTATTTTATTTTATTAAGGTTTCCGGGCTTGTGTAGTGTAATGTATTTACTGCAACATATACGTCCATTGAATTTCGATTTCCCACCGTATGCAAATTAGGCAATGCTAGCACAACTTTACCAGCGTTCGGCACCCTGGACGCAACTTTGGATTTTAGTGAATTAGTTGTCCTGGCGAATCTACGCCTGGCGAAGCCGTCACTGGCGAATTTTCGGAGGTTAGTAAATTTGCCAGAAAGACTCCATTTTATCCAAATAGTCCACTTTTTTAAAAATTGCTACCTTTTTCTCTGTAATTATACAGTACATTCTACTTGGTCCAAGCTAAGATATAATTAATCTATATTAAAGGCAAAGCAAGCCTACTGGGTTTATTTAAAATTTAAATAATTTTTTTTGTAGACGTAAGGTATGAAGATCCAGCACTTTCATCCTTGTCCATGATTACATTCCATAAATAATCATGCATTTCTTTTCGTCTTGTAATACCCCAAACCCTATGTATACAGGCCAGCATAAGGAAGCACACAAAGAGAGGGAAAGGGTGAAGCACCCAATGGACAATTCTATACACAAAACACAATGTAGATTTTCAAAAAGAAGATAAACGGGCACCCATTAAGTGCTTGATCTCTGCCATCATGCAGGAATCTAATGAAATGCCTAATTATGTGCATTGCCTTACTTTACTCACAATATTTTTTTTTTTAGAATGACTTCACTGTAAGCTGGTATTTGTTCAAACTTGACATTAAAAATGTTGTTTGTATTAAAGAGACATTTAAGAGATGTATTTTCTGCCTCCCACCTTTTAAGTCACCTGACATCAAAGAACTGTAATTTTCTCAGTAGATAGTAAGGAATTATTGTATTAGCAACAGTCTAATAAGAGTAATTTAATTTAACATCTCTCTTACTAATAAAAACAGTCTCCTGACATGTATCACACCAATCATTTGGTATTATTTATATCTGAGCAGCTTTCCTGTAACTGCCGAATAGTCAATCTGTTTATTGGTCCCGTAATACACAAGTTAGACATTGGTGGCTTACAAAGTATAAGCTAAACGACCAGCTAGTTAAAATCTCAAGTACATACTCTGGCTCGTAGACATTTTGCATAGAAGACACATATGCATTTTGGGTTTGGTTGTGATTATAGAACAATTTTATTTGCTCAGAATCCATAACTGTGGCCAGTTCTTCAGAATAAAGGGAGCTTTTTTTGGCTCTAAAGTTTCTATTTTTCTGGTAAGGCCAAACAAGCATTCTACCACTATTTGGCAAAAGTTTAATTGCATTGGCATTGTACCCTTAGCACTATTGTTACTGCCACACATTAAAAACAAATTTGCAGATAGACAAGGTTGTATATACCAGTAGGTGTCCCCTGGGGGGGTGGCTCTCAGATAAATGATTGCGGTGGCCCAGGCTAAAGACCAATTTTGGGAAGAAGGCCAAACTATTGTATTGTTATTTGAATGTTATCTGAATGTAACTATAGGTGTTTTATTGCTAGTCTAAACTTGTTCATGATTCAGTGTTCTCACTACTTCAAGAATTTCTAAAGCACTTCCTAAAATTTGTCTGGGGATGTGAAATCCTGGATACATCATAACTTAGAATGTAACACCTTTGTGCTGAAATAGACAACACCACGCACATGTAGTCATTTCCAGAAAATATTATAATGAGAGTTCTTTCTGTTTAACCCTTAACTCATATACCAGCATTTATGCCTTACACAATCCATTGGCCAATTCACTGAAAATTTTAATCTTATGTAAAATATTCTATAGAAAATCATTCAGCTACAGGTATTTATACAGATGATTTTAATTTCATGGTAGTCCCCTCTCTACAAAATTATTGTTAAATATTTAGGGGGTTATTTATCAAAGTCCGAATTTATCTCAACATTTTCTGCTACAAACTCTGATCAAATCCACTCGGGTTTTTTATGCTTATTTATTATTAAATTTTCCAGAAAATCTGCTTTGCGGATAAAAATCAGATTTTCACGATTTTTTCATCCGATTTTCATGAATTTCACAATTTTTTTCAGATTTTTCACCCGAAAACTCAGAAAACTGTGGGGTATTGAACGAAACCCAGCGCACATCAAAAAGTCATTGGGACTTCTCCCATTGACTTATATGCAACCTCGACAGGTCTGAGATGCCGGATTTTCAGATTAAGACTCCATCCGCAGGGTTTAATAAATTCAGAAAAATTTTTGATTTTTTAAAAGTCTGATTTTATACAAAAAAAATCCACAAATTTTTCGTGATTTTTGCATTTGGAGTTTAGTAAATAACCCCCTAAATTGACACTTATGATGTCTTAAGATTGTTTGAAAGGTTGCAAAGACTAGGACATTATATGAAATACTAAAAGTTAATTTTAGTGTGAACTATTCCTTTAACGTTTGCCATAAGTGGTATTTACAGAGCTTATTTGCGCCTAGTATAAAACTTTTGCTTAGTTGGTTGAGTTAAACAGAGCTAATAAAGTCACTTTAAAGCAATTTTGAATATGTTTTGTACTGCAATTCCCTGGACTCTGTATGATACAGATCCATGGCAGGTTGAGTCATACAATGTTCAACACCTGATCCCATAAGGGGGTTTTACAAAGGTTGAGCACTTCATCATTGTGTTAAACAGAACTAAGCTGTCTGAGACTTGTGAGTAGATGTTATATGGCTGAGCTGCTTTGATACAAAAGGTACATACTATTGTTATATGCACCCATAGCAACATCTGTTCATTACTGTAAATAAAATACCGTACATTTAACTAATGCACTTGAACATTTCAAGATGCACTTAAACCAGTGATCCTCATCCAGTGGCTCGTGAGCAACATGTTGCTGATCAACCACTTGGATGTTGTTCCCAGTGGCCTTAAAGCAGATGATCATTTTTGAATTCCTGGCTTGGAGGCAAGTTTTGGTTGCATAAAAACCATGTGTACTGCCAAACAGAACATCCTGTAGGCTGCCAGTCCACATAGTCCAAAAACCAATCACAGCCCTTATTTTTTCATGCTTGTTTTACTCCCCGACTCTTTTTACATTTGCATGTGACTCATGGGTAAAAAAAGGGGACCCCTGACCTAGACTCATCAGATGCTGGTACAGTATTTTAAGGGTGTGTTGTAAATAATAGCTATTGGAGCTCAATCAATACACATCGTACCATGAAGGAACAGTGAAAGCTCTCACAAACTGTTATGTATATTGTGACAAGCCGGATGCCTGTACACGTAATATTTGGGGGAATTAGCAATGGTAGGCAGGTTTAGCAGAGGATCTTCAGGCAAACAAAGGTTTATTTTCACAAAGCCATTTCCTAACATAAACTCATAGACATACAGCTTTTCTCCATCTTGCATTCACCTTTTCCCCTCTCTGGGGTTCTCACCATACTGAGCAGCTCCTGCACTCTAAGCCTCTCTAACTCTCCCCTCAGGGATACTCATTTACCAGCATCTGGCAGCACCACACCAGCTCCAGCACAAGGAGATCATCATGGGGCACCAAGTAGTGATAAGCAAATCTGTCCCGTTCCACAAATTGCAATTAAATGTGCGAAACAGCGACACATTTGCGAAACCTGTTGAAGTCAATAGGAGTCAAAAATTCACTTCAAATGCATTGGGCTTTTTATCTTACGGCAACTTTTTTGTCTCAGTAGCCGTTTTGTCTTGGCAACTTTTTTGTCTCAGTAGCAATTTTGTCTTGGCGACTTTTTAGTCATGGCATAATTTTTCTCAGCAGATTTTTTCCGCAGATGGAGAAGTTTGAGACGTCTTTTATTTTCTACTCACCTGCAGTGTAATTAGCTACCTGTATCTGGGAAGCTACAAAATACTCAATGGACCATGGAATGGAGGGCCCACCCTGCTCTCCTCCATTCACTCCAGGGAACCATTTATCTGGATTTTTCTGGGCCAGTACACAAACACAGCATTACTTGCTTCAACACTATACATTTTCCTGGAGTTCACTGTTTACCAGTTTTAATACCGGTGAAAAATACACAATTGTGGTTATATCCAGCACATCTCAATATATATACCTTTACTACTACAGCAGAAAGTACTCACATTGCCACCAATATATCTTCTATATCCATCATACTGTATACTGTGTCACAAAAAATATCTAAAATCCGTTTTGCACTGATCTGCCATTATGTTTGAAATAAGCAACAAAGTCATCACCTTGATCAATAATGGACCTTTACAACCGGGTGCCAAATAATTCTCAGAAATGTGTTACATCTGAAGGCAGCTATTTGATGTTTCTCTTTTTGGACCTGTCACACCTACATGACCATTATGTAAAGGGGTTATTGGTTGCTGACCTTGTCGAGTTCATAACCCCACATTAAAATCCCATTGTGTCTGTGGGCTGTGCAGTTATCCTTAGTTTTATAGCCAATTAATGCACACTTTTTGGGAACAATTATTTCACATAGCTTATTCAAGTAAAAATACAGTTTACTGGAGATGACTATTATCAAGTAACCCTGAGATGTTTGTGAAATTGTTCATCCTAAAGCAATGCTACCAGAAATCCAAATCTCAGGATAATGAGAAGAAACCCCCATAGACAAAATATATTACTGTAGGCATGGCTGGCCTTGGTGATGCACAGAAGTTTCCCCAATTGCTAAATAATTTATCTGGTTCAAATTAAATGTGAAACTGTTCCCAAGGTTTTGCAGATATGAATTGCACTCCATATTCGGAATAAATGTATCTTTAGTGTAATGCATAGCTGCATCAATAAAATAATTGTCCTTGTGGCCATCAGGGGGAGTTGTGTTTGACTCTATTGTGGCTGATGTATCAAAATGAATGCAGTTGCATTTTTCTTACAGCACCTGCATTTATAAATTACTCTTTCTTCTTTTGTGGGACAGTGTTTTGGTTTCAACTAATACTAATTTCATTCCCTAACAGAGATTAGGATTATTGACAAAAGGGCTGAGAGAAAGCAAACGAAGAGGCAGAACTTGCCTCTTCGTTTGCTTTCTCTCAGCCCTTTTGTTGATTTGCATATATCCTACACCTGGAGCGGGGGTGCCTTGCTGAGATTGAGAGCATAGCTGCCAGTTCCCCAGTCAACCTTTTATATTGTTCAGAAGAGATTAGGATTACATATGATAGATTAAAATGCTGGGCATATGAATTGCATGCAATAAGAAAGTAACGGTGGCCATACATGGGTTCAGCAGCTTATCTGCTCGTGTGGGGGCTCCCAATGGGTCCTCGCTTCGATATCAGGCCAAAAATCGGCCAGATATCGATCGGGCAAGATTTTTTTCTACAATCCAGGACCGCATCATCTAGTTGATGCGGTCCTGTGACCCGTCGGTGCCCATTCGCAGCATTGTAATCCGATCATGCGGCCCCATGGATGAACGTTCCGATAAACCTGATATCGCCCTGCCAATAGTGTGCAAAACGGTTTTAGGTCCACTCGTTTGGGGAACCTCGTCAAACAAGCAGATATAATAGTGTATGGCCACCATAAGTCCATGACAACCCCCCATTTAGGGGCAGATTTATTAAGGTTCGAGTTGTGTTTTCCACATGTGTTTTTTCAAGGTTATTTTTGAGTCAAAAAACTATTTTCAGATTTAAAAACTCAATCAGTTTGATCGATCAGAGTTTTTTCCTGTGGAAAACCCAAATAATTCCAGTTTTCGGGTTCTCAAACTCGTTGATTCAAGTTTTTCCCATTCAAGTTTTTTCTTAAAGGAAGACTACATATACCCCCCCGAACAATATAGGTTTCTATAAAAAAAAAACAGCTCATATATAAAACCCTGATTCATGTAAATAAGCAATTTCATAATAATGTACTTTTCTAGTTGCTTAAGTTTTAATTTTGGAGGTTTCGTTTTCCTTTAAATTAGAAACCATTTGAGTTGTGAGGTCTAAAACATATCTCTAAAATTCGACCTTTGATAAATAACCTCCTTAGACTCCAGACCTACGTCTTCCTAAAACACATCATGATCTGAATGATACCCGAAAGAGGTAAATCTAAAAAACTGATAAAATGTTATTGGTTTTTTTTAAATTTATAAGAAACTTATTACAAGACATATCATGGCTACATTTTCTTATAATAATATACAAGCCTATAACTGATGTGGTCATGTAGCTAATCTCACAGGGACCTAGCACATCTTTCTTGTGAATAATCTAACCTCATAAAAGCACTGTTGTTCTATCAGCGGGAACTCCCCTCCCCACACACACACACACAGAAATTTGATGGAATAAAGTAACAATAACAATATAAAAATATATCTGTAGGTACTGCAAACAATTAAATGTTCCTTGTGAAAGTTTATCTTTTAGTAGAACTGCTGACTATAAGATTGCTTATTAAAAAAATGTAGCACAATGCATTTAAAATGGAAAAACTTAGAATGCATCATTCATAAAGGCCAGTGAAAAAGACCATAACTAAACACAGAGGCAGAGATAAGAGGACAAAACCGTGACCCGTAACCTTGTCAGGAACCTTACATGTTTCTTTTTAATGGAATCCATTACGTACCTCATGAAAAATGTTTTCTATATTTAGAGATGAGCACAAAACCGGGTTCATTTAGTAGTTTCGAGAACCATCTAAATGACTTAATAAGGACAATATTTAAGGATAAATATTTTAGAGGTTTGGAATCTTGGCAGAAGCCTGTATCAAGGAAAAATAATTATATATTTCTGCTGCTTTTATTTTTATGTCTTGTATAGCTTTTATTGGTGCAGACTGATTTATTTGCACAGTTGACAAAGTATCAAAGTAGGTCATTGGGATGCTAAATTTATACTTCCATTACAAATTAAAAAAAGTTCAAATGGTATTCTGGTTATTAGTCCCCAATAAGATACCTCCATAAAGGGTCTTTATGTATGGTGCCTACACAATGTATATTTTCCAGAATGCTGGGGACCTGGGGTTTTCCAGATAAGAGATCTTTCCATTATCGGGATCTCCATACTTTGTCTACTTCAAAATTATTTATACATTAAATAAACACAGCAGGATTGTTTTGCTTCCAATATGGATTCATTATAGTTGGAATCTTAGTTGGGATCATGTACAAGGTAATATTTGCTATATGGGAGATGGCCTTTTCATAATTCAGAGCTTTCTGGATATCGGGTTTACAGATAACGGATCCTATACCGGTAGGAATTCTGTGGACTTGAACAGGTTACTGCACTAAATAAACAAAATGACCCGTATGTCTACCAAGGCATTTATTAGATAATAGCTTGTTTCATATTAAAGACATATATATAATGGTACCATTAACATATCATGAGCTCTCAGTAACTTTGCTTATATTTTTAACTGTATTTATATTTTTAACGACAATGCTTGATTTATAATGACAAACAACTCTGATAATTTGATCAATATTTTAGATCTTTTGGCTACTGTACAGAATAAGGATATTAGTAGCAACAAACCTCTGTTACATATCAACAGACAAGGTCACAGACTGTGTAAGAAAGAGCAACAATTCTAAAAATTAATTTAACATGAGCATGTCCAACTTAAAGTCACTCAGCTACTGTTCTTCTAACAGACTGGGTCTGATTGTTTATCTGGATTCTATATACACCTGCTATGTATCTCCTTATTCACAATTACAGTTTTAATTATTACTATTTAACTTTCCTTTTCTTAAACATTGACTTGTACAAAGATACAGTTCATTGTCTGATGGTCCTCATAAAGTGGGATGGAATATACTTCTGTCCATATTTAAATGCAACTTTTCCTTCCAAAATATTCAGACTTTGGCTTCACGGGTCCAAACCCTTCAAAATATTATTACATGTGTCATTAAAACCAACCGCTTCTTCTAGAAAGAGAGCTAGACTGGCCAGTGTTTAGTTTCTATATACATATTTAAAAAAAAAAAAAGACTAAATTACATAACTGGAAGCTGTTCTACACGTGAGTTATGGGTTGTGTAGAGTAATTCTATACTTTCAATTTACTTTCTCATGGCCTCAGGTCAGTCTCCTGTTTCTGAATACATGTTTAGAAGCAACAGTCATTTATCTTAAATCTCTTAAGTGTATAATCTCACAATTACTTGATAATCTCACAATTACCTTTACAATGACATTGTACAGTACAAAGTAAAGGGATCTTAAACAGAAGGGTAACTCTTTATTTCTCACTTTAATATGTTTAGTATATGGCAATGTCTATGGAAGAATCATTTTATGACAGTGGTTCCCACACTAGGGCTGGGACAGGCCCACCCTCAAGGCCAATTAATGTGAGATCTGGGGAAAATGATACACCAATATGCTTGGAAGCACAGCTTGAAGATTTGTTGGATGAGATTTGAGGGAAAACACGTTTTTGCTGTCTTAGATATTCTTGGAACTGGGGCTGAACTACTGATACAGTTATGTTAATGTTTCATATAAATGTAAAAATTGTTATGAGCTAAAAGGGACCTCTGATTCAAAGAGCTTGAAAAAAACAAAACATATTGTGTAAAGGTGGCCATACACTGAGAGATCTGCTTGTTTGTCGCTGAAACTAGCAGGATCTCCCTGATATGCCCACCGATATCGGGCTGATCCAATTGTGGGCCCAACAATTGGATCATAACGAAGGGTAAACAGGCTGGACCAACGAACAGATTCGGCCACGATCCGACTGGATTTTTAGTCCTGCCCGATTGACATCTGCCCGACTTTCAGCCACATTTCAATCGGGAAGTCTGTCAGAGGGCCCCATACATGGGCCAATAAGATGCCGACTTGGTCTGTCTGCAGCTTTTATCGGCCCATGTGTGGCCACCTTTAGTCTCTGTACATACTGTATGCAAAACCAAGGGGTTTATGTAATAAAAGGCACTAAGTTTGCCCATGGGCAAAAACCCATAGCAACCAATCAGCAGGTGGCATTTACTGGTCACCTGTTTAAAAGCAAACATCTTATTGGTTGCTATGGGTTACTGCTCCTGGGAAACGTAGTGCCTTTTATTGCATATGAGGGTTAGTCTCTGTACATACTGTATGCAAAAACTAGAGAGCTGGTTGCTGCGTTTCCAAGTCATATTCTGCCAAATGTGTAAACTATGGCCAAATCTGCATCATGCTCTAACCCAGTGGTTTTTTTTTAACTTTGTCTCTATTAGTGACCTCACTGAGGAGTATGAGAATTGAAGAGAAAAGACACTTTAAAACAAGGTTGAAAATGCAAAACCTTTGCAAGTGTTACAACTATGATGAGTCTTGCAACAGAAAATATAACAGTTTTTTGACAGTGTTTTTGAAAGAATTTTGTTCCTTACATATATATATATATATATATACAGGTGCAGGGTGGGACAGCACTCCAAGGATTTGAAGACAAGGATATAATGTCAAGAAAGTGAGCAGGTTTATTCAATCCGACGTTTCAGTTCCACACAGGAACTTTCTTCAGGGAAATATATACTGTATATATAATATTGTTGTACTGATGTATTCAGCACACTAAGCAACATGTAATAGCGAGAATAATCAATAGTGAAATTAAACATACATATATTGTGCTACCTATATTCATGTATGTAAAGTAGTGTAAGTAGCTTTCCAGGGAATCCAGTTCCTGATGTCTTTATGTTGATTCTTTGCATTTTGTCATATTAAAACTGTATTGTGGTGTGAAGGAAAACAGAAAGTATTTGGCCTTGAATGTGCTACATTCTTTGACATTGGCATCCCAGTACAAAATGCTTTGAACCTACTCTATAACCTTGGAGTCATTTTCTTATAAATTCTCTTTGATGCCTCTGTGAACTGGCTAGAATCTGAAAGTCTTGTATTATTATTAGGGATGCACCAAATCCCAGATTTGGATTAGCATTCTCCTGAATCTGAGCATTTTTTTAACATGAATTGGAACCCTATATAAAGCAAAAAAAAAAATTGCTGTGTATGTGTAGTGCTTTACGTAAGCATTATCTATTTCTGCCCTGGCAATGGGAATTTCTGCTGCCTATAAGCGTTCATATTCAGTTGGTTTGGGTTAGGTGCATCCCTGTGTACTGCCCCTAAAGCAAGCAACTGCACAAAGGGACAATAGGGGTCATTTACTATTATTTACTATTATTGCTCATGCAAAGAGCATTTCTGCCTGGGGTCATAGTAGGTGCAACCCTCTACCTGCTTCTCATGAATACACCGTTGTTGAACATAGACAGCACGCCACTGTATTCACAGAAGTGGCCATAAGTTCCTGTGCTCTGAAACACAGAGACCTGTAGCAATTCATTAATGCTGGGTCCAAAGTGCAAAAAAAAGTGCAAATGTACCCTAAAGATTGTGCCCTTGCACTATATTAAAAATTCAGTGTAAGCTGCAGAAAGCAATGCTGTTGTCATCTAAACAACCCTGTGCTTTAAGACTGAGATATAGCAACATGGCATTTTATAACCATAAAATGGAACACAATTCTACTATTTTTATGGTATGCAGACTGTGTAGTAAAGGTCTTCAAGAAGAAGAAACATTTTTAAAAATGACATTGAAAAGTTATATACGGATATGCACTTAAAAATATTGCTCTCACGACAAGGAGCAAAGTACAAAAATGTAAGCATGTTGTCATGTTTTTTTCCACACTGCATGCCCTATGTATTAACAACCATATTTGAAAGTTCCTGCATCAAGTATAATAAAGCTGGCCATAGATGTTGAGATTTTTAAAAGATCCGATCCTCATCGTGAGACCACGATTTTCTCGGAACGATCGTACGAATTGACCATCAACTAAAAAGACCAATTTGCCAGGAAAACAAAGGATAGCTGCCTGCTTGGCCCTGCAAACATAGATAGATTGCACTGGGGCCGACAAAGATTTTTTTACCTGGCCGATCAATTTCCTGACAGATGTTGGCTGAAAAATCGTAAGAGGTACGATCATTCGAATCCCACTAACCGCACGATAATTTCGAAGGATTGGTCGGACTTCGCTAAAATCGGTTGTTCGGCAAGAAGAATCGTTGCATCTATGGGGAGCTTAAGTCTGCTCCTTTCCTTTTGTTGTGTATTTGCTAGTGTATCCAGCACAAAATGCAGAACACCTCTCCAATGGTCAATGAAATCCAATGCTACACCAATGCTATGCATAGCAAGCCCCTACACAGCAAGCCCAACATGCACCCACTTTTGTACCGCTAATTGTCAGATGAGGTACAATTGTGGGTAAACAAAGTGCACCACTGTAGGCTATAACATGGTGCTTTGAGCTGTACCCCAATTATTTAAGTGAACATCCAGAAAATACTGATGCAAACGCCTTGCTTGGTCCTGTAAAATAAGGATCTTTATGCGGCATGCATTTGGTTGTCTAATGGTTTCCCATATGGCAGGTGCAAGTTGTGCCTGTTATACAGTAGGTGTAATAGTCTCTTTCCTAGAGAGACTATTACAAAATCTAACTATTCCTTACTAGCTCTGACTAATGATGACTCCACAGGAGGTTCACATCCACTTAGGAGAGGGTCAGACAAAAGCCTCTGGCAGAATCATCAGCAAACACCTTTCTGAGCCCAAATGACTCAGGCATTTAAATTATAGCACAGCACCACATAGCGACCAAGCCTGGGATAGCTAGGGGTCATACTGTGACCCATTATTCATTCCCTTAGATTAAGAGTCCCCTTTGAGCACAATCTTTGGGTTGTGCATAGTATATGGGGATATATTTGTCCATCCCCAACATATATAAAGAGGTAAAGTGTATTTTCTGTGCACAAAATAATGCTTACTTCTTAACAAAAATAAAACTACATTTGCTAGACTTAATGTGACATTTTCAATAAATGGTTGAACAAATTATCAGTATGAAACAGTAGCACTGATGAAATTCAGAGATCCAGTTGTTCTGTGGAATGGAAAACAAATCTAGAGGCTATTTGGAAAAGCTGCCAACAATGTAAGGGATTCTTCCGTCCTTCGAGGTTTAATGCTAAGTAACAATAACATTAAATATATCAAGTTGGAAGTTTGGCAGTCAGTGTGCTTACCTACTGTTCTTGGGAAAAGAAATCGTATGCTATAGCATAGTAATGTTTATCAAAGAGATTTTAATATTTATTAGATCCTTCAGAAAGATTGGCACTGAAACTCACAGAGAACATAATGCTCTATGGGATTTGGTCAGTAAGCGGGAGTGTAATGTAGTACATCTGTGACTTGCACCTCATTGGTATCTGCTTTCTGGCTAGATGCAGATAAAGGAAAGGGCAACAGACAGTGGTGCTATGGGACAGCTATGCGATGGCTTGAAGATTGATGAAGCCAGAGAAAAAGAAATCATTGATGGATGAGTAACTGCTGGCTGAAAATTCTTTCCATCTGGACGTCGCTGCTGGCCGATTAAAATGCACGAGTGTCTCTAACAGTATTCCTCTCTCCAGAGATCTTGCCATGAACATTAGTCAGTTAAACGGTGAAAAAGATAATGCTTTCTATGGCTTTCTATGACTCCATTTTACTAAACAGAGATAATTTATTTCATTGAGCCATGTTACTATTTTTCCAGTGGTAAAACATTATATTGTTTCAGTATATTGATGATTTTCTTTCCTACCTTGCTACAGATTTATAAAAACAATCAATGTTTTGGAAAAGTCTGCCTAAACTTGGCCTATTCCTGTTTAAGAAACAAGGTGAAACTTGCAAAGCGAAAGAAACTGTTATTAGCACGTAGCACATTGCCCCAGAGGTTGTTCCTGCAGATGCAGCTCTATGCTCATCTAGCAATGAGCACCAATAGCTGTACTTTGCTCTCAGTAATGCAGGTTGCATTCAGAGGTGGGGGGTAGTAGGCTGCATGTTGGAGTTCCTATAGAATACCCCCTATCTTGAATGTCATTCATCCATGCGGTCAAGATCTAGAAGCCATTAGGCACAGGATACCTCTCTATTTACTGCCTTGTTAAGGCGTTAAGTAAGGGCTCCCTTGTTCTGCAAAGCAATGCCCTTTTCATCTGTAGCAAAGTGCAGAAGTCAGCGTAAATTCTCTGTGCAAGGGTCCTAAGAAGAAAAGTTTGGCTTGGGGTGGAACATTCAAACATTAAAGCTAATAAAAATAAGTGCTTGCCTCTCCATTGGCTTTCACAGTTGATAGTCTAACACATATTTTATGTTAGAGGTTGGATGCTGGATGATCAGGACATAAGAGTGGTCATTTATTATGTGCAGGGCAGGGTACAAAGTGCAAAAAAACAGAATTTGCTGCACTCCTTAGTGGTCTTGTGCTTCAGTCTAGGTCTGTGGTGTTGGAGACTGACCGGTTTGTATGTCAAGAATATAGTAACAAGAGATTTGCATCAGGAAGATGAGAAATTGGACAACTGTTTGCTTCAGTAGCATGCGGTCTAGTTTATAAGGGTCATTTATGAAAGGAAGTGCAGTTTGTGAAGACAAATTTTTGATAAAAAATCACCATGATTTTACCCAGTTAACGTTTCTGTAGCTCAGATTTAGTCACTTTCAGTGTTAACATGACCTTAGCATATGATTCCTTTTCCACAAGTTTTGGAATCACCCCATAGTCAGGGTGTTCATCAGATGAGGCAGGATGGATGCAATGGCGCTTGCCACAACTATGTTAATAGTTTTTTTAGTTAATAAAATAGTGTCAGTAACTGCAGCGTTTGAATCCATTTTAGCGTGACTGGATTTGTTTGTTAAAGACCACCTAATATCTTTTGTCCTTATAATTAGATGGAACCGAGAAATAAAGGTGCGTTACCATGTGGAGGGAAATAATGTTTTTTTCCCAAAATTTTTTTCCTTGCTAGTGCAAAAGCAATGTTGGGGCACACGCGTGTATAATGAGCGAGTGCTTGAGCTCACGGCATGCATGCGGGGTCGGACTGGGCCATTGGGACACTGGGACCCCCGGCTCTTTTGGGCCCTACCGGCCCAGACCAGCTCACTGCACTTCCTCTCTTTACCTCCTTCCCTGACGACGGTGACGCAGATGTGCTGGAAAAAGGTACACGTGGGGTGGAGGTGGGGGGTTGGTGGAAGAGAGGACTTTTTAGGCTCCATCGGTGCATGCATGGGATTTAAGCTTGGAGGGCATGTGCACCGATTATATGTCATGCGCATAATGAGAGAGCCAGGAGACTTGCATCATTATCAGACTTGCATCAGCAAACATGCGCCCATACCAAGAACCTTTTGGTCTGCTCATTATGTGCATGCATGTAACATTAGATCATTGGGTGTGCCCTCCCCATGCTTACATCACATGTGTGTGCCCCAACATGGCTGTGTGGTGACTTAGCTCTAGCAAGAGGCTTTTTTTTTGGGGGGGGGGGGAAATAGTTATTAATGGTAGCTAAATATCTGACATAGCTCAGCTATTTTCTTCTAACATGGTACAATTATAACAGCAGGCTTCCTTAAAAAAACAGCAGTTTCGTTGGGGGCAGTAAAAGGGTCATGTAAGGAGGAGATTCACAGAATGTGGTCCATTCACTAATAAAACATAATGTGATCTTAAGAGAATACAGAAAACCTTGTACTGAGGAACATATCAAAGGGCATAGACTTACAAATGTCAAAGGTTAGTCTCAGGGGGAAAGATTAAGTTTTGCACATGAAAAAAAAAACATTACATGACAAGGGGTTCCTTTACATGATTAATTTTGCTGTTTTGTGGCACCATTTAACACTGAATTTGCACCTTTAAGACTACAGCTCTCATTGCTCTGTTCTACAGGATCCATTTACAAATGATTTTTTTTGAATGCAGTCTAGAATCCATGGTTCTTTCTTTGCAGGGAGATATGTATGACCTTGACCTTCAACATGTTTAACAGAAGTGTGTTTGTGCTTTTACCATGTTAATTCAATTTGTCACAAAATGTAGAATTTTAAACATTATTCTGAGAAGGGATAATGCTCTCTAGTACAAAAATAACCAGTTGAACACAAAATGATAACATATAATTAAAGCAAGTGAGAAATCACTTTATAGATGCCAATGTGGTTTTATTTGTTTGCTATAATCGGGATGCTTTATGGCCTTGTAGGAATGAAATTGCTTTTGCCCTCTGACATAGCTGTGAGCACTACAAGGCAATACAACTAAAACTATGTTACTTCCTATGTTACTATGTTACTGTATTTATTACTTGGTAAAAAAATAAGACAGCAAAAAACTTCCATTTCACCTGCCCATTAGCTGTAGGGGTCTATTAGAATTTGTAGACTGATGTGTTAGAAAGGATTAACACAGCAGTTTCGACTAAGGTCAGTTAACACATTAGGGGTCATTTACAACCAGTGCAGTGAGAAAAGTGCAATTTCCAGGGCAAAAATCACCATATTTTTGTCATAGTGCATGTTCCCCCACCAAATTCCAGCAGTGTTGCAGCCACAAGGGATTGTTGTGCCTGGCACAATTGTGTCCAATGCATCAAAACTAATGTTCACTTTACAAATCTGGCACCGTTTTATTTTCAGCTCTGGTTCATTCCTGGTGTTTGTCATGAGAGTGACATGTACACTCAATTGACCCAGGGTGCTTAGGGAACCCTGGAGCTACCACATGGTCTGGAGGTTGTGGTCGCTCCAGGGTTCCTCTGTGTCAGTAGGTGCAACTGTGCTTGATTTGGAATAGGAAGCAGGTAGGAAGGAGCCACTGAAGAGCAACTATAGAGAAGTGCAAAGAGAACATTTTGAAGCAATGAATGGGGTTTTACACGTAAGTGTCTGTGGAAAATGTAAGCAAATGCAACTGTACTTGCAGTTGTAAATGACCACTATTTTGTTTCAGATTGAAGCATTAATTCTAGACATGAATATTTGTCGTACCCAGGTATATACAGTTAATGACTTTAAATGTTAAAGAAACAACCTAGAACTAACCAGCAGCATTATCCTATTCAAAATGCAAATGCCAGCTATCTACTCTTTTCTCTTATCTACATGTGATACATGAAAACATTGCAGAGCAATTTATTGTCCAAAGACATACCCTAACCACAGATGCATCATTGTTAGAAAGCCTAAAAGATTTTAGGGGCTAATGTGTTACGCCTCAATATTTTCTATTCTTAAGAAGTACTACTAAACTAGTTCATGGTTTCTACTATTTAGTGATAACAGAGAAGCTTTTCCACCTGGCCAGCCCAGACACGACAGGCTTTATAAATGAAGATCCCCGCTTATTTGCCGCTACCATTGTGAACTGTAGAAGTGCATACCAACTCACACAAGGA
The DNA here is from genome assembly GCF_017654675.1 of Xenopus laevis. Taxonomy (NCBI): domain Eukaryota; kingdom Metazoa; phylum Chordata; class Amphibia; order Anura; family Pipidae; genus Xenopus; species Xenopus laevis. Next base: position 39,631,881 of record NC_054381.1, read on the forward strand.
ACCAAATAAATCATTTCTACTATAGACTGGACAGCTTGTATTACAGCTGTAAGACCAAAGTAAGCGTGCCTGTTATGCCATGAAATTCTACAAATGTGCATCCAGCTGCACTAAATCTTTCAAACTCTATGAAGGAAAAGACCAAGAGATAGATCAAAATACCAACTAAAACTATATATTGGACTTCATAACTCTGCTGGAACAAGGTTACCAATTATAAGTGGTAACATTACACAATTGTTAAATTGTCCCCATTGTTCTTTGTTTTCATAGATTGTTGCCTTTACAATTTTTTCTTATGTGCTTTAGAGAAGTGTAGGTAAATTATTATTCATGTTTTAGCACCGGGTACATTACAAGTAAATCTGGCTAACAAAGCCTCACGTTGAATCATCAGTAAAGCACCTAAAATAGAAAATCTTAGAAAATATATAATAAGGGGAAACTTTTTATGTGCAGAGTGTGCAATAGAACCATAAATAATCAATACTATGTCCTTAAAACCTAAACTAAAACACATGAAAATATTTTGGTTTCACGTCAACCCATGAGCATGAGCTGCTTTCAGTATGTTTAATACATTCTAACACTTACACATATCAGACACCAAGATAGAGATCTGGACAGTACCGCCATAAAATGTTTATCATTGCATAAAATATATTCATTTCATTCAGGCTTGTGATAACAGAAATGGCAGCCATTATTTTATTTCATAGTTTTATGGACATTATGTTCCTTATGGTTTAATGATACTGAGTAATATTTCATGGATCCAAGTGTTATTTAATATAGAAATTATTATTTTGATAATTAGTGAGGGTTGTTCTGATCTGCTGGATAAGTGGATAGTCCACTCTAAATTAGTTAGAAATAGTGGTGATATAGGGATAGTGGTTGCATGGATTTCTTTGATCATGCTAAAAATATCAAAATGTTTTATGATGCTGCGCATGTTACCCAAGTATGAGGTTCTCCTGTGTTGTTTCCTGAGTTTGGAAATTAAAGGGGACCCGTCACCCAAAAAAATTATTCAAAATCCTATTTGATCACATTAGTCAAGCAAAATGAACATTAATTACACTGTATAAATTATTTGAATCTTGTTTCCTTCAGTCTGGGAATTCAAAATGATAGCAAGCATGCCCATGGCATAGAGGAGGGGCAGACAATATTTGATTGACAGCTGAGATTTTTAAATGAGCTTACAACGGCCATGAATGCTTTAATAAGAAATAGAAATTGGATTTCATGTTTAATTTGAAAAGGACTTTTATTTTACAGATTTTTGTGTCTGGGTGACAGGTCCACTTTAAGTTTGTTTCATCTTTGATTTCTATGTGTATATGTAGAGTGGGGTTCTAAAGTTTATGTTTTTTTAAATTAGATTTCTTTTTTTCAGGTATTACTGAAGCTTGGAACATTTCACCATGTTTACTTTAAATCTTCAGGTTCATGTACCTGGACAGTAACCAAAACAACCTATGAGTGATGTGTTTTTTCAGTCAGCTGTAGGTATAACAATAAAAGCAAGCATTGACATGGATTACTGCTTGTGTGCAAGTTGCTGATAAATTATCCCCAATGTGTTTATTTCTAACTTAACTGCATGATCAGCATATACTTAAACAAGGATTTGACTGGTTAGAGTACCAGCATTGATTGGGAAAAGAAAAACAAGTATCTAATGACCTCCACAGTGCATGTATATAGTCTTCTGCTGACCAGGAAAGTATCTCCACATAGTGATACAGCAGACTGACCTCAGTTGATGAGTTGGATCAATCCAATTCTGTCAGTTTGTGGCCAGAATGTCTTATAAAGTTATTTGAAGTCTCTGAATTTTTGGAGTCATCTGCTTTGTCGTTTTGATGTAAAGGTATTTTGTTTAAATCGTAACTCGAGAAAGTTTGCTTTAGCTCCTGTGCCTATACACTTACGTTGGGATTATGTAGAAATGCAAAGTCTCCCTCCTAAAACTCATAGCCATGTGTAGAGAAAATGGAGTCAATATTCCTGAAGAACACTGATGGACAAAGAAATGTTTAAGGCTTTAAAGAAGTGGTATTCAGATATATCAGGTTCCAACCCCGCTGGAAGTTCCAATATTTGCTCCCCTCATAACAATATAAAACATTATCACAAGCCCTTGTGCTTCAGTTCAATAAGTACCCAGGGGAGCAAATAAGAAACAATCACAAATCTCACCCTAAACTAATTAACTAATTTCTAGCAAATTCACATTCACAGGTATATCTCACCCTTTTTGGCCTTCAGGTTTTACCACTTTGCACATTTTTGGCCCTCTAAGCCCCTAGACAAGTTGAAACAAATTTCGTTATGGTAATTTTTAGAATGAATGCTCCCAAAACTGAATTTAAGTTGTTTAGCCTTGTCACCAGGCTAAACAGGAGCACCAAAAGGCCTCTGGAAACTGAACAAACTGATCCTGTAACTGATTCAGTGTCCTTGCGAGTACTCTGCTACGTCCCCCTCTGAATAGTTAGGACATAAAGGTAGAACAGGACAAGCACAGCTGCCAACTAACAGAAATATCAGAATTCATAAAATACCTCTTCCATGGAAGTTGGAGTCACAGGAAACAAAAAAAAAAAAGTATCTTATTTTAAGCCAAATCTTAACGTACGAGTAAGGTCAGGGCAGTCAGCAATCCAGAAGAGAAGTTAAATAGGCCAATAGTCAGGAACCAGGAATCAATCAAATAATAAAATAAAGCTGTCAACCAAGGTTCATCACCTTGCATTGAATACAGGCTATTGGTGACCCTTAAAGGGATTGTTCAGTATAAAATAGAAATCGAGCAAAAAGATAGACTATGAAAAATAAAAAAAAAGTTTCTAATATAATTAGTTAGCCAAACATGTAATGTATAAAGGTTAGAGTGAACGGATGTCTAATAGAATAGCCAGAACCAAACTTCCTGCTGTTCAGTTCCCTTGGTTTCCACTGATTTGATACCAGTCAGTACTGGTCAGTACAATCAGTGACTTGAGAGGGGGCCATATGGGTCATAACTGTTTTCTTTTGAATGTGGCCTGCATGCTGAGAATTAAAAGCAAATTCACTGAACATTTATGTCCCATGTTGCCTACTTAAAGTCGCTGACTAATTAAGAGTTAGAGAGATGTGTAACAGGAAGTTGGGTTCTGGCTGTTATGTTAGACATTCGCTCACTGCAGCCTTTGTGGATTACATCTTTGGCTAACTAATTATACTAGAAACATTTTTTTATTTTGCTCAGACTATCTTATTTACCCAGTTTTAATTTTTTCACTTCACTGAACTGTTACTTTAAGAGTATACGTTGACACACTATTGCACCAACACTACTGCATGTGGACGCATTAGTACATTTGAGTAAACCTGCCTAAAAGACAAACACTTGTTGTGCAAAAGAACTGGGGAGGCCCTTTTATCAGCAATGTAGTTTTAATGGTTGTAGAGGTTTTTTTAAAGTACAAATAAACTCATTTTCGCTAAAACCGAGAATGCCATGTAAATTATTAAAAGATCCGAATTTAAAAAGCATTAATGAAAAAAAATTTGAACGATGCACTAAAAAATCTGGAAACCTTTAAAAATTTAAGTTTCTCTGACAATTACTAGCAAACTACATCCAAAAACCTCTAAAAGTCTGAATGGCTTAAAGAAAAAAGTCCAATAGGATCAGTGCAGCTCTTATTGACTTCTATTGGATCTCGACTGCTTTTATTTGCCGGCTACAGTTTTTCGTGGTTTTTATGCTTGATAAATCTTAAATTTTTATAGTTTTAGAGAAAAATTTAGAGAAATTTGATTAGTGATAGAAGTAGAAATTGAAATTTTAGTAAATAAACATATTATATATTATCATATATATTATTGATATTATTGATTATTTATTTATCAGTGATAAATATATTTTTCCTTTGAAAATATTCCACAAGTGTATTCACTTGTGTAAACATACCTATTACTGCAAAGAGAGTTTATTCAGGCAGGTACGGGATGGAATAAATAGTATAGCCAACCTAGCAGCTGGGGTCTGCCTTATTTGTTGTTAATCACATTACGATTCTGTAATTTTGTACTATCATATATAACAAGCTACTAGTATGCAAGCATCCAGTAGATGAATGAAGCCCCTGAGCAAGTGTGAAATTCACTAATATAGTGCACCTGCAGCAAACACACGCCACTTTTAATGCATCATTGAAACAATGCCAAGAGAATGTGACTGCTGTTTGTTCCCTGTTGATTAATTTTGCTTGATTATAACCATTTGCCACTGAGGATGTAAAAGACTCAGGTCTAATATATATTTTTTTGCAGATGCCAAAAAGGTCAAAACGAATCTTTCACAAAAGCAAAGTGAACAGATTTTAGGAAGATTCACTAATTTCTATTGACAGCTATGTATTGATATATTTGGCAGGGTGATTCACCACCCTGTGATGTAAGTTATTTTTATTCCTTTGTCCTGGAACATCTGATGGGTCATTTACTTACGTGCAGTGTGCAAAGTGCAATTTTATTAAAAATTTGCCTTTTTTTTACCAAGAATGCAACATTTTACACATAATTCCAGCATAATTGCAGACATGAGAGATAGTTACATTTACCCTAAAAATTTTAAGATGCTCACAGTATGCAGCGTGCATTGACTATGAGAACCCTCCCTACCGCCAGCTTTAAGGTGGGGTATCTTAAGGTTACCCCGCATCAATATGCACACTTGCACACATTTCTGAACAGGATGTAGGATGTACACACTGGCATTAAGTTTAATTATGTGGTAGTGCATGGAATGGCATTGGACACAAGTACCTTTAATAACTGTATTAATTTGCCCAATGACTGCATCCAGTTTTGAACACCCACAGTAGCAGTCATGAATGAGCCCTCTGGACTAACTACACTGTTGCACATTTAGTACGTATAACATTAGTTAAGGTATCTTTCCATAACCTATATCCTTTCTAAGTTCTTTTTATGACAATGTACCCTCTACAACAGGGTAGATACAATAGCCATGCAGCAGTTCTAGATTCATCACTGACCAGGGCTTAATCTTCAAGTAGTTTGTATGTTATCTCTGGGTCTGTGTGGCTTTCCTGTCAGTGCTCTGGTAACCTCCTATAGGCACTCTGATTTCTGATTTCCTCCCACAACCCAAATGAGATGATATATACTGTATGTACTCATTGTTCTTATGAAAACATAATAACAATGCAATGAACATATCCTAGTGGGGTTAATAGGGGTAGTTATGATTACAAACAGACCCATACCACCATTAGTAGGGTATCTGAAAGAAATCACTATATATATATATATATATATATATATATATATATATATATATATATATATATATATATATATATATATATATATATATATATTAAAATATATTATATATGTGATTTGTGTTGCTGTTGTATGCAGAATGTATCCAACAGACATTTCATTGTAATGATGTAATATGTTTTTTCAAGCATTTAGGGACCGGGCACTGCATTTGTGAATTTAAGAGATTAGACACAGCCTTACTCACCATATAAGCCACTCATTCAAACTATCTTGGGAGACATGCTTTCTCATAGCCATTCTGCATACTATATATGGAAATTGGAAAGAGAAATGATGACGTATCAATCCTAAAGTTGTGAATGCAGCAAAAGAAATGAAGCTTTTCCACAAATAGCCAATTGCTCTAAGGGACTGACCCAACACACGAGTTTATTACTCGAAAAAATGTAAAGTTGTTTAGATAGCAGACCCACTCCCAGAATGAAGAATGTTGTATTGATTGTTTTGTTTATTTGAGAATGTTTTATTTACTGTTTTATTTGAGCTTCCTTGTTAGATTTTGGGTATTTGCTTGGGTTTTAAAACCAAGAAACCTAAAATACTATGTGATTAAAAACAAATTATCTCCACCAATTTAGGAAATATTATAAGAACCATAAAAACATTGTTAAATTTTAATTCTGCTATGTGTCTCCTTTACCATATTATGGAAAGAATAAGGTTTCCTTAACTGATTGAGTCACCAAGATCTGAAAGCAACTTTGAGTTGTCCTGTTAAACTGAATTTATATGGGTAGAACTGAATGTTAGTTCCAAATCCAATCAAGCAGATTATTGGACAATTTGGTACTGTACATGGTGGACACAAGCGCAGACTGCATTTTTCTGCTACCTTCTGAACTATTTCATCAAATTGGGAAATATGATGAGGCAGATTGGTAAAAGGGGTTGTTTGCCTGTAAATTAACTTTTAGGGGGAAATTTACTAAGTGGCTAACGCTGGCGAAAATTCGCCAGTGTGACGTCATTTTGGCACTTCGCCGATTTACTAACGGTGGCTGGCGTAAATTCGGTGGTGTAATTTCGCCAAGGAGATAGACTCTGGAGCAACTTCGCACTCTATCGACAGGCAAATTTTCGGTCTGGCGAAAGAGCTTTACTACGCAAATTCACTAAGTTTTTTATTTTACTGACCGTTACCTCTATCGCCAGACTTGCCTTTGCCACCTCAGACCAGGCGAAGTGCAATAGAGGAGATAGGAGTTTCTCAAAAAAAGTTGAAAATTTCCAAAAAACGCTGGCGTTTTTTCCTATTTAAAGGGTGAAAAAGATCGTAAATTTTTTTTTGGAGTACCCTCCTTCCCCCCTACATTTGCTAACATATGGCACCTAAACTATACTGTGGGCATATGTGTAGGGCATTATAACAACTTTATATCATTTTATTAAGGTTCCCTGGCCTTGTGTAGTGTAATGTATTTGCTGCAGAATATACGTCCATTGTACTTTAACTGCACACCGTATGCTAATTAGCCAACGCTAGTGTAACTTTGAACTGCTGAGGGTAATTTCGCTGGCGTAATTTCCACAGTGTTCGGTACCCTGTGCGCAACTTCGGATCTTCGTGAATTATCGTTGTCCAGGCGAATTTACGCCTGGCGAAGTGTTGCGATGTGCGTGAAGCCAGCACTGCCGAATTTAGTGAATTTAGATGGTTTAGACGGTTAGTGAATTTGCCCCTTATTGTGATATAGAGAGTGATATTCTGAGACAATTTGCAATTGGTTTAAATTTGTTCTCATTTGTTTTTTTATTTAGTTAAGGTTCAAAATTACCCTAACAACCATGCATTGGTTTGAATAAGAGACTGGAAATTGAATAGGAGAGGGCCTGAATAGAAAGACAAGTAAAAAAAAGTAGCAATAACAATAAATTTGTAGCCTTACAGAGCATTTGTTTTTAGATGGGGTCAGTGACTCTGATTTGAAGCTGGAAAGAGTCAGAAGAAAAAAGGCAGTTAATGAGAAATCTATCAAAAATAAATAATGAAGACCAATCAAAGAGTTGCTTAGAATGGGGCATTCTACAACCTACTAAAAGTTAACTGACAGGTGAACCACCCCTTTAAAATAGGAATTTGAGGGTTTTTTTGACTGCTTGGATATTTTTTTTAAAAAACTCAGATTGAAAAACTCGCCTTGCTTAAATTACATTCATTTGTAAAAATTCAACTCTTTAGCCTGAATGTTCAAAATACAGTTTACCAAATTTTGGTAACTGAATTCTTTATTCACATTTTCCAAATTTCTCGATTGATAAATGTCAAAAATTCAATTTGGAAAAACTAAAATTTGAAAATATGTAGATCTGTAAATTTTCTAAAATTGCTGCAAAAATTCCAATTTAAATGTGTCTCAGTGACATGATCAACTGGAATCTGCTAATTCCTGCAATCTTTTTTTATTGCCATTATTTTTTCATTTAATTCTGTTCCCCTTTCCTCCTGCTTGCTACAAGCAATGAAGACAAGTTAAATCCTTTGCCTTTAATGTGGCTTTTTTTATTAGTATGTCTCACTGTTACTGTGTATCGGAAAGCTTGTTTTTATTTTAGCTGTGAATTTCCTCAATCATTGTTCCGCAATTAAATCTTATACCAAACATGTTTTGATTCTAAACCTTGCAGAACAAGCTCTTTTATAATTGTTTTTATAACATGAGCTATTAAAATTCTCAGTGTTGTTAATAATGACCTAGAATATATTTTCTTAAAGTTATCAAAACACCTTATAAGTTCCTTTAGTAAGAAGTCCAGTTATGACAGCCGTTTCTTATTATTATAGTATTGTATTTCTATTTATTGAATTTCAAGTCTTCTTTCCATGTTAATGAAATATATGAAATGTTTTATATACAGTGATATCCCAATCCCAGGAGCCCTGGGAGGTGGATCTGGACTGTAGCTACCTTTATTTTATGGAATTTCATTATTGACATTGCTTCTTGTGATGGGTTTATTATATTTGGTTAAAATAAAGATAAATTAAATGATAGAAAAGGAGACTTGCAATGGGAATGACCATGAGCACATGAGCTTCCCAGTCTTCTTTTTCTCAACTGTCATCTGTTTGAGCCTGGCATTCCAATTATTGGATTCCATCTCACTATATGTTTGCAGAATATATTGTGATTTCCATTAAACAGAACCTGTTGCTTTGTCAGTTTTGTGATGCACATTTTTGGACTCAAAATCCTTAGTCTATATGTGTAAAGAGGTTCAGATACAGATAAGAAATGTAAAATGAAAAAATAATAATCCAAAAATGTACTAGTTTTTTTCTTTAGATTGGGATAAAAGTCTATGTTACATTGCTTCATTCATCCCTTAATTACTTTTATTTAACAAATAAGCATTCATCAAATGATAACCACATTCACAGGGACATATATATCAAAGAATACAAAAACAGTTCAATAGACAGACCTTTCACAGTTCTCTATTTACATATTCCCCTAACCCTACCATCCAAATAAAATGAGAGCTAGTGAACTGTGGTTTCGCTCTCTGATGAAGATACTCCACAGACTCAATTAACAATAGAGTAACCTTACAGAGTGACATTTGTGGATGGACTTGCTGATGATGTTGTGGTTGTGCATGCCACAAACAGTCATATAAATATCAATGCAAATATGTTTGTCACAGTTCCATTGTGCTTTATATTTTTGAAAAGACACCAGTGTTTGATAAAGTGTAAGTCCTAAAAGGTCAGATGATCACAATAACAGAAATATCTGTAATAGTTTCCACATCCTGAAGTTCAAAATAAAATACATTTTAATTCAAATGTGACCATAATCTTCGGTACTGAGACTTTTATCTTCATATCCAATTTGCTAATAGCTGACTGGGTGAGGATAGTTTGGGCATAGAGGTAGTTATATATTGGTCCACCCAGTAGCAAAACTTTGGATCTGTAGGGTCCCCACACCCCCCTGCACCATCGCTAAAAGGTAAGGTCTGGAATGATTATCATGGGACATGGGAGTTGGGTTAAAGGGGGTCTGGAAGGAAGGCTGTGGAAGGGAACAACAAGGTTTGCTCTCATCTATTTACACCACTAGGTCCAGACTCCTGCTAATGTACCTTATTCCTTCTGCAAGCACCTGGCACCATTCATACTGTAGATATTAGTCGGTTTATTCGATAGACTTGAATAAAAGTATTGATCATTCTGGTGCCTTAGAATTATTAGCAGGAACCCCATGCAATTATTTCATTTATAATATGTAGTGACTAATTACTGTTTTGCCTACAAACACGTTTCTTTTGTATTTTTCTTGAATCTTCCCTTCATCAATCAATATATTTATCACTATATTATACAGGTATGAGAATCCAGCAACCGGTTATCCAGAAGGCTCCATTTTAATCAAATAATTTTAAATTTTAAAAACCATTTCCTTTTCTGTGTAATAATGAAACAGTAGCTTTTACAAGATCCCAACTAAAATATAATCAATCCTTATTGGAGGCAAAATAATCCATTTGGGTTAATTTAATGTTTAAATAATTTTTTAGTAGACATAAGGTATGGAGATCCGTTTACAGAAAGACCCCTTATCCCAAAAACCTCAGGTCCTGAACATTCTGGATAGCAGATCTCATACCTGTACTAGTTTATGCTACATTGCTTATATTATAAAAATAAAAACTCTCCTAAAAAGTTACACTTGAGATATCATTTACTTTGTATTTATAATGTGCTCTGTGGGACATCTTCTTTTGGATGCTAAATGCTTGGTTGTATGGCTAATACTTTTGTTTTTATTACAAGGGTCATTTCTTAGTTTCCCACTACAGTCTAACAAGTAAGTGTTATTCTGCATAGTTCAATGACTCAGAGCTGACACCATTCCTACATCATGTAAAGAAGGACTGATACTATCTAAAAACAAAACCCTCATTGACATTTCGGTCATTGTTTAGTTTTATGCCTTGTGTTAAAAGGTTTATTCAGGTGAGTTAAACATTCCATACAAGTAGATATCCTCCTCAAATTTCCGCAAACTATAGGCAAGCTTTGGCTTCTGCCCCACAGCTATTCTAAAAATGCCCTCAGGAAATCTATAATAAATATGGAAAACTGTATTATTCTGTATTATTTATGCATTCCCCAAATTTCACATAAGCTTTGTCAGATACAAGGGGCAAAGTAAAGCAGGTTGGACGTTTTCTGACTAAAGTTCAAGGGAGGAGCAAAGAAGATTAGTCTTATATGAGCTTCCTTGACTGGGGAACTAAATGTGAAACAACATTCCACCGACAACAAGGAAGACCAGCTGTTCCCATGATTAAAGAGAAGTAGGTTAACATCTTATGAAAAGAATATAAATTCTAGTGCTTATGAATAAATTAGGGATGTAATATAAAAAAGGGATGTAAAATAAATATATAAAAATGTTTTGCTTTCTAATTGATAGGAAATGTGACCATAGCAATTGTTAAACCAGTAATAAAAACATATGTGCATATGTTCCAATAAAGATGCTTTCTTAGTCCTTAGTGTTTGCTATGAGTGTTGCTGGAGCAGTTCAATAGCTTCTACTTAGTGCCAAATACAAACAAAACTGAGCTTTCTTGGTCATGCAATATTTTTCAGAATTTCAGAGCTTGTGAATCTTTTTTCTAGACTGTTAAAATAACTATATAATGTAGGTAAGCACTATACCTATTGACCTTTATATGTTTCCTAGATTATCTTTTTTATAATAATTGAAGAACAGCTTTAGTATCAAGTACAGCCATGGAATTAAAAACTTTAGCTTGGATGTAGTTTAAACCTAAAGTAGATAAATGAGAGACCAGGGGAAAGTCTTGGTAAAATTAGATTAATTAATTTTTTCTTATTGAATGTTAAAATATAACAGCAGGGACTCCATCGAGTGAGTGATTTGCTGCATTTGGAATGTATTATAAATGAACTAATGGCCCTTTTTTCAGATTGGCTTGAGTACTAGGCTTCTGAGTCATATAAAAGGAGCTTGTATTCATCTGTGGTTAAGGATTTCTTGCTGTGCTATGCAATGTCAAGCCAGCCTTCCTAAAATGAACTGCATACCGGTGTGAGAAAAAAAACATCTAAAAATATAAAATGATGCAATCTTTTACTGGCTCCTCATTCTACATCTGCGAAGAGGAATAGCAAATATTCCCTTAATAAACTATTTTTATTCTCTCGAATGATACTAGCAGTTCTTAAATAAGGTTCAGGTTTATTCAGAAGAGTGCCAATGCTCTACACAGTGTCTGAAATGAATTATGCCATGTAACACCCCATGTCCATGCCTACTTTGTGATATTACAGAGTATCGGTACCCCATTTTTTTTTACTATCAAGAAGTAACCATACTTCCTCCTTATTGACCAGCCAACCAGAACAACAAAGGCCTTGTTAACAAACACAGCCACAAGAGTGGTATCACTAAAATGGATGTAAAAGTTACACTTACTAATACTATTCATTCGAAGTTCTTGAGTCCAAACACGTTCCTTGCATTTCAGTACGCCCATCCTGCCTCTTCTGCTGTCTGTACTGAAGTGAGTTTATTGGAGACAGTGTCGGACTGGGCCATTGGGACAAAACCCGATGAGCCTCGGCAACACAGCCCACTCCCCTGCCTGCAAAGTAGTCTCCCCCACTTGGACCCATATTGGCAAATTAAGGATAAGGTAAGTGGCATTGGACACATGAGGGCCCTTTGGTTGCAGTTCCAATGGGCCCTGGACGCCCCAGCCAACCCTGATTGGCGATGTTGTACCTTCCACATGTGCTATTCCACCCTGAATGTTGTGGTAACTTCAGGGTTCCATAGTGGATTGCATCAATAGGTGCAGCAGATTAGCACCAAAACAATCACACACAAACATCATTGCCAGACGAGTGCCAGAAGTGATGCAATTCCAAATCTGAAAATTTTAGCCAGACCTTGCATCTGATTTGCTATCAAATGCATGTGCAGTTCCAATTGATTTGCTGCATTTGTGACAATACAGTATAACTGTAATTCTGTGATCATTATGGATAAAAAACACATTAATTTGCAACTGAAAATGCACTTTGAACACAGCACTTGCAGTTGTAAATAAGCACTCAGTAGTTTTACATGTATATACTCTTCTTCTGGTTAGATAAACTGATTTTTAAAATCATTTTAACTGCCACTAGTATTTTATTTAGGAATAACATGCTGTTACTATAGCATTTCTACATTTCATTATTGTTCTGTAAGTACAATATATACACAGTTCTGCTAAAGAATAAAAGCTGTGCCTGGAGCACAGGAAGAGACTCTCTTGAAGAACTGATTATATGAATCAGGTTTCCCAGGGTCATTTTTTTGCTCAGCATTGCAGCTTGAGCCATTTCTTTCTACAATTTCAGCTTTTTCTTAAAGGAGAAGGAAAGTCAAAAATTACTTAGGGGGTTATTTATCAAATGCCGAGTTGTGTTTTCTCAAAACTTTGGGGGTAAAAAACTTGAATTTTTCAGTGAAAAAAACCTTAAATTTTTCAAGATTTATTATGCCCCAAAGCTGCTAAATACCCAGAATCCAAAAATACTTCAGCTAAAACCAGTCAAGGTCATATAGAAGTCAATGGCAAAGGTACCTTTAACCCTTAGAAGCAGTTTTTTGCCTTCATGATTTTTTTACGGTGGTTTGTGCTCGAAAACTTGATAAATTCAAGGTATTTGAGATTTTCCCACAATTGCATTCAATCAAGTTGTTTACATTAGGGTTTTGGCAAAGGTTCCTTTAACCTTTAGAAGCAGTTTTTTGCCTTCATGTTTTCTTACGGTGGATTGTGCTTGAAAACTTGATAAATTCAAGGTATATGAGATTTTTCCACAATTGCATTCAATCAAGTGTTTTACATTAGGGTTTTTTTCATAAATAAGGAAACATTTGAGTTGTGAGTTTATTCGAGGTAGAAAAAAACTCACAAACCTTACAGAATCAACATTTGATAAATAACCCCATTAGTGGTGTGGGAAAAAAGAAATCAGATAAACAGAAGAAATTCATTCATGTAGAAAGAAATGTGTCCCTTGTAATGTAGGATGTAAAGTGGTTCCTAAATTATAGGGTTAAAATTCCCTTTGTGACCCAAGTCTCTGTTCCATATGTAATATGCCCTAAAGGTTTTCTTTTGTATATTTGCCAGCATCTGGAGTTAGTGTTTGATTGTTTTTCCTAGTAGACGGTTTCTATGAAATGTGTCAGAATGGATTGCTAGTACCTTCTGTTTTTTTTTTTTTTTTTTACTTTTTTTTGTAGAAATAAACCGACATGAAGAAAAATGGTTTGATTTGAGACAGGCTGCAGGATGGATATAGCTGAGGCCAATTCACCCGACACACATTATATTCCTTAATTCAGAAGTTATTTCAGTACACAAAGATCATTATAGATTTGAATCTGAAATGTAGTAAAGCCATTTAGTGTGCAAGTTGCATTTTTCACATAGTTGCCCACACTCAGATTTACATTTTATTTTAAATCTATTGGATTTTTTAAAATAGCTTATGTCTCGTATTTTAAGCCAACATGAATGGTGGGAGGATATTTGCTGACAAGAGTCTTTGACACATGGTGATGTTAACTACTGGTGTTTCCACTAAGTTTCCAAACAAATTGAATGTGTAACGTACTGTGTACAGACCCCCCATCATACCACACTTGATCCACCAAAATGGAAAAATAGGCATGCAGGCATGCAGAATGTTTGGAGTCAGTCAGAATGATTGGTTGGATCAGTGCCATTCACAACTGAACATACCTGTATTACACAATATTGGCCCATGTCCAGTCTGAAAACTGTCACTTCAGTGGACAGTCTCCCTTTATAAAACCATTACTATAACAGGAACATAAAGGGAAGGTTTTTCGATTAGCCATTTAATACATAAAGGCCTTCACAATGGTGAGACTGTTGTGAAAACCCTGGACCTACCACCACGTATGGAGGTACAAGTTCAGGGTTCCCTTGCATCAATATGTGCAATTGTGCTTAATTTGGAACAGAGGTGCGTGGATAGGGTTGCCACCTAGCCGGTATTTTACCGGCTGGCCGGTAAAAATGATGGTTGATCCCAATGTTATTAATAGGGAAAAAAAGATAAATATATAGGAAGGCCGGTATTTTTTTCCATAAAAGGTGGCAACCCTATTCATGGATCACCTTTTGAAATAAATGAGCCCTTATAACTCAGTGCTTAGAATTACTGCAGTAATACTTTGTTACAAAAGAGTCCACTTCAAGTTAGGGTTATAAGTAGCTTTAAAAAAAGAGACACGTACTGTACATAACTCAAAAAGAAGCCCTATAGTGATACTAATATCAATTGTGTTTTATTCAAACAATGAAAATGAATTTTCCAAGTAGCACTGGGAGAGGTGGAATTTGTTAAAACTGAAAGGATTCATAAAGGTCCTACTTCAATTTATTAGCTAATTGTGGTAGGACAGCTATCAATAAAGGAATTATCTGCCATACTTGCTGTGTGCATGTCCAATTGAACTCATCCAAAGACTCTTTGATTATAATGAATAGTTATTGCTTATAGTGAACATCTAGGACCCTAATAATGACTTAATGTTTGCAAAGCACAACTGAAACCTATCATGCTTTTCTCCGAGTAGTTGAGATCTATCTTTTTGTATAAAAACCTCCAGTGTAGAACAAGTTGTGAAAGTTACTGTAACAGATGTGCAGAATTACTTTTATATTTGTGGACACTATGGTCAAAAAAACAGACTTTGTGGGGTCTAATTATTTACATAAAGTTGTGGGCTTGGGCTGTTGGAGAGTGCCGGTGGTTATACCTCAATAACTGCTGAACAGTTAGCATAAATAAAGTGTTCCTGTTTTTCCTTATACCTACGCAGAAGGTCGACCCTTAAAACTGTAAAGTTGTTTCGTTTCTAATCACATTTTAAACACTTCTATTCAGGCAATGTATATGCTTGTTGCATTTCAAGCCTGAGTTGTTCTCATTGTGACAAAGAACTTCCCTGGTGCTGGCAATATGCTGTTTACCTTAGTTTTATCTTATTTGGGGGAATTACTTTTTCTATAAAAGAAACTGGAACTAATATACATATGACCAGGAACAGAGATAGACATTGTACACTTGTTTACTTTCACTTTAAATTAAATGACCTCTCATTATTTTGTGTATTTGATCCTTTTCCTGCTTCCCTGCATTTATTATCTTTTTAATGAGACCTAAAAGCACAGTCATGGGCAGAGCAGAAGGGAGTTTCCCTTCAGCACATAATTATCCTTTCAAGGCTGCAGCAGCAGGTTTTCAAAAGCTCCGTACTTTCCAACAGCCTGAGAGACAAGTGTTTTTTTAGTTTTTATTTCCCAGTTACTTATGAAACCCTGCTTGGGAGTGGGACTATAATGAAAACTTCAATAGAAACACCATGCCAGTTCAGCATGGTCCCCCTAATAATTCCTCATAATTCATGAGTGTCCACCACTTATACATTGTGGCTGAAAGAATCCCAGGTCCCCCCAACCTTGTAATTGGTCTTGGTTCCCTTCCCTTGCACATCAGGGGGTTCTGAGAATTCTGGTAGGTTCCTAGATAAATATTAGGCACAAAGGGCAATGTTATTAGTCATGTGATTTTTTAATTTTATGCATGTAACATGAGAACAAGTAATTTTAAGTAAAAAAAGTACTTCCTTCTACAGTATTTGACTTCTTTTGTACTTTAATCTTATTTTATTACTTTCTTCTGTTTCTTGGGTTGTTCCTTTTTATATTTTGATACTGGAACAACAGCACCAGATTGCCAGTGATGTACATTTTGAGCTGTGATATCCATTTTATCAAAAAATGGAATGGCTGAATGCAAGTTATGAAGATATCGTGATAATGAATAAAATAGCTCAATTCCAAAAATGAACGAATTGGGTTGAATCCAGGGGCATAACTATAGACGAAGCAGACCTTGCAGCTGCAGGGGACACAGGAGTTATAGGGGGCCCTAATTCATATACCATTTCAATAAAATTTTGTAAAACGGGTCAACCTCTAGGCATTTTCGGGCCTGAAAAATAATTTGCTATGGGGCCCAGTAATATCTAGTTACAACACTGGCTAGTTATTACCATCTAGCCGTTCTTGAAATTTCTAATACTCCCCATATGCAGAATGGGGAAGCTGGGAGTTGTACCCCCAGGGTGATCATTTCTTCTACATGCATTGTGTATTTTTGCACAGCCAGTGGGTATATTTATCAAAGAGTGAAGTTAGAGATCTCCACAGTCCGCTAGCGTGAAATACTGCCTCTCTCCATTCATTTTTAAGGGATTTGAAAGGCTTATTTATTAAATAGTGAACTTTCACTTTCACCCTTTGAGAAATTTGCCGTCAAATATCCCATAGAAATTAATGGAGAGAGGCGGTATTTCCTGCTAGCGGACTGTGGTGATCTCTAAATGCACTCTTTTGTAAATATACCCCATAGAGTCTATATTGAGTCTGTAAATACTTGAAATAATAGTATACATTTGGATTAAAGGGGTTGATCACCTGTAAATTAACTTTTATCATGATGTAGAGAGTGATCTTCTGAGAGAATTTTCAATTGGTTTTTATTTTGTATTTGTGGTTTTTGAGTTATTTAGCTTTTTATTCAGCAGCTCTTCTGTTTGCAAATTCAGCAATCTGGTTGCTAGGATCCAAATTACTATAGCAATCATGCATTCATTTGAATATGAAAAAAAGAGGACCTGAATAAAAAGATGAGTAAGTACAAAGTAGCAATAACAATAAATGTGTAGCCTTTGTTTTTTAGATGGGGTCAGTGATCCCCATTTGAAAACTGGAAAGAGTCAGAAGAAGAAGGCAAATAACACAAAAACTATAAGAAAAAGAAAAAATGAAGGCCAATTGAAATTCTGATTAGAATTCTATTACATACTAATATTTAACTTAAAGGTGAACCACCCCATTAGAATTCAACAAATCCAGAGGTATTGCCCTTATTAAAGGAATACTGTCATGGGAAAAAAAATGACATGACCAGGGGCAGCTGGGAAATTGACATAATGTCTAGCCCCATGTCAGATTTCAAAATTGAATATAAAAATATAAAAAAGTCAGTTTGCTGTTTTGAGAAATGGATTTCAGTGCAGAATTCTGCTGGAGCAGCACTATTAACTGATTTATTTTGAAAATTTTTTTTTCCCATAACAGTATCCCTTTAAGTTGTCAGGAGATGCTAGTTTATTAGTTTTCAGATTGGAGTTTTTTGAGTTTGCAGAGCAAAAGGGAACTGACAGGTGACTACAACAATAAAAGAGAGAAAAACAAAAGCATTTTAAAAGTAGGTATTTCCCCACAGGTGTGGCAGTTGGGTAACTAAGCAATTACCATTATGCTTCAGGTCATGTAGACAAACACTGGAAAGGCCCAATTGCCCAATCTTTCAGCTGCCAAGCATAAATAAAGAGACCTCTATGACATGAGAAAATGGCAACTGAAGGGGCATACTTGGCCAGAGGTAAAGTGATAGTCCAAAGGGATCTGAAAGATCCAATTCTTTTTTTTTTATGATTTTTATTGTTTTAACTTTTACATAACAACATAATGGAACTTCTGTATGATGGGACAGTCCCAAAACACTTAAAAAAGGCCCCTGCCTACTGCATTTAGGACAAAGATCTGAGGCATCAGGATATAACTTAGACAAGTGAGGTAGGCTCTGTTTAAGAATTTAATTTGTATATACATATTTCTAACTGAAATGCTAAGTTCAGGAACAAGGTTTAGAGCAGGGGTCCCCAACCTTTTTTACCCGTGAGCCACATTCAAATGTAAAAAGAGTTGAGGAGCAACACAAGCATGAAAAAGGTTCTTGTTGGTGCCAAATAAGGTCTGTGATTGGCTATTTGGTAGCCTCATGTGGACTTGTAGCCTACAGGTGTGTCTGTTTGGCAGTACACCTTTTATGCAATTAAAACTTGCCTCCAAGTTGGGAAATGAAAATTAGCACCTGCTTTGAGGCCACTGGGAGCAACATCCAAGGGGTTGGTGAGCAACTTGTTGCTCGCGAGCTACTGGTTGGGGATCACTGGTTTAGAGTATCCTTCCACATGTCATCTGTCAGGTTGGCAATGTCTCTCGACTAGTGTATGCCCTATCTAAAGATGGTCATACATTGAAAGATCTGCTCATTTGTCGAGGTCACCAAATGAGCTGAACTTTCTCACAGTATGTCTACCTTGGGATGGGCAATATTAGGTCAATGACCTCAGGATGAAATGACTTTCAACCAAATATTGTTTTATGATTTTCAGCCAGTTATCAGTCAAGTAGGCATGTCTTAGAGCATGGTTGTTTCAACCAGTTCAACTGTTCTTCTGGGAAATTGGGATTGAAATGCATGTTGCAATTGTAAATAGCTAAAACGCATCCTGGAGGGGAGCTGGAAGTCTCACTGTAGATCAGTAAATACATTTAAATAGTTTAGTAGTTTTGTCCTCTCTGATTCAGATCTGATCTGATTCAGGAACGTTTCATTTCTTTCCCACTCGTCTTCTTTACCTGATTACAGGCCCCTTCAGCCAGAATTACTGTAAGTGTATCCTTTCTAAAAAGGATTAATAAAGTCAATAACAGTGCCACACTTACACTAATCCGCTTGTTGAAGCTTCGGGTGCACAGCTGTGATCCTCTCTGCACAGGCATGATAAAATCTTTGTGTATCCCTAGTCAAAGTACTGTACATATTTTGTTGCTTTTAAAAGTATAATAAAGTCTACCCTGACACATTTCTGCAGATTTGAATGTGCAGTTATTTTTTTTACTGAAATTATTTGGGACAAAATAAAAGCTGACTGATTATCTGAAAGTTAAGATAACTTACTTTTACAAAGAAGATGAAGGCAGGCAGAAGGCAAGCAGAACTATCAAGAAATTGAAATGAAGAAAAACTGCTGAAGTCAAGACAAGACCACAAAATTTCTCAAGCACAGAGATGTTTGTAGAACAGGTCTGTAAAAATACCCATATAACGGCAAAGGACCTGCCAGAAAACTTAAGCTGTTTTTGGAGTAGTGGTGTGCCAGATCCTACAAAAAGTACAAGGGGTTGGATTTTTTCTATAGCAATTTTATAAAACTCATGACCATATTCTATTCTTATGAATGCTATTTAAGTTTACTTAAATAATGTAAGCCAAATAACATATTATAATGTGCTTTGTTACAATAAAAAAAAGAAAAACCTAAATCAAGAGAACAAGAGCATTTCCAAGATAATAATAATGTTATTTATAGTATGTGGGAGCTGTAATAATTCTTATTATACAGAGGGGAAAATACACCCAATTTTCTCCTTACTTTTTTTTTAATTGGGTAAAGTACGTTTTTTGATTTGATGTGATGAAAATATCACAAACAAAAACTGCAAGCATAAACTAGTTAATATGATTTAAACAGAAATATAAAGGAGTGATGAAACATTAATTTTCTTTGTTTAATTGAGCTCAGTAGATGAATGAAGTATACTTGTGGGAAGTTGAGAGTAGTTGTTGATAAAAACAAATAATGCAATAATAATTGTGTACATGGCAAATACAGAGGGAAAGTAAAAAGGAAAATTCAGTGTCATAGTTTCACACATAGATTTATGATGATGATATAGTGAATAAAGTACCCCCTTTTGTAAAATATAGGGATATTATAAGTTACCAAGGAGTTTCATGACCATATAAAAACACGAGGCCGAAGGCCGAGTGTTTTTATACAGGTCATGGAACTCCGAGGTAACTTCTAATATCCTCATATTTTACAACTGGGGGGTACTTTATTTATTATAATACACAAATTTCAATGAGTCATGTGACAGAAATGACATCAGAACTCACCGTTTATAACTGATGACATCAGAACTCACCGTTTATAATGATATAATTTACAGGATATTCATGGCTTTTGTGTATTATAAGGATATAATTTACAGGATATTCATGTCTCTTGTGTGTGTATATACACACACAAGATATATATATATATATATATATAATACACAAAAGCCATGAATATCCTGTAAATTATATCCTTATAAACGGTGAGTAGTGATGTCATCAGTTATAAACGGTGAGTAGTGATGTCATTTCTGTCACATGACTTACTAAAATTTGTGTATTATAATAAATAAAGTACCCCCAGTTGTAAAATATGAGGATATTAGAAGTTACCTCGGAGTTCCATGACCTGTATAAAAATACTCGGCCTTCGGCCTCGTACTTTTATATGGTCATGAAACTCCTCGGTAACTAATAATATCCTTATATTTTACAAGAGGGGGTACTTTATTCACTATATAATACACAAAAGCCATGAATATCTTGTAAATTATATCCTTATAAATGGTGAGTTCTGATGTCATCAGTTATAAACAGTGAGTTCTGATGTCATTTTTGTCACATGACTCACCGAAACGTGTGTATTATAATAAATATTGTACCCCCAGTTGCAAAATATGAGGATATTAGAAGTTACCTCGGAGTTCCATGACCTGTATAAAAACACTCGGCCTTCGGCCTACACTATATAAACAGTGCTTAGTGATGTCATCAGCTATAATCGGAGCTAAGCGATGTATTTTTTGTCACATGACTCACTGAACTGAAACTTGTGTATGATAATAAATAAAGTACCCCCTTTTGCAAAATATGATGATATTAGAAGTCACCTCAGAGCTTTGGTCTTGTGCTTTCATATGGTCATGGAACTCCTCTGTAACTTATGATATCCTTATTTATTACAATAGGGGGCACTTTATTCACTATATATTCTTTAAAATAACGAAAATGTCCTTTCTGCCTAATTGAAAACGACTTACTTACAAAAGATACCAATACTTCTGTGGTGTTTATACAAATGGCCTGTAGATGTCACTGTTCTCAGACTTATCTGTGCATACTTCCTGTCAGCTTAAAAGTGAAAGCTTACTGTTGTGTAATGGCTGCATGAGAATCTGCTAATAAAGCACTGTTATACTCTCCTCATCCTCGGTACCCAAAACATAACAACTTCTCTCCTTATTTCCAGAACCCTTAGACCTCCCACATCTGAAATGACAGGGGAATATGTGCATTCTTGTGTAACATACAGTTTAAACAGTATTTACAATGCAATAAAAATATACAGGAAGTTGAAGAGTACATCTTGTCGAATTTCTGACTATTCAATGATCAAGGTTATAAAATGTTATGTTCACATCGGCTGTATTTTTATCTGTCTTATTTCCATGTGTCCAACAATTAATTCATACTTTAGTAAATAAGTTTAGATAGATAGATAGATAGATAGATAGATAGATAATAGATAGCTAGATAGCTGATAGCTAGATGTTCCAAAATGTGATAAAAGTCTCCAAACTTTGGGAAAGTCCCCATAGTTGGACATGGCCCAGGCTAATAGTTGCTTAGAAATTTGGGATTCATTCTAATTTGCAGTCCTAGATGCTCAGGGAACTTTAGGACAAATGTAGCATTACTGTTCATAACATTTAATATTAATCCAGGTTCAGGAGGTAGGGCCAGAACACCAAAGCGCCCTGAGAGAACTGTGGACACTTGGATAAGTATTTGTAAGGGATTATCATAGAGGGAAATGATAATTTGGCCCTGCCTCCTGGGTTACTAGAAAAAAATGAAATTTTTATGGGTATGGAATACTTGAACATTAACTGACTCTTCGCTTTAAAATAAATTTACTAATTTAGAAACCAATATGTTATAAAAATATCTATATACAGCATATCTTGAAAGTGAAACATTTCATCTCATAGTGCAACAGTTTACTTAAGAGAATCAGAAAATACAATAGATTTCAGCCAATAAAGAGCAACTCTATTTTTCATATGTTATCTTGAATCTGCTTTGTATTTATAACAGAGAAAGATAATATAAGAATTCCTGATCTAATTGCATATCTTACATAATAAATACAGTGCCACGGGCAGAAAAAATAACTATGGGCTCATCTATAGAAAAATTTTTAAATTATTGAGGATTTAAGTTATAATAAATGAAATGTCAGTCAAAAGGTTGCATGTTAGAACATTTGCACAGGTCATGGAGGGTGACAGTCTCAAGAGCAATATCATGCGTTATTATTTTTTTAAAAAAGGTTACTGGATTTATGGAGCAATTTTCCAACACAGTAGATATATATTACTTTAGGAAAATGAATAGAATACCACCTCAACAGAGACATTACTCAGATCTACAGGATTTCTCTGGCCTTTCTTTTGCAGTTCATAAAAGGTAGAAGAATGTCTACTGTTGCCTTATGGATGAACCTTCATTGTCTTAAACCTAACATGTTAAAAAAAAGTCTTACATTTTCTCCCTGACCTAGTCATGATATCTAAACTTTCATCTCTACTGATTATACCACTGTGCTCTCATATTTAAAACCATACCACCTGGTTATCATATTTTATTCATGTTTGATAATTTCCCACCATATCTAAGACTACAACATATTCCCTTTAAAAGCTTTTAGATATTTTAATACCTTTAACTGAACAATTAGACTGTATGACTTTGCTTCAACTAACCCTATTACACTTCAACTGATACTAAAGTCTTGTGCCCTTGCAAACCTCAAAGTACTAACTGCCTATTGAAGATATTTTTAGGAAATGCTTATATTTCCTTGGGTTCCTAATTAGGACCATCACTCTTTACTTCCTTACTAGGGTGCAACTGTAAAAGTCAAATAACCACAAACAATTGTGCTGTTTGCTACCACATCAGCTGGCAAAGATATTTTCCATATAACCCATAGAAATAATACTATATTTCAAGGAATGTCATCACTACTACTACTACACACTGGACACATATATGTATGTATATGTACATTACAGCTTTCAAATGGGGGCCACTAACACCATATAAAAAACAAATGCTCGTAAGGCTACAAATTTGTTTTTGCTACTTTTTATTTCTCATCTTTTTATCAGGCCCTCTTCTATTCATATTCCAGTCTCTCATTCAAATCAGTGCATGGTTGCTAGGGTGATTTGGACCATAGCAACCAACCAAACTGTAGAGCTGCAGAATAAAAAGCTAAATAACAAAAACCCACAAATACTAATAAATGAAAATCAAATTGTCTCAGAATATCACTCTCTACATACTAAGAGTTAACTCAAAGGTGAACAACCACTTAATAGCTACAGGCCTGGGTTAGGAGTTTTTTTAGTTATAGATGGCATAGCCCAGCACCTACAGTTACCTCCTTTCCTGCCTGCCTAGTGCTGGCTTACAATTAAGATTCACTGAATCTTGGATTTGGCTGAATTTGAGCTGAACTGGCAAGATACAGTTCTGCCAACTCCATGTTCCTTCCTTATCCAAATTCAAACCCTTAAGAAAGTTTCTTTAGACCACATGACAATACAAGGTTAACAATGCTTTCACGTGCATTCAGTGTAATCCCCACCTGTAAGTCTGACCCATGACTAGTCAGGTCAAAGCCAGCCCTACCAATGGGCAGAAGATATCTGCTGGAGATATTAGTACTATTACTTGGGGGGACAGTTCTAAGACAAGGTGAGCTGGAACCCACATTGCCAAGGGACAGATTCTAGACCTAATTCTAGAGAAAGCAGCCTGGACTGGTATTAATTTTTTAACAATGCATTAAGATACAGGACTAGGTATTTTGCAATGTAAAGCAGTCACAAAAGAAAAATGTATTCAGATGTAGGAGTGGTTTTATCCTATTTTACAGGTGATGGATCCTTCTGGACTTACATAGTCTGTAGGTTTAGACCATTTATTGCTAAATGAAGCACACTTAAGACTTTTTAATATTATAAATATGGATACACAGCATGGCAGCTGGCACTTTTAATTGGCTAGAGTATTAACCTACCATAATATGTGAATACTGTAGGTATGCTATTAAATTTGTTACCTCCTTTTGCTGAATAAATTATGCCCACGTGCCATTTGCGTTTTTGAAGAATTGTACTCTGCGGGTTTTTAACAGCTGTGAACAAGGTTGCACCAGCAGCAGCTGATGTGAATGGTGTGTTGAAGTGTGAGTAAATTATCCAAGATGTGTTTTGTCTGTCCCAGTCCTCTCAGGGAGAAAAAGGCTGTCAAAATGTCCTTACTCGTCTGCAGCTGCTTCACATTTATTTGAATGGTAAATGCATTGCCTATGGCAGACAGGGGTAACTTGAGCATGCAAGAGTGTGCAAGAATATGAACAAACTGTAATTTCTGTGTTGTCAATTCAGCATAAATTGAAGCATGTGTTTTTAATGGTGAAGCAGCTTTGCAATCAATATACTGGATGTGCCAACATATCCTAGTCATAGGTGAAAGGTATGACAAACACAGGATCATTATTATCAATCATATATATATAGAATTGACTGTGCTTTGCACAATACAGATATTAATCAAGGTGGTGATATAATTTCATAACTTTAAGTCTGGGGGTCCAGAGCCCACCACAGCTTCAAATTCAGGTCCCCACCCCCAGCAACACCTATCCCAGTGGCTACGCTGAAGAAAACTTAATAGGTTGGGCAGGCTAGAGGGGGAGTGGGTGCAGCTGGGAGAGGGGATGTGGGTGTATCGCAGTCAGATTGGAGGTGAGCAGCAGCAGGCTGGGGGACTAGTTGTTATAGACTTACTAGAAAGTACATTGCCGTTAAATTGGTAATACAGGATTTCCCTTTGCGGCGCCCCTAGTCAGCATGGTCCTAAAGCCCGCCCACTTCATGTGGACCCGCCCCCACCACGAGCTGCACGTCCCCAGTGCTCCTTAGGATGCGGCTGGGCAGCATGTCGCCCCTGAAATCTTGCCACCCTAGACTTGCGTCTTTGTAACCTCACCACAAATCCGGGCCTGCATATGCTGGCATTTTCCCAGCTTGGCAAAATACAGGACGGGGGCAACCTTATTTGGAAAACCCCAGGCCCCAAGCATTCTTAATAATAGATCCTATACCTATAATTATATAAATAAAAATTAAGTCCTCTATGATTTTACTTTGTGCTGCCAGAAAAGGAAGATATTGCACAGTGTAGATCAAAGAGGAAGGCATAAAATCCATGAAAGCTAAGGTATTTGATCTGTAGCAAGCAATTTAAAGGGATGGTTCATCGTTAAGTTAACTTTTAGTGTGTTATAGAATGACCAATTCTAAGCAACTTTTCAATTGGCCTTCATTATTTATTTTTTATCTTTTTTTTTAATGATTTGCCTTCTTCTGACAGTATCCAGCTTTTAAATGGGGGTCACTGACCCCATCAAAAAACAAATGCTCTGTACGGCTGCAAATCACTACTCATCTTTCTGTTCAGGCCTCTCCTATTCATATTCCAATCTCTTATTCAAATCAATGCACAGTTGCTAAGGTAATTTGCACCCTAGCCATCAGATGTTAAAAATACAAACTGGAGAGCTACTGAATAAAATGCTAAATAATAAATCTAAATACCAGCTGCTCCTTAGTATGATCGCTGCTTTTCAAAAAGGACTGTCAATCTAAATAGAGCTAGCACACTGGTATATTTCACAGTTGCCAGGATGGTGGTTTTTCAGCTAAATTGGGCTACTAATTTAAAGCCCAGGAATTTTTGAAAGCTGGGCTACTTTTTTGGGCCTTTGGCTGGTTTGTACTTTGGCCAAAGTTTTTTCTTGCCCTAATGTGCCAAGCCTGCGTATCCCAATGCATGTTGGGTAATGTAGTTTTTTTTAACAATTTGCCAACTGCCAATTTTAATGTACAGCTACAATACCCAGCATGCAATGGGACTGAAGTCAGGAGTTACCAGATTTTGGGCTCTGTACCCCATTCTCCTGTCCCATTCTCACATTTTCGGTGACTTTCCTTAATTTCAGACAATTTTGGGGCAAAAATCTGCTGGCCATCAAAATGTCTAGAGGTGGAGCTGGTTTACCAATATTTATTGAAATTGTATATGTATTAGGCCTATAGCTCCTGGGCCCCCCTCTGTAGTTACGGCCCTGGTGACGGGTGAATCTGTCCCATTTTACTTCATGTAAAAATTTGTATAACGGTGAAAATTTGAAAAAGGCATACAGTATTTTCACACATATAACCATTTATTTTTTTAGACTTTTTTTTTTGTGCTATTTTTTGGGCTACTTTTGAAGTGCCTCTTGGCTAGTTTTGGCCTGGTTTCAGTGTCGGACTGGGACACCAGGGGCCCACCCAAAAACCTTAGACCAGGGGCCCACTCTCAGTGCTATTATAATTCCTCTCTCTATTCTGCTAGTCTCTTTTCTTTACATGCTATAATCTATTATTCCATCTATTCTTTGTTCTCATAGAAATAGGTAACGGCCATGAAATATGCCAAATGTTTTGAAGCAGGAGGGCCACACTGGTTTTGTAGTTGCCTTTGGCTGGTTTGGAAAATTAGACCCGGCAACCCTGGCATATTCTATAATTATTATTAGAAGTGTTTTTATGATCATAATGATGATGTGTGTGTGTTTGTGCCACAGTGATATTTATATAATACACAAAAACCATGAATATCTTGTCATGAAACTCCTCAGTAACTTATAATATCCTTATATTTTACAAGAGGGGGTACTTTATTCATTATATATATACATTGCCTCAGCCTGTGTTGGCTGGATCCAATACAAGCAGTGAGCATTTGGCTTCACCAGAGCAGGTGGCTTGAACTTGTTTTTGGCAACTTGCTGTACCTATGTTAGTAAAGGAGGCCA
Organism: Xenopus laevis; assembly: GCF_017654675.1. Taxonomy (NCBI): domain Eukaryota; kingdom Metazoa; phylum Chordata; class Amphibia; order Anura; family Pipidae; genus Xenopus; species Xenopus laevis. The sequence goes on from NC_054381.1 coordinate 39,659,021, forward strand.
CGGGCCCTGCATATTTATTGGGCAAACCCATCATCCCTCCTGCACCTTTCCCTTATTCCTCACTGTATCATTTGGGCCAGGGAAAGTGAAAGGACTGGAGGGCTTCGGGGAAAGGAGTATTATGTTTGTTCCCGGCTGGTTTGGCCCCGAGTCCCCCTGTGGCAATGAAGGGGTTTCCTCAGAACAAGGGAGCCTGTGAGAGCGAGCCAGAGGGAAACAAAGAAGAGTGGGAGACTGCTCCAGTGACATCATGCTCCACTAATGTCCCGCCTACGCTCACACAGAAATCCGTACGGATTTATAGAGTGTGGGGTCCGGGTCTCCTAGCAACGCCCGAACCCGGAGCGGGTCACGAGCACCAGCCATTGTGCACTGAGCGGGACCGTGAGCTTGAACTTGTGTGCAGCCGCCACAGGACCGAGTCAGTGCATCACCTCCCCCTCCTCCTCCTGCTGCCGGGATATAGAGGGAAGCGGCCAGTGCGGGAGAAAGGTTTCTTTGTTATCAGTCGGGCTCCCAGGCCGGTACCACTCGTCACCTCACCGGCAAAATGTGGCAACTGAGCGCTGCGCTTTCTTTTTAAGTGTGCTTTGATTGCACTGAGCATGCGCAGAGGCTTTGCCATTCAGCTCACTCGCTCGCTTATAAGCCCACCTGTGTGCTCCGCCAGTTGCAGTCGGGAGTCACATCCGCGGGACAGGACTTTATTATTATTATTCTGCTCCGGCCTCACCGACCACCTCGGCACTAGGGAATCCGTGCATCGTCGGCGGGGAATGGACGCAGGCTTGGGCACGTTCCATTGGCAGCACTTCGGTACCTACTGCACATGGAGCGCTTGGTGAGAGGCAGATGTGGGTAGGGGCTCGGGTCGGGTTCCCCGTTCTACAATCGGTGTCGCTATGCAAGTGGGATCGTCCCGAGAAAACCTTCACTCTGGAGACAGCAACTGCCAGGGATCCCATTCCCATTGGACACATTCTGCTTTGCACCCCAAAACCCTGCTTAACCCGGACTATAATGAGCCCAGCAGCGGCTCCCCATTCTGCTGCTTCCCCTCGATATCCTGCCAGCATTCTGCGGGCCCTCTGGCTCCTCTTCCTCCTACTGGGATTCTGCCAGTCAGGTGAGTGACTGTCATCTCTAACAGGTGCCAACTGCCAGCCAGTCCCCTGCACTTACCTCCATTGGCCAGGTACATCTGTATCTGTATGCATATGCCACTAGTCATCATGGGTAAAATGCTAGTGGGCAGTAGGAAAATGCACTATTCCAATCATATTCCAGTAAGGCATTATTCACACTGCAGACCTTCAGCCATATGTATGTGGATGGAGTCTGTGATCAGCTGCATGAATGTCTCGCATGGATCGTTTCATCACACTCTAAAAATCAAATCAAGTCTAGTGGGTTAGAATCAATGGCAACTTTTCTCTGTCCGTTGTACTGTGGCATGCTTGTTACTTTTTCAGATTGCTCTGTTTTGGGTTAAAATAGGTCAGACCACAACTAGGGATGCACCGAATTCACTATTTGGGATTTGGCCGAAGCCTTGTTGAAAGATTCGGCCGAATACCGAACCGAATCCTAATTTGCATATGCAAATTAGGGTCAGGAAAGGAAAAAGTGGAAAAAATGTCTCCTTTTGTGACGAAAAGTCAAGCGATTTCCCTACCCGCCCCTAATTTACATGTGCAAATTAGGATTCGGTTCGGCCAGGCACTAGGATTCGGCCGAATCCGAATCCTGCTGAAAAAGGCCGAATCCTGGATTCGGTGCATCCCAAACTACAACATACACTTATTAGACACTAACAGTTGTAGTTGTCTGATATTTGCACTCTTATGATCAAGGATCCCAGCCTGCAGCTGTTGTTGTACAGTGTACTGCATCTACAGGTATCTCATAGAGAGCCTACGGCTGTTGTTACCCCTTATTTATGTACTCCCTTTCCCAGGGTGCCCTAACATAAGGTTCCTGTAATACCACCGCTACCCTTTATACATATATAGAGAGAGAGAGCGTCTGCTAGTATTAGCTTTTGATTTGATGTAAAATTGGCCAAAATAATACATGTGTCAAGCTTGCTGGAATCAGCGCAGCACTTACTATGTATAAACCTAAAGCACTGTGTTTAAATAGCACATCCCATTCCCGCTGTATTGTTTTATCCAAGTGGGGATATGATGCAATAAAAACAATCAAGCTAACCATGCACTCAGTGATTCATGGGGAAGAATCCACAGTTTCAAAATAAAATTCATTAAAGAGAAATCCAGGGTAGGTGCCTGGTTGTACAGACCGCACGGGGTTATTCAGGGGAATTCAATCTATACATACATCCCTAAAACTGTCTGTTTGTCTGTCCTGTAGTATACAGAGCTTTCTCTGCTGCTCAATGCAACTTTTGAACAAAGGATATCAGGAGCACATTTCTGCAGGCAGTGGAACATTTACACTCCTTGGGTGCCGTAGACCCATCAGTGTGACCAGGTGTAAGCTGCACATTAGAAACTGCAACAAAAGAAAGCTTTGGTTTAGCCTAGGGATGCTTTCCCTGACTACAGGAATGGTAGTTCAGTGAATATGGCGGTGGTGGGGGTGCCAGCATAGCCCCTGGTGCTGCAAGTTTATGCAGTGAAAGTTCAAGTTTACATTAACTCTTATATTTATGCAGAAAGTAGTTGAATAGCATAACTTGCAGTATGTTGGGGTTTTTCATCTATTTTCACATTTTATTTTCATGTATTTCATAGATTTTTTAATATTTGTTTCTATATTGTACCGGAGTTTGCGAACAGAATCCAACTAATTCTTCTTAAAGTAAAGTTATTCAGATTATGTCTGTCTAGGATATAGTTTAAGCTAACGTCAAGATCAACTACCCTATTAACAACTGGAGTGCTGTAGATATGAGCCTGCGCTTCCTCTTTTCTCTCCATGAATCTTTGCAGTTCAAAAAAACGATAATCCCTCAGTATTTACTCTATGACTTCCTGCTGCGGGAAGGTGAAGTCACAATGTGGCTGTTACATTACCCAACATCTTTAGCTCTGTTTATCTAGTTAGATCTAATCTCATCGTACTGAATAGACTGCTTAGAGAATACTGCAGTCATTATAATACCCTGCATAAAAGGGTAAAGGATAAATGCAAAATGCAGATTTTGTCCCTAATTTCAGAATCACTGCCTCTGCAGAGTCTGCTGGGGCAATTGATGGTGTTATTGTTGTCCAGTGAGACTATAATCCTAAAACTTTAGAATGTAACCAGAGAGGCCATCTGTCCTGGACCCCTAGTTCAAAGTATATATTCTCTCTAAAATATGCCTGCTGCATTAATTATATTAATTGTTGTATATGTGCACTTATTCATGGAATGTGATTATGGTAAAGATCAACTAGATAGTAAAACTGGCTAAATGTCAATGTATTTGAATAGAATTTCTACAGTTTATGTGATGCCAAAAATAAACTAGATTGGAGTTCCCAGATGTTACAGCTTCTGAAGGTCCCAGGTTCAGCAACACTATCCTGAATCAGTGTTCCGCAACATGTGTGGCTGAACTACGACAAGTCATGGGTTAGGGCAGGCATGTCCAAAGTGCGGCCCGGGGACCAATTGCACCCCGTTTTCAAATTTACACCAGCCCTCAGCCTCCATCATGAAATTAATAATAATGAGCCCCCCCAGCACAGTGCGATCAGGAATCCCATAGAATTAATATTAAGGCACATTAGTGAAATGATCTGCCACTTGGTCCATACTGCTGCCTGTGTGCTGAAGATGTTAGCAATAGACACGTACTGGCACACAAGACGCACTGTTTTTACATACTTCTTTAAGGCTGAAGGTGTCAATAGACGTACTGACGTGCCAGTACAGTAAACGAAAGAAGTATGGCATCACTACGTTCCAGTACATGTCTATTACTAACACCTTCAGCACACAGGCAGCAGTATAGACCAAGTGGCAGATCATTTCACTAATGTGCCCAAATATTACTGCTACGGTTACTCAATTCCTGTAATTTAGTGTTAATGGTTCAAATGTCGGGCTGAATGGTCAGGCCCTCACACATTTTTACCTCACCAAATCTGGCCTTTGTTGCAAAAAGTTTGGGCACCACTGGGTTAGGGGCTGAATTTGTAATCAGTGCTGTAGCTTTAATGAGTATGCTGGCTGTGATCTAATTATACAGGTAGGGGGTTTTGTTAATGCATGGGTTACGCTCAGGGTTGGACTGGCTTAACTAGGACACCAGGAAATAGGGTTGCCTCCTGGCCGGTATTTTACTGGCCTGGCCTGTAAAAATGATGGCTGATCCCAATGTTATTAATAGGGAAAAAAGAAAAATATATAGGAAGGCTGGTATTTTTTCCCAGAAAAGGTGGCAACCCTACCAGGAAAGAACCTGGGGGCGATATGCCACCCAGCTGCATGTGAAGTCTGCTCTCATCTGGATCACTAGGGTGCTCCAGCGGTAGGAAAAAGGATGTGCACACAATCCTAGAGGAGGGGATGACAGAGGACATCGGCCTTCAGGCAGCACAAGTACAAATCCGGCTGCAGGCCCCACGGACCCAGGTCCGCTCCCCATGGCACTGCTGATCCAAGGTACGAGTAAGTTGAGGAACGTGGTAAAACGAGATGCGGCTGGGGGGGGCTTGATATCACAATGAGGGGTGTGGTTACAGCCCCAGTGGGCTCAAAACAAATCACCAGTCCACGTAGAAGGCCTCTTTTTTTAATCAAACTTCTAAGCTTAAACTCATTATACAGAAAGTTTCTTAGTGGACAGCTGATTTGTTTTGACTGTGCTTGTATGAACAGGAAGTAGACATTGACTTTGATTTCAGAAATAAAATGTCATAGTCAAAACAACTAGCAAGAAAGCCCTATTCATTGAACCAGTGTTTAATTGGGGTATTTAGCCTTGTAAGTATACCTCCCAAATGTTCCTTTTTTCATGGGACAATCTCGATTTTGACAGCTCAACCCGCAGTCCCAAATTGGGGAAACTTTGACTTGCAGCTTAAAGGGCAATTCACCTTCATTAGCAAAACTGTAATAACACATAAAAACCACAGAAATGTGTTCAAACTTTCATAACCTGACAAATTTGGTAAAATAAACATGTTATTAGGGGGTATGGCCACATAAATGGGTGTGGTCAAAACATGTTTCGCCGCATTCCAAATCTTTTTTTCCCTCTTTCTATTTACAAAATGTTGGGAGGTATGTTTAAGCCAAAAACTATACTGCCTTCCCTCACCAAGCTGGAGTCATTTCATTTATAGCAAAACTAGAGTTGCAATCACAGGGGGTGCCAAATTGTTAGGCAGCTCCAATGATTATAATCGCTTCCAAGCCAGAGAAAGGGTCCTGCGAGGCCCAAAACGTTGTCACATGTCTGCTCATATTTGAGCCAATAAAGTACACTCTTGAATTTTATACAAATTGCAGTGTGCTGCAGTATATTGGATTTCTACAATTGATTTTCTGACCCGTGGCATGTTGGATCAAATACTGCTAGAAGCACCTGATCCGAAAGGATACATTGCCTGAGGTAGAGCACTCCATCTTTGTAATAATTTAAAAAAGGACAGTAACTGGAAAGAAAAGAAAAAATAGTTGAAGTATTCATCAACCAGGGAAGTGCCTGCTGGTTAGATATCACTGGACTGAATCATTCTTGTATGACTTCATTAACTTGGAAGCCAGTAATCAGCATTGCTCCCATTAGTAGGTCCATAAGAGTTCTGCAGAATGTTCGCGTATAATAAACCCAAGATGAACTCAGTATTTCAAATATGTTCAGAATCTGAAACATGCATAAGGCATTTCTCTGTAAGTACTTTAGTTTAAAGTCACAATTTATTTGCAGCGGTTATGTGGAAGTATATGAACATTTCAAGGGCTATTGAGCTGAAATGAACAGGGCCCTCTTTACCTTGTGTATCGATTGGTATTTGTATGTATTTACATGCCTCATGCTACAAACATAGCACATAAAACCTACAATGAGAGTTTTTAACTCTCACATAAGGAATTATGGGTGCAGACATGCAGATCTTTAATAGATGCTTAATTGATTATCCCAATTTTTCAAACAGTTTTTGAGAAATTAATATTAGTGTGTATCCTCTGCCTAAGATTTTTGTCTCTGCAAACAGCTCAGTCATGCTGTTTGTTAATTGCAAATGAGTTTACTTGAGTTGCAAGTGAAATCATTATAGGAATCATCTAGTAAAGCTGTGTCCATACACAACTAGATCTGCTCGTTTGGTGAGGTTGGCAAACAAGTGGATTTGGGACCAAATCGACCACCCACATGCTGGACCCAATCGAGGTGATCCAATTACATGGACTCTAGGGTCAGATCATAGAATAGGACCTATGGAGACCCTATGGGCAAGCATCACCTCAATGTGACAATGCACTTCTTGTTGTATGGGATTTTCAAACATGTGTAATTGATATCTGCCAGGTTTTCAGCCAGATATTGGTCTGGCATGCCAGGTCTGGACTGGGTGTCAAAATAGGCCCTGGCATTCCAAGTACACAGAGGCCCAAATAGTCCTCCACCAGCCCACTACATAGTGACCTTACAGAACCCACAGATTACCAGTCTGGGCTTGTGGCAGGCCCATCAGTGGGCCCCATACACGGGACAATTAACTGCTGACTCGGTCTGAGGGGACTGAATATGAGCTGCTTGGGAAATAGATTTCTTAAACATCCAATACAGCAGTGATCCCCAACCAGTGGCTAGCGAGCAACATGTTGCTTGCAGGCCCGGATTTGTGGATAGGCCACCTAGGCCCGGGCCTAGGGCGGCAGGACTTTAAGGGGACGGCATGCTGCCCAACCACATTGGTTCGAAAACACAGGGGATGCGCTGGATATACAATCATTTTTTACATTTCCCGTGTGCCAATCCCCATTGCTCCAGTCCAGATGATGAAAATTTGCATGAATAAAGGGGAGGGGACAGGGGCGACGAATACCAGTGGGCCTAGGGTCACCTGCCATGTAAATCCGGCCCTGGTTGCTTGCTGACCCATTTAATGCTGCTCCCAGGGGCCGAAAGCAAAAATGTACTCACTTTCTAATTCCAGGTTTGGAGGCATATTTTTGAGTCTTAAAGACCATAGGCACTACTAAACATAATCCCCTGCAGGCTGCCAGTCCACATGGTGCTGTCAAATAGCCCTTATTTGGCACTCCTTATGAGTTTTTCTCATGCCTGTATTGCAGCCCAACTCTTTTTACATATAAATGTAGCTCACCAGTTAAAAAAATAGTTTGGGGATCCCTGTGCTACAGTTTAACTAATTGTTTTATAATAGCAACAGTTCCCCTTCAAAAATGTTAGTAGTGTGTTGAACTACAGCAGTGATCCCCAACCAGTGGCTCATGTTGCTCACTAACCCCTTGGCTGTTGTTCCCAGTGGCCTCAAAGCAGGTGTTTGTTTTTGAATTCCAGGCTTGAAGGCAAACTTTATTTGCATAAAAACCATGTGTACTGCCAAACAGAGCCTCCTGTAGGCTGCCAGTCCGCATAGGGCTACTACTAGTTAATCACAGCCCATATTTGGCACCCCCAGGAACTTTTTGCATGCTTATGTTGCTCTCCAGATTCTTTTACATTTAAATGCTGCTCATAGATATAAAAGGTTGGGGACTACAGGTTGGTTTCAGCCTCAGATACCTGAAATGGACTACCTGATCTGCACCTTGGCAATTGTCTATATGAGTGGGAGTTAATTGTTTGTGATATGCTATGTTCATTATGATAGTGAGAAGATAACTGATAACTTTCCGCCAGATCTCGATCAGTCTGTCGGCAGCTTTTATCGGCCCGTGTATGGCCACTTTAAGACTGCATTGGAATGTACTCCATATCTCTGTCCTGGACACCTGCAGGGGTTGGAAAATGTGCTGCTTCTGGAAGACATCAGTTCTGGTGCACAGAGTTCCACGTGTACTGTCCAAGCAGCTCATGCACCTGGCCACAGGATAATTGTCATTTGTACATGGCACTGCATGCATGCAGATGGATTGGTCTTGATCTGTCATCTCAATGTGCATAGTAAAAGTGATTTAAATCTAATTTGGTAAACTCCTAAAATGTGAGTGTTTTTCCCCTGTTCTGTCTCAGTTTACCAGTTCCAGATTTTCCAACCTCTCCTTCTGCATTTCTGTTCCACGGGAACACTCATGAAGCTCTACACATGTGTTACTTATTCTGAGTACAGTGAGGCTGAGATCATATACTGTATTTATGTCGGATAGCTTTGTGGCTAAGCTCAGAGCCAGCCATTCTTACACAGTGAAAAGGCAGTCATGTTCTAAAATATCAGCCTCTTCTTTCTAAGAATGAACAGAATTTATTTTTTATGTAGAGATTCTGAAGGGATTGTTAGCCAAAATAATGAAGAATTTTTTCTCTATTTTAAAGGGTCAACAGGAATGTCTGGCATTTCTGTATATTAAGGAGCACCTATAATTCCCAGCTAAGTTACTGTATATACGTGCCTAGGTCCTTGCCCTGTTGGTTCTTGCAGAATGGCATTTTGCCTATTTAAAAAGACATCTCACATTAGCGTAACCCGATGTGCACCCAAATCCCATGCATTCATATTTGTTGTTCAAAAGAGTGCTTCTGGCATGATAAGCAGAATGCCTCAATCAAATATAAAATATATAAATATACTGTATGTACAGAAAACAGCGTTAAAGTTCTGTTTCTGGTACATGGTATAGCTCTCTGTTGTGACTAAATGCCATATTCAATACAGATGCACTTGTTAAGCCTCTGAAATATAGTATTGCTGTTTTCCATATAACTTCAATTTAAACAAACAATTATTATTTTATTGATTTTATTTGTCTTAAAAATAGACAGTACTTAGGCCGCTGTGCACAGGCTGACAAGGTGTGTTAGGCCATCTACCCCCTTTCAATTGTTCTGTTCATTTGGCCAGATAATTACAGAAAAAAATCTTCAGGATGACCCAATGTCCTAAGCATTCTGGATAATAGACCCCCTTACCTTTACATAAATTCAAAATTGTTTTCAAGATTATTAGTCAATGTGATTGTTTGTCCATTTCTGTTTTGCTGAAACAAAACAATTTCTTGAAACAATCTTGCAAAAACCAGCTAAGGCTGAATTCCTTAATGCTACATTGTTTCAAAAGTCACAACTGGTCGTGCAGAGAACAGAAGGGGACAGACAAATGCTGCTTTCAGTAACAACTATGAACTATGTTTGCAGTAAAACTGTTGAAAATATTTAATGTGTATTGAAAGTTACTTAGAATTACATTTTCCTTTATTATGGAACAAATTAGGAGGACTTCCCCTTCAAAGCATGATTAAAGTGAAATGGTATGGTGAACACTTGTTTGCTGCCCTAAATGTTCTTGGAACTTTGGCTGCAGTGTTTTATTGTGTGTGTAACTTCATTGTGAGCTTGAGGAGAACAAGACAACATTTTGAACTTCAAAAGGGAACTAGAGATAAAAACTATTCTGTAGTGTACAGTGTATAATGTTGCCAGTTTATTTTGTGAAATCCCCTTTTAGAGCAGAATATCCCTTGTACAATATATCTCAGGTAGAAGTGAAAGTAGAACATTGGATGTAAGATAACAGGTGTGATGTAAGTGCTACATGGGGAAAGTTTTGCCAGTCCCCTACTCTCAGGTAAACAATTAGTAAAAATATATTTTAAAAAGAAGGGAAATTTTGTTTGGTTACCCTAAATTAGCATTGGTAAACATCCTAACTCCCTACAGAGTTTATTAGTTTGCAGCAACTATGACTGTTTGTCATTTAGGGACTACCCTACTTCACTGTTGTTGGCCAAGTCTGCATCTTACAGGTTGCTTGTGAATGTAAGGAGTGTACCTTAAGGTGGCCATAGACTTAACAATTACGATCTTTCCTGGAAAAGATTTTTCCAAGAAAATTTTTTGTTTCAATACATACGAGCTGAATCGTCAGATATAGAGGTAGAAAGAATAGAATTCAACCTGTATCTGGCGATTCAGCACTAAAAGTGGCCGATGTTTAGGTGCCTTCTGACGCCCCCGATCAAAATTTTCCGCCTGGGCCTATCGACGAGCCGACCGATATCGAAGTCTTCTGCTGATATCAGTTGGTTCATCTCCTGCCATACACGTACCAAATATTGTATGAAAATTTGTTTTGTGCAATATTATCCGTGCGCCTATGGCCACCTTTACGCTAATGAATTGGCAGAATGGAGTTTAAAGCATGTTTTCTGCCAGATGCAACCAGAGCTGACCTGACAATCCTTCAATTGCTCTATTGCTCTAAGATGCTATAGACAGTCACTATTGGGCATGTGGTAGGCTTTAGTGTACAGTTATGGACTCCATTATCTGGTAACACGTTATCCAGAAAGCTCGGAGTTACAGGAAGGCCATCTCCCATAGACTCCATTTAATACAAATAATCCAAATTTTTTAAAATTATTTTCTTTTTCTCTCTAATAATAGCACAATACCTTGTACTTGATCCAAGCTAAGATATAATTAATCCTTACTGGAAGCGAAATCAGCCTATTGAGTTTATTTAATGTCTAAATGATTTTTTAGTATTATGGAAAGATCCATTATTTGGAAAACCCCAGGTCACATACCTGTACTTGAAATGCCAAGGCCTATTTTGCAATAATTGGATCGATGGATTTTGGATGCCTGTGATAATGTGGCTAAATTGTGCTCAATTCTTGTCTCTGCTGCCTGATTGGTTAAATTGTATGAATTGTGCAATAGCATGTAGTCAGTTTTGGAAATATTTTTCACAGATATCCACGTAACCGAGCCTGGCATACTTGCCCTTTCCAATGGGACTATAAGAAGTTCCAAAACATTGGAGTAAAAAAGTTTCATTTGAATTTTATTCAGGTTACAGTATTTGAGTTCTATTCTGTGCAAAGTTGTCTAGTAAAAGAAGTTGCCATCTTATATTTCAGAGAGCAATATGTATCAATCACTCACAGGTTGTAAAATATTTGTTATAATGATGCCAAGGCTGTAGACACCTTGTCCAATCCAGCTGGAAGAACATATGCTCTATTCAAGGTTTTAACATTTTATTAATTTATGGAAAGTTTTCCTGAAATAGCCGAATGTTACAACATCCCCTGTCATATAGAAGAAGCATACTTTAAACATTACTCTGACTTAAAAAGATGTACACACCCATCATCAGTATACAGAGAACAGATTATGTTCTAACCACAGCAAAAGGGCCCCTGCCAGATATCACTATACAGGGTGTAGCACTCCCAGAATATAGACACCCACCTCATTCCCAAAAATATATGTACAGTAGCAACTGCTTGTTTGATGGTTCAAGTTCAGTACAGTACTAATAATGTGATATCTTTATTAAAGCATTATTAATTGACTTTAATAGAGGTTACAGAGGGATATATATATATATATATATATATATATATATATATATATATATATATAATATATATATATATATATATATATATATATATATATATATATATATATATATATATATATATATATATATATATATATATATATATATATATATATATATATATATATATATAGGGAATGTTGTGCTCACCACTATTTTTTAAAACAATTAAGTGGGGGTGCAATGAGGCTGTGACCAGAAAATACATATAGACAAACACAAGAGTCCTCTGCACTCAACCCATTATCAATATATTTAGGACATTGAGACATTTTGGGCCTTAAGATACTAAAAAAATCCCTTACCCTTTAAACAAAACAGGGATTGTTTGTCCATATATTGCAATATATTTAAGCTGGCCAACTACGTCAAAGTCATCCCCTGTGTGGCCAGTCCTACACTTAACTTTCATCTGATTCATTAAGAATTAAATTGCTTAATTTTACATTTTACAAAGGGACTAAGTTTTACATGCATCTTACTTACTTCTTTCAAGGTTAAAACTCCAAAATATGGTTGCCCTTTTATTAGCCACCACTGGGATCACCTGACTATAGTTGGAAAGGGTGGAAGCTACAATATGGAGCTGGCCACTGCTCCTGTAGAAACTATAACAAACAAGGGAAAGTTGAACTCAACCCATTATCAATATATTTAGGACATTATCAATATATTATCAACACATTATCAATATGTAATGTTTAGGACTAGAATGCATGTCCTAGGCCAGTAGTAACAATGAACATCAGAAAGCTGGAAAGAGTCAGACGAAGAAGGCAAATAATTCAAAAACTATTAAACTATTAAAAAGAAAATAATGAAGGCCAGTTGAACAGTTGCTTAGTATTAGCCATTACTAACATACTGAAAGCTAATTTAAAGGTGAACCACCCCTTTAAGCATTGGCCCAAATTATCTTCTGCTTCCAACTTTGCTGGCTTACACTCAGGGCATATCCATAGCCCCAGCAGGCCTAGATATGGTATAATAAGGCAACCGGGCACTGTGTCTGTATGACTTGTTTTTCTTGATAATATTCCCCTTATGCTAATTTACTTTTACTCACTGGGTTTTTTTTTATTTCTCACCACAGCAGATGTATGTTTCAGAGCTAATAGCTTTCTGCATCATTAAGTCCCTCTACCAGTTAAACATTTGCATATTACGTAGAGTAATGTAACTTGAAGTCAGCTAAGATGGATTTCATTTGCAAAAACAAATCACAGAAGATGCACTTCTTATGCAAGTTGCATTGAAACTCAATGGAAGAGAAATATATGCTATATGGCAGAGAATTTAACTCCCTTTGGAATTTAATAGTAGATTTTGTAACACTGAATAGCTGTTACAGACAGCAAAGAATGCCACAGAAATTGCAACCCTCCAGTAACTTATAGGGAGCATTTAGCAGGTGGAATTTATTGTTTTACGGGTATGGGATCCGTTATCTGGAAACCTGTTATCTAGAAAGCTCAGAATTACAGAAAGCCCATCTTCCATGGACTAAATTTTATCCAAATAATCCAGATGTTTAAAAATGATTTCCTTTTTCTCTGTAATAATAAAACAGTATCTTGTACTTGACCCAAACTAAGATATAATTAATCCTTATTGGAAGTAAAACCAGCCTATTGGGATTATTTAATGTTTACATGAGTTTATAGTAGACTTTAGGTATTAAGATCCAAACTGCAGAAATATCCCTTATCTGGAAAACCCCATGTCCCGAGTATTCTGGATAACAGGGCCCATACCTGTACTGTTTAAAAACAACTTATGTTTGCAAAGCATCCCTTCATAGCTGTTGTAATCTAATTTACAAATCTCAGCTGTTAATCAAATATTGTCTGCCCCTCCTCTATGCCTTGGCAATTACATTCACTTTCCATTCAGCACTTCCTAGATGTCACTGGTCCCCCGTTCTCTTCACCATTTAGTATATGGGGATGGACATCTGGTCCCCCATTCTGGTGCACAAACATGATTTTGGGATGATGCACGGCTTGTCTTAATTACAGTGTCCACAAAATGTCTCCTTCCTGCTTGCTATAATTATGAATTCCCAGCCCGAAGGAAACAAGATTCAAATAATTTATATATCGTAATTAAAGTTTATTTTGCTTGACTAACGTGATAAAATAGAATTTGGAACAATTTTTTTGGGTGAAGGGTCCCCTTTAAGGCGTTTACATTTCTACACATGCGGTCAAACAGCCTAATCTGACCTCAGCCGAAGGCCAAACAATGTTTTTTTCTGTGTTCCCTGCTGACAGATGTAGTCTAGAAATAAATACATTTAATACCTTAAGTACCTTTGTACAGGTATAGGATCTGTTATCCAGAATGCATGAGACTTGGGGTAATCCGGATAAGGGATCCTTTCATAATTTGGATCACCTTAGATTTGCTAGAAATCATTTAAACATCAGATAAACCAAATAGGATTTTTTTGCCTCCAGTATGGAGTAATGCAGCTTTGTTAGGATCAGAGAAAAAGGAAATTATTTTTAAAAGTTAGAATTATTTGCTTATAATGGAGTCTGTTGGAATATGTCCTTCTTGTACTTGATCCCAACCAGCCTATTGGGTTTATTTAATGTTTACATGATTTTCTAGTAGACTTAAGGTATGAAGATTCAAATTTCAGATAGATCCGTCATCCTGAAAACCCCAGGCTCCAAGCAGTCTGGATAACAGGTCCCATACCTGTATCTGCAAAGGTTGTCTCAGATAAAATACAGCCTGTAATGATTTGTGTTCTTTTCTAACTCTGTGTCACGACCGGCACCCAACACCAGAACAAGTGGCAAGCACCCTGGTCTCGGCTCAGCTTCACCAGTAGTGTGACCACCGTTGGGCTTCGGGAGGAGCCCTCAGCTTACTTGGGTGCCACCTGGACTTAACGAGAGGTGCAAGGCGAGATGTTCTGGCTGGCAAGGGGGCACGGCTGTTAGCAGAGTCTTTTGGGCCGAAGGTCACGGTACAAATGGAGCAGGCAAGAGAATCGTCAGACAGACTGGGTCGAGGCAGGCAAATATCAAGAATCGTCTGGCAGGCTAGGGTCAAACCGGGTTGTCAATCAAGGGGTTAAGCAGGAAGAGTTGTCGTAGGCAGGCAAGGGTCAAGATACAGAATGCAGAATAGTCAGGAACAGGCTGGGTCAAACACGGGTAATCAAACAGACTAGATACAGAACAGATTGGATGCACAAGGCTCAGGAACCACTAGAAACAAGTTTTATCACGGGCAAGGTGCTGAGGACATAATGGGCTATTTATACTGTGCTGGATACGCCCCATTGCCTGCGCCTTTAAATTCCACAGTGGCGCACCGCGCGCGCCCTAGAGATTAGGCGCCTGCAGCCTAACGCACGCCCACGGAATCCGGCGCCTGTGGCCTAGCAGGAACTGCACGACGCGGCGGGCGTCCCCGCCAAGGGGGCGGCAGGCGTCCCTGCCGTCCCCCCACAGGACCACCAGGTGAGTTTCTTACACTCTGATTACCTTTCGACTACATGGAACTGCGACCTGTCCATAGATTCTAAATGATCAGGTTCCTGTTTACTCCATGTGGACCAGCTTGCGAGAAATTGGACAGACCTCAGAAGTTTAAGCCGGTTATTTACTAAACCTTGAATTTATCTGGCCAGGCTTTTTGTAGCAAAAACTTTTTTTGGAAAAAAATCCTTGAGCTGGGTTTAGCCCAAAAATCCGACCTTTCGATTGTTTTCGGGCAAAAACTAAAAAAAAAAAATTAGCAATTCGGGAAAAAAGCCGGAAAATGTTGTATGATTTGGGTTTGGGTTTTCGCTTGATTTTATTGAGTTTTTCCAAGATCCAATTAAATCCATGTTTTTTTTTAATAAATAGACTACAATCGGGCATGGAATTTTGGTTAAGCTATTTTTATTTATATTATGAGATAAATTCAGATTTTAGTAAATAACCCCCTAAATGTCAGCACAGATTCTTTGTAGTCCCAGAGCCCATAGCACAGCAGTGAATATTTGTTGAGAGTGCAATCTGTACGCTGAGGGTACATGTGAAATCTGCAATTTGGCCTTCCTGAATGGCAGAGGCCTTGAATTGAAAGCAATGTTTAAGGATGGATCCTATGTAACAAGTTTAATGCTGCTTGTAGCAATATAATCATTTCTTTTACATAAGTTATTACAGATACTAATCAGCCACCCACCATCTCCCAGTAGTATCCCTCTCTGTCTACAGCGTTTTTTACTGTTTTGTATGTGACCGTTTCAAATCTGTTAAACGCATGTACCACACTCATCTATATTTTTTTTTTTACATACATTTTAAAACTCTATACATATTAAACATTGCTCTTTGAGCCTAATTGACTTATAAGGTAACAGTAATTACTTCCAGGTTCATAAACAGACCCAGCCCTATAAGAAATTATGTAGTAGAATTCAGTGTGCCTGTAGCTTGTCTGGTTTTTAGCTTTGGCTACAAGTGCGGACCAAGTGCCATAGTAACTAATTATTGTGGCTTTAGGTGATCATTTCTTTTTGTAAATTGTGTGTAATTTCTCTGAATGCTGCCCATCAGATAAGTGTATGGAAAATGTGTTTGTGTAGAGCTATGCCAAAACTTGTGGGGTCACAAGTAGCATCAGTCTCCTTCTGGGTTTTTAGCATTATGTTTTTTCAAGGTGTGGCCCTTTTTTTTTTTAAGCGGAATGTTAGGAGGTGTGAAGTATATGTTTATTTGTATAGCACAAGAAAAAGGGGTAAAGGCTCAGTAAATTACATTAAAAAGAAACACTACAATACTTGCTTTGTGTGCATTAATAGAGGACATCATCACCAATGCAGCAGCCCTATGCAACTTAGACTTTGGGCCTTTAAAGTTCCCACATACCTTCTTTATTCTTTCATGTATATTAGGAATTATGTCCCCGGTATCACTGTACACTGGTGTTTTGCAAATGAGTAGACAAGCAAGACCAGAAGAGGCGGTCTTGAGCGTTCAAACAATGGGCCTGGTTGTTCTGATAAGAGTGTCAAAGGAAAGTACAGCCCAGAAACAGTATGGCTTATATTTTATTTATGATATGCAACAGCTCACCAGTTTGCAATTTTAGCTGGTTGCTAGGGTTAAAATTACCCTACTAACCATGCATTGATTTGAACAAAATGGAATATGAATAGAAGATGGCTTGAACAGAAAATTAAGTAATAAAAAGCAGCAATAACAATAAATTTTAGCCTTACAGATCATTTGCTTTTAGATGGGGTCAGTAAAGCTGGGAAGAGTCAGAAGAAGAAGTCAAATAATTAATTTAAAAAAAAAGGAAAAGAAAAAATTAATTCCAATTGAAAAAAATCTAGTACAGGTATGAGTAACTCTAAAATAACTGGACTTGCTGAGTAATCATTAGAGATGTTTCACTACTCATCCGAGCAGCTTCTTCAGTTCAACTTCAGTTGAACTGAAGAAGCTGCTCGGACGAATAGTGAAACGTCTTCAATGATTACTCAGCAAGTCCAGTTGTTTTAGAATTACTTATACTAGATATACTGTACCATGACCTGGATGAATGAAAATCTTCATAGCCAATTGAAAAGTGGCTTATAATAAGCCATTCTATAAAATACTAAAGGTATATCTTAAAGGAACAGTAACAACAACAAATGGTGTTTTTAAGTAATACAAAATATAATGCAATGTTGCCCTGTACTGGTAAAACTGCTGTATTTACTTTAGAAACACTACTATTGTTTATATAAATAAGCTGCTGTGTAGCAATGGGGGCAGCCATTCAAAGGAGAAAAGGCTCAGGTCCCACACCAGATAACAGATAAGCTATGTAGAACATAATGGTGTTATCCGTTATCCACTATTTAACCTGTGCCATATGACCTTTTTTCAATTTCTGCCATTGCTATAAAGAAGCTAGTTTATATGAACTATAGTAGTGTTTCTTAAGCAAACAGATCCGTTTTACCAGTGAGTGCAACAGTACATGATATTTTCATTACTTTAAATCCCTTTAAAGGAAAACTATACCCCCTAAACAATGTAGGTCTCTATAGAAAGATATTGCATAAAACAGCTCATATGTAAAATCCTGCTTCATGTAAATAAACCATTTTCATAATACCGGTAATATACTTTTCTAGTAGTATGTGCCATTGGGTAATCATAAATAGAAAATTGCCATTTTAAAAAATAAGGGCCGCCCCCTGGTAGTATTCACTGTACTCACAAACATACCAACAAACTATACATGTTAGGTCACATGAGCCAATTAACAGACAGAGTTGTGTCTTTTGCCTCCACACTTCTTCCTGTTACAGTTAGAGTTGAAGTATTTCTGGTCAGGTGATCTCTGAGACAGCACAGAGACCATCACGAAATGGTGGCTCAAGGCAAGAGATGTAAAAGGGAAATATTTACTTAAATATATGTTCCAGTTTGGTAAGATTCTTTAATATGCCACTTAATATGATATGAACTATCTGTTGCTTAAGTGTTCATTTTGGGGGTATAGTTTTCCTTTAATTTTTTGAAGTTACTGTTCCTTTAAAGGTAAAATACCCCTTCAATGGGGAAGAAAAATAGTCGTATTAGAAGGGCGGTATTTTTTTCCAAAAACAGTGGCAACTCTGAGGAATGGTAAAGAAGGGAGACACTGGACTGGAGTGGTCTAAAAGGAGCTTGTTGCAAAATCACTACTATTCTATTAACACTAAAATATATACAGAATATACTTATTATATAAAGGGCAAGGGTAGCCTAACGTCTTTAGTTTCCACTACAATAAATTATTTTCTGATGTTACGAGTACCAAGAGTTGTGCGTTCAAATTGGAAGGAGCTGACTGCACTTTGATAAGTCACATTTGGGGTGAATGAGTGAAATATTATCAAAAGGTGAAACTTTGGTTTAGCCACATTAAAGAAAAAAAAGTATTTATATATTTCCATTGATTTAGTTCCCACTTCAGAAAGGGTGGTTTCTGAGCTGTCAGCAGAAAGGGCCTGGTGCTGTAACTGGTAAATGTCACCGACTATAGGTTAAACCTGACGTGGCATCATGTCTGTGGTTGTATGGGGGGGGTGGAATTTTTTTGTAGTTATTTTTTTACATTTTGCACTGTACAAAGCCTCACCTTTAAAGTGTCAGCATGGTGAACCCTGTGCTCACATAATATAAGAAATGTCCATTGTCTATGTGGGGAGTCACAGGACAAAATCACTATAATTTTTCCTGAATAGTCTAGTAAAGTTCAGAGAAGCCTATCGGCCAGGCCTTTTTAGTTAGAGTACTTTCTTATGCACCCAAAGGCTTGCTGCATCCTCCAAAATGTTTTGTATTTATACCTTGTTATTATCCTTATTACTTCGAATTATTGCATGTGGCTTGATATTTCTCTTACGCTCCCTTGAAAATCTAGTAAGCTACTATATACATTTTGGGGAGATCATCATGGGTGCTGGGCTACTTGCATTGAGGTTAGTCTTTTACCAAATAAAAAATAATTTTCATTTGTTCACTCATTGGGTTTATGTGTTTTTAAATTATTGCATATTCCCACTGATTTACTCAGTACAGTTGCAGCTGGCAAGGCTCTATTTACATACCAGCGCACAGTTTTAAGTGCTTCCAATCCATACTTCTATTTAAAATAAAATAAAAAGAGGCACAAGAATTAAAGGGAACACCCTTTCCTCAGGTGCACATTTCTCTCCTCCACACCCAAACATTAACCTAAAGTTCACCATTATGCACTAATTGTGTTTGGACTCTGCCCCGTTAAAAACAGAGGTTTCTTCTGTTCACTGGCATCATATTTCCTATCCAAATACCTGACTAGTCATTTTCCAATTTAGGTTTGTATTCCTATCCCTTATAATCAAGAACAGTAGGTTCAGGAGCTCTCAGTGAGTTTCCCCTCATTTAGGCGTCAAAGCAGTTTTCTATTGCTGGAATGTTTCAGAATCATAAGTAATTCTTTGTCTCTGTTACCAGCTGCCCGAACAAACTGCTACAGATATCTATTATGTGCCATTCAACTATATGTATTTATTCAGCCTATTTCTATGCAGCGTAGTTACAGCTGGGGCTCTTTTATAATGACCTGCCTATAACAGAAGAGATAATGCAGTATGTTTAAATTAAAACCAGGCGGCACCATTATACTATCTCATTACCTGGCAATGGTCTGACTCTATGAGCCATGCTGTCTGCAACACAGAGCATGGCAGGATCATCAAAGGACAGAGGTGAAAAATATTATTTTTTAATAATGTGAATTATTTAGTTCAAATAGAGTCTATGGGAGTTGGCCTTACCGTAATTCTGAGCTTTTTGGATAATGGAATCTCATGCCTGTACCAGTAGGTGACAGTCAGTTGAATGTAGGTGCAAGAAGTAAAGAATGACACCTGCTCAAATTATATAAATATTGTATGTTGATAAAACGCTACTTAGATCTCATAAAAGTTGTTTGGTAAAGTTCCTTTCTATCAATTCATGTTTCAATTTCTACACATTTTACATAACTTATGCTAATGACTAATTTTCATTAAAACCATGTATAAATCTTTAGTGGCTTTGTTGATTTACATGGATCACAGTCTTAATTGTGGGCATATAGAAGGCATTGATGCCCAAGATGATGATGGATTTCAGGAGATGTGAACTTCCTTTTGCTTAAAAGCTGCCAAATGTTCAGTGCCTGTGGTTCTACAAAAACATTAAAGTTTGGTTCACTCACTTATGTGGAAATATCTCTCAGTGATGCACTTATTCTGAGCAAATTGGTTGGTCATCTAAAGCAGTAAAAGTTTGCCAGGTCACAGAAATATGAGGCCATAGTTTGTTACATCAGCTGGTACCCAAGAAAGTGATGCATTCGGTGAAGAAGTGGGTCTTCTGGGAGTTACATGATGCTACATTCACATGTGCTCATTTGATCACATGTAGTTCAGACCCAATAATATATTTAAAGGAGAGTTCAACCCCTTCGGCGCTAAAATCCCTCCCCCTGTATTTTCCCTCCTCCCCCCGACCTACCCCCCCCGGGCAAATGCCCCTAACTTGTTACTGACCCCTCAGTGCAGTTCCTCTCCTGTTGAATTCACGGCAGCCATGTTCACCCGTGCGCTCTTCTTCCTGTATTCGCCAGCATTTGGTGTCGCATGCACAGTAGAGGGATTTACCGGTAAGGATCTACTGCGCATGCGCCTGAAAGTCACAAAGTTTTAGATTTCTTTTCAACCCGCTGACACTTCAGAACTTCTGTGTTGCTTCAGTGACACTGGGCTGGGGGCGGAACGATCCTTTCATAGACTGAAGTTCTGTTTTCATTTTTAATTAGCCTATGGAATGATTGCACCGCCCCCAGCCCAGCGTCACTGAAACTGCACAGAAAATCGTTTAGCGGTGTTGGAGGGTCGGGTTAATGCAGGTTCCCGGGGCTGGGGGCGGCTTTGAGGGGAACTATTATGGGTGCAGCACATGCTTGATACTGACACGTTCCTATGATTTTTATAGGAAAGTGTCGGTATGGCTTTATTCACCTCCCAGTCTCTCATTCAAAACAATCACCTGAATGCTAGGGTAAATTGGTCTCAAACTACCAGAAATTCCAAACTGTTTCTGAAAAAAAAGCTCAGTTATTCAATAACTATTCAAAAATGAAAACTAACTACAAATTGCCTCAGTATATCGACAGTCTACATCATACTAACATTTAAGATGAACTAAACCTTTAAAATGTTTCAGGTAAGTATAGCTGACCGTTTTGCTAAAAGTCTGTGTTAGTTTTTGCCAATTTAGCAGTGTAAGAGTTAACTGGAATGTCTGGCTGTCTATTTGTGACATGCTTGAAAATAAACAAAAAAGGTCATATTTCTGAGCCTGGTTCAAGTGGAAAATCTGTTCAGTGAAACAATATTTCAAATTGTAAAGAAGGTGTGAATTCCTACATTCCAAAAATTATATGGTGACTGGTTTCCATTTGTTTTTCCACGTCAAACGTGTGCTAAAACACACTAAACCTTCCACCACAGTTTCATTGTTTTGCAGTGTTGCTAACAAACATACAGCAAGATACAGTATGCACGCCGGATAAGGGAAAGTACATGGAAGATAAACGATAATTAAAAATAGGGTTCATTTTACCCCTTAAATTTTTGTATGTATTTTTTGGGGCCCAATTATTAAACCTCGATTTTTTTCTGGTCGAGTTTTTTAGGTAAAAAAATTATTAGAGATTTATTATACCCCAAAGCTGCTAAAAATACTTTGCAATACATCTCAAACCTGTTGAGATTATGTAGAAGTCAATGGTAGATATCCTTGACATTGTTTCTTGACATTGTGATCTGCGCTGGATAATCTGATAAAATCTGAGTTTTCGTCCAATAAAATTTGCCGCAGCGTATTTCCGCTCTGAATTTTTCAAAAAAAATTTATTGATAAATGAGTTCAAATTGTGGAAGATAGTTTGATGGGGAAGGTAGTTCCAATGGAAATCCGTGGAAGAGGCTGAGCTGTTTTTTTTTTTTAATTTCAAAAAAAATATTTACAGCCCCCCCCCCCCCAAACCCTGCCGCCCTAGGCACAGGCTCGGTACACCTCGGTTGCCTTAATATAAATATGGCCCTGCCCTTGGTGTTATGAGTATTCAAACGCTCATTACAACAGACATTAGCCCTGTGCTAAAGGGGTGGTCCATAGTGATGTGCAGGCCGACCCGATACCCGCGTTTTGGGCGAGTTTGGGTCAACCTCGCACTGCTCCTTGCAGGTTGATCTCTTCTCCTGCTCTCCCCGCCCGCCACCTTCAAATGCCGGCATCCGACTTCCGGGTTCCGGTTTTATAGTCTTGCGTTTGCTCGCCCCTCCCCTTTTGTGACATCATTGTGACGTCAACGGTGGGCGGGTCGGCGCGGGTCTATAAAAGGACCCTGGAAGAGCGGGCGGGCGCGGGCTGCAGCAGGTTAGGGTCGGGTGCGGGTCAGGAAAACCCTGACCCGCACATCATTAGTGGTCCACCTTTAAGTCAGCCTTTAGTATGTAATTGAATGGCTAATTCTAAGCAAATGGCCTTTGTTTTTTCCTCTTTTTTTTATAGTTTTTGAACTATTTACCATCTTTTGATTCTTTTTTGCTTTCATCAAAAAATCAAATGATCTGTAAGGCTACATATGTATTGTTATTGATACTTTTCATTACTCATCTTTCTATTCAGGCCCTCAACTATTCATTTTGTAGTCTCTTATTTAAATCAGTGGTTTCTAGGGTAAATTGGACCCTAGCGATCAGATTGTTGAAATTGCAGACTGGAGAGTTGCTAAGTAAAAAGTTAAATAACTCAAAAACCAAATATAAAAACCAATTGCAAATAGTCTCAAACTATTGCTCTCTACACCATACGAAAAGTTAATTTAAAGGTAAACAAGCTTTTTAAAAAAGGAGACTATATAAAGATGATATTCTAGGGAATATACACTACAGACACCTTTATTATTTGTTACCTCTTCAGTGTAATGCAGAAAAACCCTGTGAGCCTTGTAAAGACCATAAAGGTGTGTATATAATAATGTATAAGTACGGAGCTAAATTATTAATAGGGGCACTACAGCTTTAGGTCTCATTGCAGATAACAACTAGTAAAAACCCACACAACATCACACATTTTGCCCTCAGTTGTCAGGTGAAATCACATGGGCTGGTTTTTGCACATGAGCCCCCTTAACAATAGTGTTAGTGGTGATGGTGGGTGGTTTGGGGGAGAATTTGATGCTGAGAGTCATCCTGTGTACTAAAGGCCTTATACCAGACTGGACAAACATTTTCCTTTGTTACTGTATGAGCCTGTAAATGCTGTATTTGTCTCACACTATAAGAAAGCTGTGTTCAGTCTAGTGAGAGTAAACAGCACAAATTATATTTATATCTTTTTTTACAGTGGAAAACAGGTGTTCTTCTTCCAGTGCAACGACATGTGTGAAATGCCTTGCCCAGGGGCCAGAATGCGGATGGTGTACTCAAGAGGTGAGCGTCTTGTTTGATTTTCCCATGTGCTGTTTGCTGTAATTCTGACATGTTGTTACCCTTTGTCTGATGATTTTCTTTAGAACCCTTTGAGCAGATTTTCAGTCTTGTGGCCCTGTATAAGTTGCTGAACCATACTCTAAGCATGCCTTAAAAACCTTGAAAGGAGTTGTTCTTTACCAACACCTGCTTAAATCTGGTGTACTGACATGTATGTCCTCCAGGCCTGGACTGACAATCTGTGGCTTCTGGCAAATGCCAGAGGGGCTGCTATAAGTTGCCATAGAAAGTCAGTATTTAGTGGGCTGGTGGGGGCTGTTTTGGCCTCTGTGTACCTGAAATGCCATTTTATTTCTCAGTCCGGACCTGATACCCTGTATTGTAATACTGGAGTAGCAATTAGCTAAGAGTCCACTGGAGGGGAATGGGGAAGTGTAAGCAGGCTGACCGATTTTATTCTGATCCAGATTAAATAGGTGTGTATTAATAGCAATACTAGAGGAGCAGACACAAGGGTGGTTACACTAACCTGTTTCTTCACATTTGTGTAGTTTTTAAAGATTAATATGATGTGGGGTGCACACAGGTCATATATAATTAAGAACACCCCACTGCATCTATGGGACCCTTCCCTTAATGTTAAAACATAATATATGTATACCCTTGTAAATGGCATGTCCCCCACTTTACATTCTAAATCCTGTGCCTGTACTGTGATGGGTTTCTACTATGCACTGTTTAGTTTGTGGTGAGACAACTTGCACATATTTCCAGCCAATCAACTCCATTTTTAGGACAGCCGTCTTCTTGGCCAATATTTTATTTTAAAGGGGTGGTTCACTTTTAAGTTAACTTATAGTATGTTATAGAATAACTAAGCAATGTTTCAATTAGCCTTCATTTTTTCTTTTTTATAGTTCTTGCATCATTTGCCTTCTACTTCTGACTCTTTCCAGCCTTCAAATGGGGTTCACTGACCCCATCTATAAACAAATGCTACAAGTGTATTTTATTGCTACTTTGTATTACTCATCTTTCTATTCAGGCCCTCTCCTATTCATATTCCAGTCTCTTATTCAAATCAATGCATGGTTGCTAGGGTAATTTGGACCCTGGCAACCAGATTGCTGAAACTGCAAACTTCAGCAATCTGGTTTGATTTGTTTTTAGATAGGATCAGTCACCCCCATTTGAAAGAGTCAGAAGACGAGAAGGCAAATAATTCAAAAGCTACACAAATAAAATTCAGGCCATTTGAAAAGTTGCTTAGAATTAGCCATTCTATAACGTTCTAAAGGTAAACCACCCCTTTAAAGTTTAATAAACATAAAGTAGGGATGCACCGAATCCAGGATTCGTCCTTTTTCAGCAGGATTCAGATTCGGTCGAACCGAATCCTAATTTGCATATGCGTATGCAAATTAGGGGTGGGAGGGAAATCAGGTGACTTTTTGTCACAAAACAAGGAAGCAAAACATTTTTCCCCTTCCCACCCCTAATTTGCATATTCAAATTCGGATTTGGTTCGGTATTTGGACAAATTTTTCGCGAATAAAGTATACATATTACTTATCACTTGGAAATCAAATTGGAGAAACAGATTGGAATTGGAGAGGGTGTATAGTATGGGTAGATCAGAGGCATGACCAGAGTCCAGCAATGAAATTTAACCTTTCACTTGCCTGTCTAGCATAGAGCAAACTGGAATTGTACACCAGGCAAGTGGTTAGTTTTTGCTGGATTACATCCTTGGCAGAGTGCTGGGTATGCTGGTAGAGATGGAGTTCAACAGCAGTTACAGGGCAATAGACTGTACATGCCTAGATTTAGCGTGTACCAAAATGAATATGTTTACTCTCCGAGGAACAGGACAGACTGAATATCCTGCTCAGCATTCTCTTACTAGGAGATTATTTTAGCAAGTGAGTATGACACTGTTACGTTTTATCTTGAGTTCATTTCCATGTCATTTCCTGAGTCTTGTGGAAAAAGTGATGTTCTTTTTGTGTCATATGAAACCTCAAGGGTGTTTTTTGTCTGCTATCTTCTCATTTTAATATTCCTTTATAATCTCTTGCCATTCACTAGCAGTGAGCTAATGTTTTGGAACAGTTCTCTTTTTTTCAGACACTCTGCCTTAGCAGAGTTTTAATTTTAGTTACCAGGTTATGTAATTAACAGTGGCTATGTGAGCTAAATATAGTACACTGGGTAATCACTTCCTGCCTGGATTATTTTAGCTTCGGCCTGGGTATATGTTCACTTTCACATAAGTAGAGTTTATTTTAAGTCACAAAAGGGATTTTGGAAATTTTTATGAATCCAGTGTGCTGGTCAGATGCAATGGAAAAAAATAAATAAAGTGTCAAGCTTTTTTTTTTTAGCTATAAACACACACCTTTTCATCCTGGGCCTGCTCACCAGGGAGGGGGTTTGTTAATACAGAGGCTCCTTAGTGGACTGGTGATTTGTTTTAAAGGGGTTTTCCACCTTTAAGTTAACTTTTAGCATGACATAGAGAATGATATTCTGAGACAATTTGCAATTGGTTTTCATTTTTTATTATTTGTGCTTTTTGAGTTATTTAGCTTTTTATTCGGCAGCTCTCCAATTTGCAGTTTCACCAACCTGGTTGCTAGGGTCCAAAATACCCTACCAACCAGGCATTGATTTGAATGATAGACTGGAATATGAATAGAAGAGGGTCTGAAAGATGAATAATAAAAAGGAGCAATAACAATAAATGTGTAGCATTTGTTTTTTAGATGGGGTCAGTGACCCCCATTTGAAAGCTGGAATGAGTCAAAAGAACAAGGCAAATAATTAAAAAAACAGGGAACTTGCTTAATTTTGGCCGTTCTATAACATACTATAAGTTAACGTAAAGGTGAAACCCTTTCAGCAGCTCATATAAACCAGGAAGGTGGAATGGGACTTTTTTTTCCCCATTTAGTGAAAGAAATCCATTGAGCTTATGTTGAAAAGGGGGTTTATTGTAAGCTTGCCATATCACTTAAAAATTCAGGGACACTTCTAATAAATGCATGTTGCAGGCAGGCCCTGACTGGCAATCTGTGGGTTATGGCAAATGCCAGAGGGACTGCTATAAGGTGCCATAGAAAGTCAGTATTTAGTGGGCTGATGAGGGCTGTTTGGGCCTCTGTGTACCTGAAATGCCAGGGCCTATTTTAATTCTCAGTCCGGACCTGTTTGCAGGGATTTACTGATTCTGTTTAAATTAAATTGCAATTAGTGCAGCTATTCTAGCTGTGTTCTCTAGATGTGTCCCTGAATTTCCAAGTGATCTGGTAAAACTAGTATTTAACTTTTTCTGCAGATTTGGAGAGGAAAGGAAATAGTTATTCAATCAGTAATACAAATATTACACTTTCATCAAAACCCCATTATTTCAGTGGACTTCAGCAGACTAACGTTCAACAGTAAAATATCTTTGACTTCTTCTCACGCTTTGCACCGAAGCAGTGTTTGAATAAATGATTTCCATCGAAAGTATAGTTTCGTACGTAGGCAGTGGAAGAAGTCACGAAAATCTACAAATGTTACCCATTACAGTGAAACCT
This sequence comes from Xenopus laevis, assembly GCF_017654675.1. Lineage (NCBI taxonomy): Eukaryota > Metazoa > Chordata > Amphibia > Anura > Pipidae > Xenopus > Xenopus laevis. The sequence goes on from NC_054381.1 coordinate 39,686,128, forward strand.
CAATTTTGCATCCCTTAATTTTAAAATTTCCCTCATTTTACATTCACACTTTTAGAAATATAGCCCTAAATAAATGAAGCATTCTGTATTTCTCTAACCTTTTTATATTTCTCTAACATTGTGACAGTAGAGTTTTACTATAAAAGACAAGGTACCAATTTGCTAGACACCCCCATTGACTCTGCTTGCTAACATGTGACCTTGCTGCTCCTCTTCCTTGACCCAGGGAAATTTTCATTAGGGTGCTGTTCTTCCATTTTCTTCTATCTGCACAGCACATGGTCAGTGTAGGCACAGAATAATAAAATCTGAAAAATAACTAGAAGAGGAATGCTGGTGCAGGGTCAGCAGTTAGAGTCTCTGTGGGTGTTTACATGGGGGAATGCCTAACAAATTTGGAGCCACTGGTAAATTTGGCTTTCCTTGACCTTTAAAGGAAATCTATACTCCCCAAAATGAACACTTGAACAGATAGTTTATATCAAACTAAGTGGCGTATTAAAGAATCTTTCCAAATGGGTATATATATTTAAGTAAATATTGTCCTTTCACATCTTTTCACTTCACCCACCATTTTGTGATGGTCTGTGTGCTGCCTCAGAGATCACCTGACCAGAAGTACTGCAACTCTAACTGTAACAGGAAGAAGTGTGGAAGCAAAATACAGAACTCTGTCTGTTTATTGGCTCATGTGACCTAACATGTATGGTTTGTTTGTGTGCACGGTGAATCGTAGGATCCCAGGGGGCTGCCCTTATTTTTTAAAATGGGAATTTTCTATTTTGGATTACCCAATGGCACATACTACTAAAAAAGTATATTATGAAAATGCTTTATTTACATGAAGCAGGGTTTTACATACTGTATCAACTGTTTTATCTTTTTATAGAGACCTACATTGTTTGTGGAGTATAGTTTTCCTTTTTTGACTCTAAGGCTTTCACAACCAGTTGCTGTCAGGCCTTCCATTTAAGGAAATGTATTTTCAACAGACTGGATACATGGAGACTTTATACATTCTAGCCAGTTAAGTTCATTAAAAGTAATAAAGACTCTTTTGCACCAGATGTGGTGAATAAAGTAATACAACGGAGAAAAAAATGCTGCATAATCATTCTATTAATGGGAAATTGCATCAAACTGATAGAGGTATTTTTTACAGCAGCTGTTTGTATTCCCTAGTGGCACTACAGTTTTTAGGTGGTTCCTGAGGTGTCTCCTGTTGTTGAATAGGGATTTATAGCAGAACACTGCATAAACAGAACATAAAAAAGCAAGCGTCTGATCCACATAGGCCCCTTATTGTACTTCCACAGCTGTTTATTTGATCACATAACAGTAGATGGTCAAATACTGAGCAGGTGTAGAATTTGCAAGCACTTTAGTGGGCTCCTAGCTGCACCTCTCCCCATATTGGTGTTTTTTTTTTTTTAATTTCTTTGTGTGTGTTTTTCTTCAGGGTATTGAATATTCCTTTATGAATTTAATTGATTCACAATTACCAGAACTCTTTATAACTTGTAGGGAAATGTTTATAAATGTGTGTAAAAGTAACCAGCAAAACAAAAAAGCTAAAGACAAAACCTTTAAAACCTTTATTGTACACCACTGTAGACCCGGCATAACACTGAAGCCTATGGGACACATTGAAGTGGAAAATAATTTCCAACGTAAAATATAGTGTACAAATTAGTGGCAAAAAAAGCCATTTTTGTTGCATTTCAATTGTGGCTCGGAGCATCCCTGCCAGAGAGTGAGTACAAAGAGTGAGTCTCTCATTCAAACCACTGCCTAATTTCTAGGGTAAATTGGACCCTAGCAACCAGATAGTGGATGAAATTCCACAATGGAGTTGTGTCGTGTGTAGCCTCTTTACCAGGTCTGCCCAAATGTTCACACTGCACAGGACACAACTCCTCCAAAGAAGTCTCCTTTGAAATTTTCCCTAAACAATGGCAATTATTGGATTGTTTGTGTAAATGAGGCAAGCCATATGGTGATAAGAGGAGAGTACTAAGGAGACTATGATGAATTTGGTTATTTAGGAATATTCAAGACCAGCACTGGTATATTACATACATCTCACTACAGTTGTTATGTTCTTTTTATAAGCATATTAAATAATTAATTATTTTAAACAGGATTTCCTGGCGGATTCCACAGAAAATGAAAGATGTGACACAGCTCCTAATTTAAAGTCTAAAGGGTGCAGACAAGATTCAATAGAATATCCTACAGCCCATGCTCAGCCTCTGAGTAGCAGGGACAGCAATAGTCAAGTCACACCAGCTGAAGTTTCAGTACACATTAGACCAGGTAAGTTGCAGGATAAAATTTTATGAACAGCTTTTTTTTTTTTAGATTTCTAAAATTGTCAATTGTCAAATTTCCAGTCCAAAGTTCTGCTGTTATTTAGTAAAGGTCTTGGCATCATGCTAGCATATACTTAATGGAATTAATGAAACCTCGGTAAATATATGTAAAAAGCAGAAATGCTTCAAATCCATCATTTTTGAATGTAAGGGGGTTGGTAACCTTTAAATTAACTTTTGGCATGATGTAGACAATTTGCACTTCCTTTTCATTTTTTATAATTTGTGGTTTTTGAGTTATTTAGCTTTTTATTCAGCAACTGTCCAGTTTGCAGTTCCACCAATCTGGTTGCTAGGGTTGAAAATACCCTACCAACCAGGCCCTGATTTGAATAAAAGACTGGAATAAGAATAGGAGAGGGCCTGCATAGAAAGATGAGTTATAAAAAGTAGCAATAACAATAGCTGTCAGAAGAAGAAGAAGGCAAATAATTGAAAAACTATAACAAATAAAAGATAAAGGCCAATTGAAAAGTTGCTTAGAATTAACAATCTATAACAGACTAAAAGTTAACTTAAAGGTGAACCACCTTTGGGTGAATTGCGTGTTCAAACGTGATCCTCTGTGAACAGAAATTGTCTTGAGATGTTTAGTCCTTTAAATTTGTGACCTGGGTTTGTGTTCAGCTGAACACTATGGATTTGGCCAAATCCGGCAAAGAGCACTAGGATTCATCCAAACTGAATCATGAATTTGATGCAGAATTAGATAATTATTATTATTAGATAATAAGCATTATTTTGGAATAAATTTAAGGAATAACATCCCCACCCTTCTACATCCAACTTCACTTCACTTTTTTTTCTGGTTCAGTTTTTCCACTTTGTTTTTGGACTAAATTGTATTTTTACATATTACAAAAGAGACTTTACAATATGTTATCTTTAATTAAAATGGAACTCACTTTTTGCTCTTTACATTCTTATTTACTGTGTAGATAATTCAAGAGTAACATGCCGTTACCTGCAGCCCCCGCTCAGCACAGAAATTGTTTCCATTGAAAAAGTTAAACTTGAATAGAACATTATTTTTGAGATGACTCATGGCGAATTCAGCACTATTTTGTTCACAGCAAGAAAAAAAGCCCAGATAGTTTGCAATTATACATGAACTCATTTTAACTAGATTTCTGTTGCGTGATGAATGTAATGTTTTTATTTCTGACTAGGTTTAAGACTCATTAAACAGCTATTTACATGAACTGCTGGCCATACTTCCTATGTTATTTTTTCTAGATTTTTATATATTTTCATTATTTTTTATAAAGAGTCATTATGTAGGCAGAGGCTACTTCTTTTTTAATTATACACAGGTTTAAAGGGGTGGTTCACTTTTAAGTTAACATTTAGTATGTTATAGAATAGCCAATTCTAAGCAACCTTTCTAAGCAACTTCATTATTTTATTTTTTTTAGTTTTTTAATTATTTGCCTTGGTCTTCTGTTTACAGTTTTCAAATGGGGGTCACTAACCCATCTAAAAACAAATACTCTGTAAGGCTACAAATGTATGTTTGCTATTTTTTATTATTCAGGCCCTCTCCTATTCATATTACAGTCTCTTATTCAAATCATTGCATAGTTGCTAGTGTCATTTGGACCCTAGCAACCAGACTGCTGAAACTGAAAACTGAAGAGCTGCTGAATAAAAAGCTAGATAACTCAAAAACCATATGAAAAAATGAAAACCAATTGCAAATTGTCTCAGAATACCACTCTCTAAATCATACTAAAAGTTAACTCAAAGGTGAACAACCCCTTTAATGCAGTGATATAACACAAAATACATCTCTAAGCACTGATTATAACCAATGACACCACTGAACACAATTTAATAGGAAAATATAACGATTTAAAAAATATTTATGTTATAATGCTATATTTTTCAACAGTTTTCTTATCTTTTCTTTTCTACTTTGTCTTACAGCTATGAAAGAATTTGGTAAATAGAAAATAAAAGAAAACTCTTTTTATGAGTTTTTAAGTCTGCCATGCTGCTCATTGGCTAGGCTCAAAAAAAGCCTAGACTTCCTGAAGTTGCCTCACAAGGAAACTTTGGGCGACTTCGGAAATCGAAACGCCGCGAGTGCATTCCCGCCGGCGATTTTTGATTTTAGCAGGGGGAAGGCAGTTCAGGGAGCTTGTGGCCCCGAAGAAGAGACGATTAGTCGCCAGACGACTAAATCTCCCCAAATCTGCCCGTGTGCTTAAGCCCTAAAGTTCTGTTTTAAAGTAAAATATATCCAGGCTGTGGGTTATTTAGCATGACCAATCTCTTGTAAATTCCCTCATTCATTCTTTTATGTCTCAAATGCATTGTCCAATTACCCTTTTATAGATCAATCTACAAATTGCCCTAAGAATATGAGCTCATAAAAGCAACCACTGAAAAATCCTACAATAACAAGTCTATGAAATAATGGAATTTTTTTTTCAGGATTATTGATGTTAGGTTTTAAAGTGAAACAAACCTTGGGCTCTTTAGGTGATGAAAAGTTAAGACTTTTTGGTGCTGAATTTTCAGGTGTTTAGCTGAGTGGTACTGGAACACAAGGGGTGAAATGAATGTGCCATTTTCCTCTTTGCATTGCCTTGGTATTCCTATGGGTGTCAGCAAGCTTTAATTTTATTATAGCTACTTATAATGTGCAAAATGATTATATTTATGGAAATTACAAGGCTATTTTGCATGCAACTGCTTGTGGCAACTTAGCCTAGTGATTATCCACAATTGCATAGACATACATTGCATTGTAAGTACTGTTTATAAAGATATATTTTGGAGGATAATTATGGCTCTTGTGTATTATATATAAATAACAATAACTACCAGAATTGTGTGCTTTGCCAATGGCTATTTGAGGATATCGAATGGTATATTTCAGCAATGGATGGAGAGCCATGCTCAGGGGTATAATGAATAGTCAAAAAAAAGGACTTGAGGTCACTTGTAGGTGAAATTTTGATCACGTTCCCCTAATTTTTAGTGCTGACTAAATATTTACCTGAGGGTCCAGTCACTTGTTGTTCTATCCTTGCTTAAATACTGCCAGTCTGTGCCATCAAAATACTTGTTCATAATTGTAATGCTCGAATGATGTTACCTGGCAGACCTACTGACCTTTTATTTCATTTTCTTTACCCTAAATTAGGAGCAAAGGTTAACTTCCTGCTAAAAGTGCACCGTCTAGAGAAGTATCCATTGGATATTTATTATCTGGTCGATATATCTGCGTCAATGCACAAAAGTATAGCAAGGCTCAATTCCGTAGGATTTGATCTTTCCCAGGAAATGGCAAATTTTTCGGAGGATATAAAATACGGTTTTGGATCATTTGTGGATAAGCCAGTCTCACCCTATATAAGTATTCATCCACAGAAAATTAAAAATCAGTGCAGGTATGTATAAATATGTTTTATAACTGTGCTGTTGCCCTTGTAATAGAAATAGTTATTTTATATATTATATAGTTGTTGAGCCATATTTCAAGGAGAACTATGCCTACCTATAAATGGACCTTCTTAATCTGAAATCTAAGCATCAGGAATAAGATGTCTCCAATCTGGTTTAGTCAGTAAATCTTCAGCAAACACTAGAGTCATGTTAGTTACTTGCATAATTATAACATTATTGTGAAGACAGAGACTGCTGCTGCTATAGTTCTTTAAAATAATATGTTTCAACAGCATAATGGCAACTTGCTCAGCTGAAAGCAATGCCTCTTGCTTCTGCATGGTAGATAATTTATAGTTAGGCATATTTCCCCTTGAACAGAAAATAGTCCTTGACTTATAAGAGATTGTCTGTTCTTTTAAATAATGTGCTAAAGCATTTGAATTTTACACTCATTATTTGGAAGTCATTCCGATTTATTCTCCCCCCCCCCACTTAGCCGGTTACTTGCAGTAACAGCCCAATCATCAGAAGCGGACCCACTTCTCTCCCTCTCCCAGTTGCCAAATTTCTTTTGAATAGATGGGCGATTACCATACATGTCATTGCTCCACCCCTTTTGTGTCATCACCCGCTTCTCACTGTCCCACCCCTGCTTCTTTTAGACTGGTTGGAATTTTTTTCTTATTAAGAGGACAACATTAGTTGTCAGTCATTTGCACCCCAATTTTTCTTTTCCAGCTCCATTAAAATGCATAAAACTTGGACCCAAAATTCTCAGAAGCAGCCAGAGCTGGAAGTGTGACTGGGGCCTTGATGGAATAGAGGCATTGCTGGGAGTGGACCGTGGGGTGGGGGGGGCAAGATATACTGAATCCCTTTAAATCGGGATTGTCACTACTTGTATACATATTTTCAGTTCTCATTATTATTGCTACTTACCATGTTGCCTGCCTACATAAAAAGCATTTCTAATGCAAGTAAGATGTCAAATCATATTTGCACAGGGGTTGTTCACCTTAAAGGGAACTTGTCACCAAAAAAAAATATTCTAAATCCTATTTTATCAAGTTAGTCAAGCAAAATAAACTTTAATTACACCATATAAACAATTTGAATATTGTTTCCTGAGGCTTTGGCATTCATAATGATAGCAAGCAGGCAGGGGCCATTTTGTGGACACTGTTATTAAGGCAAGCCTTGCATCATCTCAAATTCTTCTTTGTACATCAGAATGGGGGACCTCATGTCCATCCCCATGCACTGGCTACATAATTAAATGGTGAAGAGAGCGGGGGGAATGTGGGGAGTGCAGTGACATCTAGTAAGTGCTGAATGGAAAGTGAAAGTAATTGCCTGATTCGATTTTTAAATGAGTTTACAACTGCTATGAATGGTTTTATAAAAAAAATTATTTGCATTTAATGTTTAATTTGAAAAGGACTTTTATTATACAGCTTTTTATGTCTGGGTGACAGGTCTGTTTTAAAATTAATTTTCAATATGATGTAAATAGCAGAATTCTAAGACAATTTTCAAATGGTTTTAATTCAGTTTTTTTGGGGGGGCTGAATTATTTAAATTTGCTGTTCTACAGCTCTCAAGCCTGGAAATCGATCTGTTTTCTTGTTACTAGGGGTATGCTACCTTAGTAACCAGAGAGCAGTATTGAAGTAAAAATGAGGATGAATAGTAGCATTCCTGAAAAAAGAGAAACATGCAATAAAAATGAGTGATAATAAATCAGAAGCCTTACTTTAAATCTGTTTTTGGTTATTTAAGTTAGTGGCACAGACAGAATGTTCATTTGCTGGAAATAATCAGAAAAGCAGATCTAAAAGACTAATCATTCAAACCCATACATATAAAAAGAATACTTAATGGAGAATTAGTCCATTTATACCATATTAAACATTAATGTAATGTTGAATTTCCCCTTTAACAAATGGAGACTTACAGAGAAGGGATGTTTTATGTTCTTTTTTACCATCTGTTTGGGGAAATATAAATAACAGATTATCACTCATAAACTGGATTTATTTTCCTGTCAGGATTAATAATTATGTCATTATGCTTTAGTGGAAAAAACACAATTATCCCAAGCCACATGTGCATAATGGTAGTCTGACATTTAAGAGGTCAGTTAAACAAATAACATGCAGGACTATTGCTTTATTTCCCCCTTATCTGTCAGCCCTGGCAATGGAGCCTAAAAATACCACAAGTTTTCTTTTCTCACAGAACAATAAAAATGTAATGATTAACGCAGGCGATAAACAACCTGCAATAACATTTTGGGATTAGGCTGGAATGGGTTATTATCAAGAACTCTAAAAATGGATCCTTGGTAATTCCTTCGTAAATAACTGCCGCTTTCTACATTCATGTGCTAAATGGAAAAGACTCTCATATAACAGACCTCATGTTAGTTGTGCTATATCAGTGCCCAATGACAGGAACGTTAACTTACTCTGAGCTAGTGCCCCACTGCTCTGTGAATAAGGGATTATCTGAATTTCTAAATATATATATATATATAGCTTCATTACTCAAGTTAGGGGAAACCATGATAGTCTGCCCCAACTCATTCCCTTAGGTTGGCAGAGTCATTCAACACCTCCCTCATCCACATTCTGGTCCTTCTGCTTTCTGTAGCACGTGGTGCATAGATTTCAATAAAGCAGGAAGACTTCATGCTTATGCTTATATATATTTTTTTCTATTTGCAATTCAAAAAGTGTACATTTGCCAGTTTTACATATTTTGAAACAGTAGCCCCACCAAACACCCATCTATGGTGCAATAAAAGGGGTGGACAACAAAGCCCCCCTTTCCCCAAGTATATGAACTCTCCTTAAAGGAGAAATAAACCCTTAATAAAAAAAACCCTACCCTACATAGACCCCCCCCCTCCTTCTTCCTTCCCAGCCTAGCTGCTACCCCAGGCAAATGCCCCTAACTCTTTACTAATCTTCAGCCGCTTGAGTATTCTTCGGAATGAGATCAGCGCTTCTGCATTTTTCATTAGATTTGGCGCATGCACAGTTGCTCCAACTGCTCATACGCCACTACGCCGGTCTCATACCGAAGAGAAGAAGATGGGGCTTGTGAACTCCACTGGACAGAATCTGCACGGAGGGGTAAGTAAAGAGTTAGGGGCATTTGCCCGGGGTAGCAGCTTGGCAGGGGGGGAGTCTATGTTAGAGTCCTGCATCGGGTTGGGTACCCGCGGAATACCCGACATCGGGCAGGAGTTTGGGTGGAAAATCATTACCTCACCTTAATGAGTTTTCGGTTTTCGGGTCACAACCCCCTGTTCCGTGTGACCCCCTAGATCGGGCCCGGTTCATGTGGGAGGCTGGGGAGGCAGTAGCGGTTTTACAAATCTGCCCCCTGGGGCCTGGGCTGGCTTGGATGCAGGCGCACCAGTGAGTCTCCCGAGAGTGTGCATTGTGGCGTCACGTCGCACGGCACACGTCACGTGACGCTACTAACAACATTAGTTGTTTTGTTGGTGCACTTAAAGCTGGCCATAGATGCAAAGATCCGATCGTTCGAATCATCGAACGATCAGATTTCCCGTCTCCCGACCTGCCACTAACCATTCAGATCAAATAAAGTAGTAAAAGAACAGATCAGCTGATGTTCTGCCCCTGACAGCAATCGTACGAAAGTTATGTCTGGTGACAATCACCCACTGAAAATTGTCTGATCGGCAATACATGCAGAGAAATTATCAGCAGCCAACAGAAATCTTTTAAACTGGCCGATCAACCAAACGACGATCTCCGTGGGACGAAAAATATCGGGAACTCTCCACACGCGTTCCGAAAAACGTAAGAATCGAGGATTCAAGGCCTCGATCATTACAGTTATAGAGATGCAGAAGCTTTAGATCGGTGTAGTATGTTCAGTAAATAAAATACAGTATTACAAAGCTTTACTAAACTAAAGGTAGCTAGCATAAATGTAAATTTGAGGCTTGCTAATAGCTCATGCACACATTGTTTGCAGTCCTGTCTGGTACAATCTCATGCTGCAGTTCCACAGGTCTCAATTGTTCATATGAGGAATGGATTGTGGCTCCAGCCAAATGGGAGTGCCTATGAGAAGGGACAAGGTTGCTTCATAAAACATTCAACCACAGACAGACCCATTTGAGTCTGAGCCTCAATAACCTTCACATATTACCTGCAAATGCTGATTTTCTTTGTAGATGCTAGAGAAGTGAAGTTCCATACTGCATATCAACAGCCATAGAAGAAATATGTTTCTTGATAACCATATATATAATTGTTCCTTTTAAACCAACTATCCCATGTAGGCAAACCATGAATTGATACCAAAGGCTAACTATTATATCTAATATATTGAAAGCACTACTTTAGACAAGATTTGTTTTTCTTTCTGAAGGTTTGCACATGCAAGTGATATTACTATCTCTTAACTATATTAAGTATGGACGTACTGAACTTTATGAATTTTCTGCTTTTTTTTCTGCCATTGCAGCGCTCTTGATCTGGTTTGCATGCCACCCCATGGATACATTAATGTGCTGCCCTTAACATACAATACAACAAAATTCAAAAATATTGTTGGTAAGCAGAGAATTGCCGGGAATATTGATACTCCTGAAGGTGCATTTGACGCAATGCTGCAGGCAGCTGTTTGCAATGTAAGTTTATGGTGACTAAACCATAAGTTGTCTCCCACCATTACATGCTACCGAAATGAACTGTGTGTTGGGATTGAAGAATGGTTATCATAGAAAGGGGGATTGCTAATAGTTACTATAAATTATCTCATCCACATGTATCCCCACCCCATATACACTGTATTAATTTGTTTCTTTTGAGAAGTTTATATAATGTCTCTCCTTTTCACAAAATGTTTATGAAGAAGATAAATCACCCCCTCTTTATTCAATGGCTAAAATAGTCATTATTATTAGTATATTTTGCCTGCTAAATTCATAATGGGGAAATGTAATAAAAGGGGCAATGTTTGATACTGGTCTAGGAAGACTTTGTCGTGCTTTGTACCTTTACATTCTATTACATTTCCCTTATAGTTGCCTTTTAATATTGCAGCCAATCACAAGGCAGGTTTTGATCTGTGATTAGCAAATGAACATACTACCAAGCAAAAGAAAGGCATCCAATTGCCTGCAAAGTCAATTCTCCTTTACAGTTGTCCTTATTAAGAGGATCTCACTGGAGCTGTTTGTCTTAATGGCAGTGAGCAATTTTATTATTGATATTAATGCCCCTCTTTTTGTGGGTCAATAGGAGATAGAGGGCATCATACCCCAATAGGTAAGCAGTGTTATTTATTGGTTTTGGTCAAGCAGTGACGGTGAACCACGAAAATGAAACTGTTGATAAATAGACCCCCAAGTGTAAAAACCTCGAATACAAAACGTTGACAGGTAAAAGTTGTCGAGGCCCTATAGAAGTCAATGGGAACTGCGCTGATCCTATTGGATAGTTTTTTAATCAATTCGGACATTTAGATGTTTTTGGATATTCACGAGAAATTGTCAGAAAAACTCAAATTTTTAGAGGTATTCATATTTTTTACGGATCGTTCAGCATTATTTTACATGAATACTTTTCTAATTCGTAACTTTTAATAAATGTTATGAGATTGGGGGTTTTAAAGAAAGTCAATTTAGTCATGGTTTCAAAAACCTCAAAAATCACTACAATTCAACCTTTAATAAATAGGCTTCTGATTGGAGTCACTTATGACTTCCGCCTCTTATGAAATCATCCTACTCTCCTCACATCTTGTTTTGTGAAAGACACTCTTTCACAAATGGTGGATGTAAGGACTTGCTATAGTCCCCAGCAATATCAGTTCCCCAATAAACACAGCACCCTAATAAACAGAAATCACTGCACGATAAACACCTCTTGCCTGGTAACTTGGTATACTAATGAGGCATTAACTAAGTTAATTTATTTTCCCAGAATTTGACATAGGAATCCCCCCCCCCATGTAATGTATGGTGTTTAGGTTTTATGTTGATTAAGTAAATGGCTTATTTTTATCATGGAACTGACATAATGGAATAAATGCCGCTTTCTAATTGACTTGTTTTTCCTGTTCCAGACAGATATTGGCTGGCGCAAAGAAGCAATGCATTTGCTCATTTTGATGACAGACCAAACCTCTCACTTAGCACTTGATAGCAAATTAGCAGGGATAGTCACTCCTAATGATGGCAGTTGCCACCTTAAAGACAATGTTTACATCAGGTCGTCGGATATGGTAAGGAATAGGATCACTCATTTTAATAAATGGATGGCTCCACTGGGTGGAGTAAAGCAATTTTGACACATTTGGGTATTTTTAGTAATTGGGCAATCTTTGTCCAGCTCCAGTAACCCAAACTATTTAATGGGGTGTTTGTTTTGATAATTCTAACACCTCTAAACCAATAACAAGTGAACTGTTTATTTGTTGCTATGTGTTGCCTGATTAGATTAAGAGTTGCTCTGTTGCTACAAATCTTTCATAGAGTGCAAATGCTCATGTTTCTTGTGTTATATGCTGAATTAGAACAGGGATAAGAAGCAGGTTATTTCACTTCTACATCTGCCAAAGGCCTATCCGTGCTCCTAGAATGGGCAGTGAGAGATTACATTTTCAACTTCTGCAGACTAAGTGCAATCTAATAGAGTTGGATTGTCTGTTCAAACAGTAGGTACCGAAGTATTAGTACCAAAACTGCCCAACCAACAACTGTAGGCAGTAGTACCAAACTGCCCAACCACATATGCGCAGGTATCGTTACTTTAAAGCTAGCCAGAATTTATCAGCAGTGCCAAGCTTATGTATGATGCTCTGTCCATATGTAGCGCTGGGTGACCAATCAAAATGCTGTGGCTCCTAGGTCCTAGTAAAGAACCTGATATCCAGGGCCCACTCTCACAACAGTTACACCATGATATTATTACCAAGTATTATAGAGGTAGAAATAATGTTATATTAACTATATCTTTGGGATAATAACAAAAGAAGACAACAGTTTGTAAGAAATATGGTATATTATCCATGTTAACCCTTACACTTACGAAGACTGACATTTTCATGCATTTACTTGTGTTTTTCTCTTGCTGCAGGAGTATCCATCCTTGGGTCTTCTTGGAGAAAAGCTAACAGAAAACCACATAAGTGGAGTTTTTGCTGTGCAAGGACCACAGTTTAATTGGTATAAGGTAACGTTTACATCATTTATAATGGATCACTGGGTAGGGAATATTACTGTTTTTTTACTAAACTGCAACGGCTTCATTTTACAGGATCTGTTACCATTATTACCTGGAACAGCTGCAAGACAGTTGGACCCCTTTGCATCAAACATGAAAGACTTGGTGTTTGATGCATATCAGGTCAGTGCTACCCATCTATTATGACTTCATGTGTAATAACACATCTTTTTTACGGTACTGACAACACAAGGAAACATTGTAATACTATTTTAATAGGCCAGAGATATCCTACCCTTCCAACCAGCTGTTGCACTGAGCATCTGTATAATGTTTTATAAGCCTGGAGAACCCCCCAGGTTGGACATCACTGATATAAGCAGAATTATAACAATTAGGACAAGCAAAAGTTTAATATGCCTGGCCACAAATGTGGTCTGGCTCTTCTACACCTATACATTTTTGTACACTCTTTTGTGGATGAATTTGGCACTTGCACCGCTGATTCCTATTTTCATTGTACTGCGTTGATATCTGGCGCTTGTCCAGATTCTCTAAACATTTTTGCTTTCAGTGATCATACTAGGAAAAAAAATACTAGCTTACTTATGCAAGTTTACTATAGTTTATTTACCAATGGAATCCGACCCTTTTATGTAATAGCTTCCTCCAAGCATTTTTAAAACAAAAGTCTTACATTGCTATTGAGATTATTTCGCTTCAGCCGTGTGATACAGGGATTACCGCTTGATGAATCCCAGGATTTGTGTTAGATGACAGCTCGACTTTAAATAAACATCAAATGAGTAACCTAGAATAATATCATGCTGTTATTTTTATCTTAGTATTGTCACTGAGGAGGTATCATTAAGGAGAGGGGAAGTTCAATGTGCTTTAGATATTGCTATTTTAAGGAAAACTGCAATTATTTTCATTATTATTATTATTATTTTAATTTATCATTTTTGGCTGGTGATTTATTTACCTCTTAAGCAAAGATTTGTCTTTGGAGGTCTACACTAATCAGCTCTATCTGCACAGAGAAGAGATGGATAAAAGGCAACCATGTCTGGTACCCTTCTCTAACCGAAATGTGTCAAATTGTGTAATATTTAAGTGGCCCATTTTAATATTACACTGGCTTCTTATATAGGAATTTAATACAAGTTGTAATCTTGGACCCATCACATCTACTGGCACTTCACTGAACCAAACGGTTTGGTAATATCTCTCAATATGGTTTGGTATACACACAGCTCAGATTTATGGATATTTTATCGGGCATAAAGCCGTTTTTTTGTCTAATGAACAATGGCTATGATGACCTTTATTATTTGCCAGGAATTTTTACCATTCCAGCTTAGTGGGTGGGATTTGGGCTTTTTTTTAGTATGTATTAACTGGTAAGAAGTCGGAATGGTTGCAAACCCTAAGTTTGGCAGGACAAATTGAGTAGGGCAGCATTGCTGCTGAATTCACCTCTTGAATGCCTAAAACGAGGCACATTGTTTTTAATAACCAAGCATGAGGCCAATATTCTGCCATTCCATGTGAGTTGTCAAATAATGAAAGGGTTGGTGCTGGTGCTGGTGGTGTATTGTAGCATTGAGGCAACTATGTCAGTTATTTACAAAGGTATATATGCCTTAACTTCGGCCATAGAGGCTGGAGTGCTTGTCTAACCGATTGTGATATAGTGTGTTTGTTAGAGAGGTTTGGACAGTATATTGCTCTCTATGTGTAAACTCCACCTTGCACAGGTGCAGATATTTGTCAGGTTTCAGTTTATATTCTTTTTGGGACCAGTTCCTGTGTTTCTTTACATTGTCATGCTGATAAAGTAGTGGATTGAAGTGACATTTTAGCTTTTTTTTCAGGCTAAGTGCTCACCCTTTTTCCATTCTCAAATGATCCTAGACACGGCCCATCTGTACTGTCATGAGCTACTTTTAAACCAGCAGGGAACATAGCAATGGCTCATTTTTTTTATAAATGTGGCCATAGAAGTAATATTCCTGCAAGTTTCATCATAGCTGGTACAGAGAGATCTATCACCAGACTATGCTGTTTCCTTTAACCCAATAAGTACCATAAATTCAACAGGACAGAGTTCTAGCCCTGTAGAAAAACCCCAATAGGGGAATATGTGGCGTCAGTCACAGTCACTACAACCAGCACCCAAAAAGGTTAATGTAAAAAGCCTTTACGGGTGATTTTTACTTGCTGTATTTTTGTTAGAAAAATATACATTTTAATGTGATACCAGTGTGCTCCTATGGGTGTCATTTACTCTTCTACAGTACTTACTCGCAGGAACCCTGTCCTGTTTATTCCTTGTATTGAAACCATTTTGGTAAAATCATTTAAATATTAAGGTTGTATTTAGCATTGCTTTTGGCACACGACCAGTAACGCAGTATAATTATCTCGGCTAATAAAATCTTTGTAACACTCTGTATCGAAGTCCTTTGTTTTCTGGAAAAGAATGAAAGAGAATGGCATGTACTAGAATTCTGTCATTTGTTTCCAGCTAACTGGTAAATAGTACAGAGAGTTCTTTATATGAGAATCAGGGAACGAGTTTACTCATACAAATTAGAGGGTCATTTCTGTGGCAAACAAAAAAAAAATGAAGTTTTGGAAAATGCACAATTCAGTTTGTTTGTGGTCTTTCAGATGCTTCTATCAGAAGTAAAAATTGAAGTGGATAATCCTATTAAAGGGATTCATGTTCATGTAACTGCTATATGTCCCGATGGGACTAGACGTTCGGGGAAAGAAGGATGTCAAAATGTTAAAGCCAATGAAAAGGTAAGTGTAGAATGATACCCATTTCTTGTTCATACCCACCTCCCCTTAATATGTGTCCTGTTCATCATATCTTTACTCTTACAAGCCGAGTTTTTATGATGTACTGTTTCCATTTGTGCAGTCTTATCCTGGCACCTAAGGTTTGCTATGAAATTGAATTAATTAGAAAATAATAAATTATGAAGAAATGATGTAGATTGCCTCTGAATATCACTCTCTACGTTATACTTACAATTATTTCAAAGATGAAACTAACCTTTTCACTGGAGATTACTGAAAACAAATGTGTACCCTATTATTTTTATCAGTGTAGACTCTTAAAAGAAGTAATAAGACTAAGCAATCTTTGGGGCAATGTAGTTATAGCTACTAGGCCAGATGTAGTAATCCACAGCATCAGATGTCTGCTTGACACCTATTGATTTGTTGTGATAAGCTTCTAAAGATATAGCAAACATTGCTCCTGTTATACCTACAACCCCATGATAATGTGTATTCCCTGTTTTATTTCATTAATAAAGTAGCCGCCATGCTTTAGGCTTTGAGGAACTGGAAGGCTAGACAGGGACTGCTGGTTTAGCATTAAAATGTAAGATGAGGTTTTTTTACCCAGTATAGGCATTAAAATGATATCCAGTAGGGGAATATCAGTGTTTGTTACAAAATCCTTCTGGTTCATGTCGATGTGTGTGTCATATTTCATCTCTAGGGAATCCTTTGTTTCAGCAGTCCCTTTGGCTGGCTGCCCATTATTAACCAACATAAAGCAAATGGCATTCCGCATAGAACTGCATAGAAAATTCAGATAGTGGGCCTTTTTTTATACTTTGTATTCCTGCCAAGTTTTTTTGTTTTGTTTTCATGCTGAATATAGGGCATATAAAAGTCCCACTATATCACCACAAAGGCCTTCAATAATAAGCAGCCTCACCCTGGCAAAGCTTTAGAAATCTAGCATTACAGTGGGTGATTTATAGTGCTCATTGATCTTAGCATGGGGATCTCCAACCTACATTCCTGCACTTGGGGCTAAACTGCTGTTACCATCCATGCACTGAGTTTCCACCAGATATGTGTGTACAGTAGTGCATTCAGAGCCTGAAAAAACATGAGCAACCTACATCCGTTTCGTGACGCATGTTCTTACTTTCTGTTTATTTACTAAAGATACAATAGAAATTCATTGTAACCACTGTAAAATGCTGTGTGTTTCGTTTGGATCAGGATCAGATGCCAAATATAACTGCTACTTTGATATAATCTTTTGCCCCCTACCCCCTGTTATTGCATAATATTTTACTCCTGATGAAGGTACCCCTGACAATGCCTGTGTCTCTGTACAGTGTGATAACCCAGTGAAGGGTGTTGGAGAACTAGAATAATCCACACAGACACACCAGACTGCAGGGTAGAAGTCAGCTTTATTCCTGGCTCATTTCCCCACTAGTGATGTGCAGGTCGGGTTTTTCATGACCCGCACCTGCCAGATATCCGACCTCACACCATCCGCGCCTGCGCGAGCCCGACTTCCTGGTTCCTGTTATAGACCCTCACTGACCCGCCGTGCCGATGACCTGGACCAGCATTTTGCCTTAATGGGTATTGGCAGGCCAAGTATTTTAACCTTTACCTCTCAAAAAAAGAGGCAATGCAGGAAATCATAAACATCAAGGGGCATATCTATTATATATAATACACTACACATCGCCAGGCTCCGCTGTGTTACAGCGGCAAATCTGGTGTTCGCATGGCGTGAAATGACAGACCTTGACACAGCTTTCTACACCGTTTTACACAGCATAATAATTATGTCCCCAAATGTTCAAGACTGGACTGATGACATCACTGAACATATGCAGAATTCATTGGTTGGTGTTTGCACATGCCACCTGACCATCAGTGCCAGCCCAAGACATGCCTACCATGAGCAGGGTTGCCTACACAAATCAAGAAAGGGCATTGTTGTAGATGACTACTGACCAGCACAAAGACCAGACTGGGACAGTTTTAAAAAGGCTGATACAGGCATAGGATCCGTTATCCATAAAGCTTCAAATTAAGGGAAGACCATCCCCCATAGACGCAATTTTAATCAAATAAGTCTAAGAATATTTTTTTTTCTTTGCAATAATAAAACATTATCTTGTACTTGATCCCTACTAAGATATAACTAATACGTATTGCAGGCAAAACAATCCTATTGGATTTAATTCACTTCAAAATAATTTTTTAGCAGACATAAGGTATGGCGATCCAAATTACAATTTTTTGGAAAACCTCAGGTCATTCTGTGTAACAGGTCCCATACTTGTACTGTACCTTAATTTTTGTAGGGCTGCTGAACTTAGGTATGTATACAATCCCGATGACCATGGTCCTTTTTATTCTGGTTCAAAGGAAAACTCCCAAAATGAATATTTAAGCAACATAAAATTTATATCCTATTAAGTGGCATAGTAAAGGAACTTACCAAACTGGTATATATATATATTTAATTAAATATTGCCCATTTATATCTCTTGCCTTGAACCACCATTTCTGATGGTCTCTATGCTGCCTCATCTGACCAGAATTAATGGAACTCTAACTGTAACAGGAAGAAGTGTGGAAGCAAAAGACAGAATTCTGTCTTTTAATTGGCTCATGTGACCTAACAAGTATGGTTTGTTTGTGTGCACCGTGAATTCTACGATCCCAGGGGACGGCCCTTATTTTTTAAAATGACAATTTTCTATTTAGGATTACCCAATGGCACATACTACTAAAAAATGATATAATGAAAATTGTTTTTTTGCATGAAGCAGGGTTTTACACATGAGCTGTTTTATGCAATATCTTTTTATAGAGACCTACATTGTTCTTGGGGTATAGTTTTCCTTTAAGTTCCGTCAAGGTGTGAACACAGTTTTAAACTGCTTGGCTGAAAAAGTAGAACTGTTCTGTAGGGAGTCACAGCTAATCCGTAAGTGTCAATGCAGCCAGAAGGCAAAGGTGATAAAGGGAAGGATGAGGCTCAATAGCTGTTGCGAGTCAAAGCACTTGATAGCCTTAGCAACCAAAATTGTTTTAAATTGCTCCCTGGGTTTTAATAATTTTAGTGGAAATATATATATATTTTTAAAAAAATCATAGCTGACAGTTAAGTGCATGAACTTCTAAAAATTAGCCTCACCTATAAAATTTAACACAGTGCATTTAGCCTTTGCTTGACCCGCACATCTGTTATGGGAAATGATTGCACAAACTGTAGATTAAACGTGTCAAACTATTCCATCTGCATTTTCCACTTTGAGTTAAATTTTTCATCATTATGCGCTCTTGCCAGATTTTTAACCGTGTCCCAGTTCCAACGCTTAGGAAAGTTGTAAAGGTCACGTCATTAATCTTTGCACGGTGGAAAAGCTCCTGCCGTGAAAAGCAGAACCCAGCAATGTCCCAGCCGTGTTGTGAACTACAGCTCTCAGCAGCTAAGGATAGCAGTGAGTTGTAGAACAAAAATTGCAAAAGGGTTATCGGTGAGGCAAATATATTTCTGCCCAAAATTCTTGCTGTTCAGTGCTTGAGACATTGTAGTCTCTATCCTAGACCAGGCATGGCACCTTGAGTTTACATGGCACTAACTGTAGGGTATCGACCAATTGCTGAATTATATGTATGGGTGCCAGAACGCTTACAGGAACAGCTGAGGTCATTTCTTTGGCTGTGACAATCTGTTCTCACAAAAAAATCTAATAACTCAGGGGTAGGATTCTTGGTGTTATAAACAAGGTTTAGATTAAGGTTATGAATTGCTGGAATCATTAAAAAATCAAGTGAAGCATTTGTGTGATAGGACCCTCTTTTTCAACAGGGAAACAAAAGAGTTAAAGAATGAGCAAGGATGGTTGGGTCGTTTATCTGGGGCTCTGATTGATTAAGTCAAGGGCCCAGTTCCTATGTCAGCACCTTGTGACCTCGGGTAGGTCACGTCATTGCTCTGGGCCTCAGGCATCAATTCCTAGTTAGAAATTCAAAAGGGCAGATGCTTTCTGAAAATGTTTATATACAGGGTCATGGGAAAAATAGCCAATGTTTGTAAAAGGCAAGTTATATATTGTATGGTAATAAAAACATAACTCCCTCCTTCTCAAACAACTCTTTATTTTGATCTTAAGATATTTATTATATTTTGGCAAAAATAAGTTAAAACAGCCTGCTTTTATGTTATAATATATGTCACTTTCTAGGTGGTTTTTTTTTCACAGGCACGTCTTGCTCCAAACATTAGGCCTCATTTATTAATCCCTGGCTCGCAAATGCTGGAGTCCTAAGGGAAGCCAATTCGCCCATAATATTGATATTGTTAGCGATTAGTTGCACTCGTGGGGCTTTTGTAGCCCGTACTTTGCACCTTGCACTGAATCCAGCAAAAGGTGCAAAATTATGTTATTTATATTTATAGAACAGCCTTGTACTTAATATCCATACAAAGTGTTGTGCTAGGGTGCAAAGTGCAAAAGGTAAACCACCCCTTTAAAGGGATTGTTCACATTTAAATAACTTTAAATTTATCATTTATTATAATTTATTTATTTTTATTCAGCATCTCTCCAGTTTGCAATTTAAGCAGTCTGGTTGCGAGGGTCCAAATTACCCTATCAACCATTCATTGATTTTAACGAGAGATTGGAATATGAATAGGAGAGGCCTGTATAGGACAACAAACAATAAAATGCAGCAATAACAATAAAATTGTAGCCTTACAGAGCATTTGTTTTTTAGATGGGGTCAGTGTCCCCCAATCCTCCAGCCGTTCTATACCATAGTAAAAGTTAAAGGTGAACCACCCCTTTAATACCTGCATTTAGTACACTTTTCACCCCATCCAGATCTTTGTAAATAAAGTATTTTGTCTATATCCAAGAAAGACTTACTTTTGTGTGCAGCACATGCTTCTTGGAAGAGATATGTGTACTGTCCTTGGTTTGCTGTACAGTTCATGTATCAAACCAGCTATTAAATTTTATCTACTAAGTCTGATTTAAAGTCATTTTAAAGGTGAAGTAAAACCAAAGAATGTAAAATGCATTTCTTCTGAATACTTCTGCAATTGCCATGATTTTTTATTATTTTCTCTTTCATATCAGCAGTTTTACAGTGCTAATACCACAATTTTCAACAGCAGTGCTTCACCTGGCCTCCCGAAGATCAAGTTCTCTGATCTCCAAACACTTTTCTGTACTCTAGTTTGGCTGTCTAATTTAAAGTCTAAACTAGCTGAAGAGGAGAGAAAATCTCTCTGGTGACTGACAATGACAGCAGTCAAGCACTGCCATTGAACATCAAGATATTAGCATTTTTCTAATGTTGCTTTCATTTTTGTAGGGACTTTACTTGCCCCTTAACACTTGTTTCCTTAAATATCTCTTTTCAAAAAACAGTTTAATGCATTCTGTGTGCCGCTGAGTAAAATTAACATATGAACCTTTTCTGATTTATTTAGGTGTTTTTCAATGTAACCCTTACAATGGACACTTGTGATGTAGGTAATGGACGTGACTACATTGTACTTAGACCCCTTGGTTTCAATGAAACTGCTATAATAAAGGTGCACAGAGACTGTACCTGTCCGTGTAACAGCGTATCACAGGCCAAAGGAAAGTGTGTGACGGATGATTCTGCAGACTGTCAAACCATTCCATGTAAAGAAGAAACCTGCAGCTCGGATGAGTTAGACTTTGCGTCTGAAAGCTGCAGGGCTTCCCCATCTCAGCAAGTCTGCAGCGGCCGAGGCGTGTGCTCATGCGGAAAATGCTTTTGTCAAAAAACCAAACTGGGAGCAATATATGGGAAATACTGTGAAATGGACAACTTTTCTTGCCCATACCATCACGGGAAACTGTGTTCTGGTGAGTTCAAGCATAGTATTTTTATTACTAGCAACACAGCCTGAAGTGGATGTAAATGTAAATAAAAATGCTATTGCCAACTGTATAAATGTCTTTTCAATTGCATGCATACTGTCAGGCCTGGATTTGTGGAGAGGCCACCAAGGCCTGGGCCTAGGGCGGCAGGATTTTAGGGGGCGGCATGCTGCCCAACCACATCCACATTGGTTCAGAAACACTGGGGATGTGCAGGAGATAAAATAGTTTTTTAAATTTACCATTTGCCAATCCCCCATTGCTCCAATCCAGACAATGAAAATCTGCGTGAATCAAAGGGAGGGGACGGGGCAGTGAATCAGCGGGCCTAGGGGTGTCCGCTATGGGAATCTGGCCCTGCATACTCTATGTGGCCCATATTCAATATGAACACAGGAAATGGATTTATAAACTCTTAGTTAAAGGGCATGTCTTTGCAAGACAAAGACTGTGCACATGCTCAGTGTGGTCTGGGCTGCGTAAGGATTGTCATAAACAAAGCTGCTTGAGTTCTGCATGGCTGGGAAGTAAGGCGGGGGCTCCCCCTGCTGTTCATAAGTATGATTGTTTCCCTGCTCAGCAGTTAGGGACTGTTTGACAATTCCTATCCACAGCAGTAAATGAAGGGAGAATTTCACTGCATACAGTCAGGTTTCTTATAAAAACAGTACACATTTTTTAATGAAAGTACATTGGAGATAGGTTTGTTTTTCATTAAAGAAAGTAAAAATGGGATTTTATTTTTTTGCCTTTACATGCCCTTTAACAGTCATCTACAATGTCAATGTATGTGTGAAGCTGTGTGTGCTGTTTTCACTTCTTTTGGGCTGTTCTTGTTGCTATTGGCCTGTAAATTGTGAATATTCATTCATTCTGGCCAGGTCTACTTTGAAGTTGGTTGCACACAGATTAATAATACTATTACAAACAAAATCCTCATGCCTACATAAAAGGACATGGCTCGTTATATTTTGCAGTACAATTCCCCCATAAGAGTGAATTAAGCCAAATTTCAAACTCTGTCTTGAAGGGGTAGTTCACCTTTGAGTTCATTTTAGCAGGTTGTAGAACGTGTCTGAATTATTTGCCATCTTCTTTGCTGAAATTGCAAAATGGAGAACTGCTAAATAAAATGCCCAATAACTCAAAAACCACAAATAATAAAAAATTAAAAACAATTGCAGATTGTCTCAGAGTATCACTCTCTATATCATACTAAAAGTTAATGTAATGGTGAACAACCCCTTAAACATGCAGTGTAGCTTGAAGCTATCATCCTTAAGCATAATACTGCTCTTTTGGTCTCAAGGTGAAACTTTGAGAGGATAAGATTAAAATCTGCCCTGAATATAATTACATTCTTCTGTACTACAAGCAAATCATTTGGTGTAAGTATGCAATCATTTGGGACTGCAGGGAACGCTACACTCCAACCCCCCCCCCCCCCCACACACACACACCTCAACAATCCAAGGTATTACAGTCCAAGTGCATCACCAAACTCTAGAATGCAGAAAGACATAAAATACTAAAATTGGCCTTCAGCATAATTAATGCCACACAGTGTGTGTATGGACATAGCCTTTTTTTTCTCAAGCAGACATTTGTACATATTAATGATACTGCTTATTCTGTGAAGGCATTCTCCATGTTATTAGAACAGTACAGGCTACTACTAATGATTCATAGACCAATCAGTTTCTCAGTTGAGTCTTGTGTATAAAACCACTTAAAATAAGGTTCCATGCATGTTACATACATATAGTATCTATATGTATATTTTACATGGCCCTGCCAATCCCATGCCAGTTAGCCCATAGAGGTTTGATAAAGGGCTGTGAAGGTCTTTCTTTGTATGGTTTGGGTTGTATAAAGTTTTTGCAACAATTCAACTGTTACAGTGCGTCTGTTACCCTTTTTTTAAGTCCCATACCAGTTGTGCCCCCACAGTTCCATCCCAGGAACAAACCCTAGTTCTGTCCCTGTCACCCAGTTATGTATTCTCATTCATAAATTCTAAAGAGAATGGGGGATATCTGGGTAGGTATGGGAAGATGGTGATGGGCTGTTCAGCTGAAAATACTCAGGGCTAAGGAAAGTGATAGGTTGTGCCGAGCAAATTGCCAGTCATTATACTTGTAATGAGAATTCTTCTCACTTTACCTAAATTTGATACTAACCTGTCAGCTATAACTACTTAAAAATATCTCATGTTAGAGGTCAGTATCGCTTTAACTGCCTTCAAAATACACTTTGTAAACTATATATTTTTTTATTAGCCTGATTATACAGTTAGAAGGACAAGCTTGGGGAAGTATAAACACTAGCTAAAGGTTAATCTATTATTTAACTGTGTGCTCATTTTTTTTTTACTTGTAACCCCTATTTCACAGTGGCCAGCACATAATGCACAGCATGCAACGGTGCATAAGCCATGAAAGCTAGGGGCTGGAGTTCAGAGGATCTCTGCTGTTTATTGTTTTAAGCAGACATTCCTCTGCAGGAGAGCCATTAAAAACAGAAATGACCTGAACTCGTTCATGGAATGCTTTCCCTGGGAACCCCTAGAACCGGAAAAATGTTATATATTTATATATTGTCCTTTGCTTGGGAATTACAGAGGATTGCCCTGAATATAACGGTTAATGTAAACAATTGTTTATTATTATTGCATTGCATAATTTGACACCATTATGTGTACAAAGAGCTGCTTTTTGAAAACAGCAATTATTCACATGCCTCATGCTATACATATAGCACTGTCCTTAAACCAAAAATGAGATGTTTTAACTCACATAAAAAATGATAGGGATTATAGAGACATGCAAATGGCACCTTAATGTCCCTGTGGCCAACTATGCATCTAAAACTGCTGGGTAAATACCACAGGGATCTGTACCTCTAGTGAAAGTCAGGGAGCACCCTGTGAATGAGGCCAGCCAGTTAAAGGTTATATCATTTAATAGTACTCTCTAGTAGAGTAAGAGAAAGGACAGATACTGCTCTTTTTAGCTCTTGAAACCCTAATCACGTTTGTTTTTCTGCTTTACATCAGGCATGTGAATACCTTTGTTTTCAGAAGGCTTTAGGCTGCATGTCTTCCATTGCTTCTTTGCCCATTCTCACAATAACCAGGTTGGTTCTCTGTGTATAAAGAGCAAATATATATTCTTGGACAAGTAAATATCAATTTAGTCAATAGAATAAATAAAAGCAATAGAATGACTGAAATACTGAAGATTTGTAGTTCTTGTACAAACCAGACAGATCATCATTATTTCTTTGGAAAAATTACCAAATATTACAACTGACAAAAGTTAACGATAAACTGTAAAACTGTGAAAACCGCACCCTCTCACGGTAGGGACAGTCTTTATTACTATAAAAAAGATATATTCAAATGGAGTTAATCAGCCCACAGGTTCAGTGATCACTGCCCCATGCAGAAGTATGTGAATGTAAGTCAGTTTATAAGTGGACATTTTAGACACCTTCATCTGCATTCTAAGGGCAACATTTATTATAGTAACAAAAATGTATTATACTGTTTATGTTTCTGTAGAGGCCCATACTTTTAGT
This sequence comes from Xenopus laevis, assembly GCF_017654675.1. NCBI lineage: Eukaryota > Metazoa > Chordata > Amphibia > Anura > Pipidae > Xenopus > Xenopus laevis. Next base: position 39,711,400 of record NC_054381.1, read on the forward strand.
ATGTCTCTAGTTGCTAGGCAGATGCCCATGTATCTAGTTACTTAATTGACATATTTGTATTACTGGGCCATAGCCTTATGACCACTTTTTTGCCCACTTTAACACAGTGACTGGTTAGGGTGGATCTTTCTCTTTGGCTATCGGTTGCTGTCCCATTTGCATCTGTTCCATTGAGCCTGGGATCAACACAGCACAGTAAAGCTGTTTTGCCCACATGGATCTGTACCTCTAGTGAAAGTCGGGGAGCAAGGACCCCGTGAATGAGGCCAGCCATTGACAGGTTATATAATTTAATAGTACTCTCTAGGAGAGTAAGACAGAGAGGTTAAATAAAAAGAGCAGCCTGTGCTCCAACAAGGAATTGTAGTAGGGTATAGCTCTCCGCTAGTCTCTGAGTCTGCCAAAAGTGAAGGGACTGCAGTTGGATAGGGAATCAGGTTTATTAGATTATTCTTCCTGATCATTTCCACTGTTTGGGATCCGAACCACAATGGGGCATTCATTCATCCTATAGGTATACTTTAAAGGAGAACTAAAGCTTAACTAAAGAAGTAGGCTAGAAATGTTGTACATTATGTTTTGGGTTTCTGTACCAGTCCAAGGCAACCACGGCCATTTAGCAGTAAAGATCTGTGTCTCCAAAGATGCCCCGGTAGATCCCCATCTTCTTTTCTGCTGATTCACTGCACATGCTCTGTGCTGCTGTCAATTACTGAGCTTAGCGACTGACTTAAAATATACAGTACACATAGAATATAAATGTCACAATATAAGGCTGATTAGACACTTTCTAAGATGAATAACCCCTGTGAAAGTTTGAAGTCCTGGATCATTGCTGCTTTCGAGAAGCTGAAACTTTAGGCTATAAGTTCAATTTGTAATATATGGCATTTTTAGCCATATTCATTTTTAGGGTTTAGTTCTCCTTTAAAATTCCCTAGCTGTTTCCACATGGTGTCACAGCATGCTGATGGCTGCGGTTATTGGTCAGAAGGGAAGTAGTAATGGTCCCTTGAGTGGAATATATTTTCCAGTGTAAATAAATACAGTTATTCACGTTTTCATAAATTAAGTAAACAATATTTTCTCCCAAAACCACACTCCTTTAAAATACTGTATATTATGCATTGTTTTCAAACATAAGTATTCTGGTGACGGAATCCTTAAACAAGTATGCCCATGCTACAGCCCCTCCATCTGTTGATGAAATCCAGGGAAAGCATGCCATTAACTTGTTGGCTTTCATAGCTCAGTAAAAGCCATATTAGACACGCTGCCATGTTGGAAACTGTGCTCTTCTGTAAAATGTTGCTGTAGGTCGACAATACAAATGCATTTATATTTAGAAAAACAAGAGGCTTGTGAGGGCCTTTGTTCAATGTAGAAAGCCTAAATGAAATTGGAATAAAACAACTGCACGGTCAGTTAAGATAAATCTAATTTCATTGTTTGTGGTTGTGGATTATTTTGGTAGAATGAAGCAGTGATGAAAATGTACATGAAAGTTATTTCCCTGATAGATAAATCCAGGAAAAAATGAGTAATGTTTGCGGCGGTACATACAATGGGTCTGCTCTGAGTGTGTTTCCTTTTATGCCCTATATTTTTGTTCCGTGTTTTTTTACATTTGCATTGCAGAGCTGCTGGGTTTCTTTATAATCCTACTATTTCTTTCTATTGCAGGTAATGGAGATTGTGAGGATGGGAAATGCAGATGCTTTAACGGCTGGGAAAGTGATCGCTGCCATTGTGCTTCCTCACTTAAAAAACACTGTATGAACCCAAACGGCCATGTGTGCAGCGGCAGAGGGGTGTGCCAGTGTGGCAAATGCCAGTGCACTGATGCCAAAAGCTTTGGCCCTTTGTGTCAGTACTGCACTGATAACTGGTAGGAGGCTTGCATTATATTCATCGTATACATTTGGTATCTGCCCCTGCTCCCAATGTGTGATCTTACCCAGGGGATACTGGTAGAGGGATTGGAGACATGCATTCTTTCCGAAAAGAAATAAGTAAAAATCTTGTGTTGGAGAAAGTGACACAAACGGCTGAAGGATAAGACTTAATGCAAGAGACACTCACTGCAAATAATTTCTCTAAGGGCGTTTTCTCCTGCGCTCCCCTGCTTTGCACTTTCTTCCATTCAGCCACAGGGGAAGATTAATTAGTAGTCAATTATTTTGAAGGGGTCTGTACTCACACAGATGCATGTAAGCGCCAAATGCAGCATGTTGCATTTCACCTGTGTTCGGCACATACATGCATCTGTGTGGGTATAGCCCCCTTCAAAATAATTGACTGCGTCTACTCCTGCGTTCCCCTGCGGCTGAACGGAAGAAAGCACAACTCAGGTAAAAACGGCCGTGTGTAAGAGCCCTTATGGCTTCCCTTTAATGGAACTGCCATCTGTCTTGTCATTTTTATGGTCACACCCAGTTACTCAGGGCAACACATCTTATTTGGTGCCGTTCTTAAAGGGGATGTTCTTTTTTTAAATTAACTAGTATAATGTAGAGAGTGAGGAATTGGCTTTCCTTTTTATATTATTTGTGGTTGTTGAGTTATTGAGATTTGTATTCAACCGCTTACCAGTTTGGAATTTCAGCAATCTGGTTGCTAGGGTCCAAATTACCCTAGTAACCATGCATTGATTTGATGGAATATGAAGAGGAAAGGGCCTGAAAAGAATGAGTAATACAAAGTAGCAATAACAATAAATGTGTAGCCTTACAGAGCATTTGTTTTTTAGATGGGGGTCAGTGAAAGCTGGAAAGAATCAGAAGAAGAAAGCAAATAATTTAAAAATTATACAAAATAAATGATGAAGACCAATTGCTTAGTTGCTTAGATTTGTCCATTCTATAACATACTAAAAGTTAGCTTAAAGGTGAGCCAACCCTTTAAAGGGGTGGTTCACCTTTAAACTAACTTATAAACTTGGTATCTGCCTAAGGCAATTTGCAATTGATTTTACTTTTTTTTACTTTTATTTATTTTTTTTATGACTTTTCAGTTATTTTGCATTTAGTTCAGCATCCCTCCAGTTTGGTTACTAGGGTCTTGTTTACATTAGCAACCAGGAAATGGTTTGAAAGAGAGACTGGAATACGTATAGAAAAAGGACTGGATAGAAAGATAAGGAAGAAAAAGTAACAATAATAATAAAATTGTAGCCTCGCAGACACAGCTCAAAAATGCTAAAAGATCAATAGCAAAGTTGCTAGGAATAGGACATTCTATAACATACTAAAAGTTAAAAGGCACAAATTATTTTCCCCTTTAACAGTAATGTATGGCATATTACAATTAGATGTTTGTTTGTTACAGTCAAACAAGAACTGCTTCACATTTTAGTGCAACCTACTGATTCACACTTTCAGCCTCACAATTAGAGCATGGTACTTTTGGTTGCCCCACGGAAAAAAAGAAGGATAAGACCAAAGCAAATGTGATGGTTTCCCATTAGTGAGCATCTAGAATGTGACATCAAGTCAGTTGTTTGCACGAGTGAATACAAAAGTTAGAGTAAGGTCTATTATAATAACAGTAATAGTCTCCCACTACAGCTTGGCAGAGCTTTATAGAAATTACAATGCTCCTATAGTTCTTATTCTAATCTATCACAAGAAGCAGACTTATGGTAACATGAATGAGAGGCAACAATATGCATGATATTAATCTTAAAGGAAGTAATTACACACTTCCAGGAATATATAGTATAAGTGTTTTGAAGAATTAAAGGGGCCCCTGTCGTCTGCTCTCAGGCCTACTAAAAATTATCCAAGATCAGACTGTAGATATTTCAATGGGCTGTGTTATCCAAAAACCCATTATTCAGAAATCTTCACCTTAAGCAATCTGTTCTCATGTTTTTTTTTATGATTTCCTTTTCTCGTTAATTATCCGGCAACCCATTATCCAGCAAGCTCCAAATTATGGGAAGGCCATCTCCTTTAAACTCCATTTTAGTCACATTTAAAAATTACATTTTCTTTTTTCTGTAATAATAAAACAGTACCTTGCACTTGATCCTATTTAAGATATAATTAATACTTACTGGAGGCAAAACAATCCTATTGGGTTTATTTAATGTTTAAATTAATATTTAGGGGCACATTTACTATTGGTCGAAGTAAAATCCTTTGAATATCGTAGCCGAAGGATTTACCGCATTTCATTCGATCGAGCGATTAATTGTTCGATCAAAAGATTCAAAGGATTTTAATCCATCAATCGAACGATTTTCCTTCGATCAGAAATTACTTAGAAAGCCTATGGGGTAATATTGGTGCTCGGTAGGTTTTAGGTGGCGAAGTAGGTGGTTGAAGTTTTTTTTAAAGAGACAGTACTTCGACTACCGAATGGTCGAATAGTCAAACTATTTTTAGTTCGAATCGTTCGATTCGAAGTCGTAGTCGCTGGTCGAAGTAGCCAATTCGATGGTCGAAGTATTTTTCATTCTAATCCTTCACTCGAGCTAAGTAAATGTGCCCCTTAATGTTCCAAATTACAGAAAGACCGGAAAACCCTAGATCCCGAGCATTCTGATAACAGGTCCCATACATGTACTTGTAGGTAGCTAAGCTGCATAAATCTATATTGAGGGCAAAATCAGCCTTTTGGGTTTATGTAATGTTTCTGTGTTTTTTAATAAAATTAAGGTATGGAGATCCCATTTATGTAAACCCGTTATCCGTTAACCCCCATGACACAAGCATTCCAGATAGTAGAGCCTAAACATGTAGCAGCCACAAAGTTTTATGGCACATGATCATTTATGTGGTTTTCCCAGGGAACAAAAAAAAGTGTTCTGTTATAAAATATGTTAATATGAATTTTTGACACAATGTTCCTTTTGCTAAATAAGCTTTAGTTCTCCAGAGGCTTTAGAGGAATACATATAAAAGAAGGACCAGAAATATTGTTTTGCTTTACTGTGTAAGTTTTCCATAAAAGTGTATTTCTCAAATGGGCCTAAGACATGTTTCATAAAGTGCCCGTTTTTTCTCTTATTACCTTTTACTGTCCAAAACTATTAACCTTAACATAAAACATTTAGATAGTGTATCCTGTTTTCTCAAAAAAAACCCAGGGCTCAGCTGAAACAAAAGGCCGCCTGTGCTGCAAGTCACAGTCTTTAGTCTGTTTATATTACTACTCCCTTCAGTCTAGCATGTAAAAAATGTCTTTGTAGTGCCAGGCCAACCTTTTCATGGTTTGTGTGCCTAGCACGTAGCAGAACCTCTTTATTTTGTCACTAGGGAGGGTACATTCTAAATTAGAATGATGGCCACAAGCCACTTCATTTATTGGTAGATATACATAAGCTCCCAGCCAATCAGGAGCAATCATTTACTTGTAGTGAGTTTACAAGGCAATGAACATACTTTAATGATTTACATTAGGGGAGTCTTTCATAACCTCTGGGGGTGCAAGAGCACAAGAGCTCACACCTAAGTGCTTATTTGCTAAGTACTTGTGCCCCCCCCCCCGGCTAGCTGCTCTTTCAACAGGGCATAAGATAAAAATCTGGGGCAGGAGGAGTAATTTCTGTGTGCTTCTCCCCACTCTCCTGATATGATTCCTACAGTTGTATGATTAATATAAGAATGAAGACCATGGGTTAAATGATAGAACCCAACCCTACCTACACATTTACTGCCCCCATGTATATTGATCCTCAGTGTGGAGCTGTTTCTGACTTAAACCCAACCTAACCCCACCATTAATAATTACAGAGGTTAGCAGCTAATTGGAAAAGGTCATTCTCATAGTTCGTATCATATGCTGTGTCCATACCTCCCAACTGTCCCGTTTTCTGCAGAACAGTCTTGATTTTGACTCAGCCTCAGCCTACAATATACAATGTCGCTGAAACTTAATTAAATTAGAGGCCTTTTGGCAGAGAGCCCAGAACACTCAGCACCTGCACTTAGATACATTTATAACAATTTAATGGAGAACTAAAAAACTCCTGCACATCCCCAGTGTTTCTGAACCAATGTGGGTGAGGTTGGGCAGCATGCCACCCCCTAAAATCCTGCCGCCCTTGGTGGCCTTTCCACAAATCCGGGCCTGGTTATAACACACAAAACATGGCCCTAAAACTCCCAGAAATGGGTTTAAGCTTTCATAACTTGACAAATTTTGTAAAATGGACATGTTAGTTAGGGGATGTGGCCATAAAATGGGTGTGTTCAAAAAAATGTTTGCCGCGCTGCTGCCCATTACAGCCCTTATTTGTTATCCCCATGGACTTTTTGTGATGCTTCCCAACTCTTTTTACACTTGAATGTGGCTCATGGATAAGAAAGGATGGGGACTAGTGATGTGCGGTTGAGAATTTCTCGACCCGACCCTAACCCGCCCGCACCCGGCCAGCTGCTCTCCTTTATTTATAGACCCACGCCGACTCGCCCCGCAGTGACGTCAGAAAAGATGGGGGCAGGCGGAAGTGTATAAATTCCGGCACCGGAAGCCGGCAGTACTAGGTCGCGGGCGGGGAGAGCAGGAGAAGAGCTCGACCCACCCGCGACCCGCACATTTCATCCAGGGATCGGCCCGAACCCGCCCGACCCGCAGGTAAACCCGTGGGTCTCGCTGGCCTCGGGTTGGCCCGCACATCACTAATGGGGACCTTGACCTACACAGTTATCTTTAACTTATAGCCCAAACCCATCTAACTTGCTGCTCCCATGGGTTTTAGGTCTAACTATTCTTTATCTTTTGATTATGTTGTTTTGCAATGCTATTTATACCAGGATAAATGGTTTATATCCTTCATGTTTTGTTAAATATTTGGTGGCCTAATTGCTTCTGGCTCTACTAGGGTCTCATCCACGTGAGTGAGTAAACTCGGGTCAGCACTGACTTTAATATGTGCTAATAATAAGGTAGGGAGGTCAGTGCTTGGTTGATACAAAATACAGTAAATGTGTTCTAATTTTGGACAAAGTAAACACAGTAATTTGATAATGATATGGGTCTTTGAAGTTAGTGAACCTGTCATCTTACAATCTTGTGCTTTCATTTGAGGGATATATGGGGATTTACCAATATTCATTGTTGTTAGAGGATGTTGGTAATGAAACACGTTGCATTTTTCTCTCTCATATCCTTAGATATGCATAAAAAGTTGCATAAATACGATCAGAGCAAGTCACCTCAGCTTCCCATCATCTATGGATATTTATACACACACACACACACATATATTATATGTATATGCCTTAAACAAATGTTTTTGATTTGGGATTCTCTTTTCGATCCTTCTGCCCATAATTTAAGGGTATATGATTGCTTACAATGCATGTTAGTGGTACTGTATATAAATCCTTTAGCTTATCGCAAGTAAACAATTGCAATTATTGTGTCTTTTATAGGAATTGTGAACACTTCCAAGGCTCCATCAATGTTTCTGAATCTGAAGGGAATCTGTATAAAACTGCATGTGATTTGCTGGTTTATTACATTGATCAGACTTCAGGTATGAATAGCCTTATCCTTCCACTCTTCCTTTGTTGGTTTGTTGTTTTACTTGGCTTGTCTCTGTATACAGCATTACATGTATTTATTATGTTTTAAAGTTTCATGATTGATTTAGAATATTCACTAAAGTTAACAAGGTTATTAGGATTTATTCATTTACATAATATCTTGTTCTGAATGGATATAACTAGTCATAATGGCTAGTGATGTGCAGGTCACAAAAACGATGACATGTCTCTACCCCGCCCCTAGGGAAACCACACCTACCCAAGCCCACTGACCCTTTTACTTTTAGCTAAAGGGGTGGGACCTGATACTTACATCACGAATAGGGAGGGTTCCCAGGAAGATGAATGACAAGTAATGCTCAGGGCTCAAGGTGGCAAGTTTGACCCAATGAGGACCCATTGAAGCCTGAAACATTATATTGAATGGGAACTGGCATGCACATTACCTTTGACAGAATTATAATTCCACCAGTTCTGACCTTTTCTCAAATTTATCCGAAGTTTGATTGGATCAAATAAATGTGTCCATTATAAGTAAAAGGCACATAGACCATCAGATGATGGTTTTCACTGTTCATCCTGCAGCTGGATAAAAAGCTAATTACTGATTGGCTGCTAAGGGTTACTGCCCAGGTTTAAATTTGCCCAGTCTTTATAAATGAGCCCCAAGGAGTACTTACCCTTTCACTTACACACTATATGATGAGCAACTCCCTTTTACTTGTTTTGCAAATGTGTTCAGTTGTACAAAATATTTATCCTGCAGAAACCTGGGGATTGTTAGTAATCCCTATAACATGGTTTGCTGCTATAAATAAGGCAAATAGTCGTGCCCTTGTCTCAAGCACATACACAGATAGGCATCCCAGACCATGATGGTGTCCAGATGAATTCCAGACATAACGTACACACCTCAGTGATGAGGAAGGTCAGTTCCAATAGCAAGGTCATGTTGACTGATAGATAGAAGTTGGGGTAGGTTGCAGTCACGCCAAAACATAATATTTCATTATTTCAACTATTTCAAGGTTATCACAAGGTCTCATGGTATCAGGCACTGTCCACAGCCTGTCTGGATAATCAACAGGATTTTATTGTGCTGAAGACATCAGGGAATTTGGACAAAGTGAATAGTCTCACTTGTTGACAGATAACCTGCAGCCCTTTAGTGGGAGTTGGCTGTGGGGCAGAAAGGCTCTAACTGTGGAAAGATCAGACAAATAAACATTATATGAAATATCTTTGGTTAGTCGTCACATTTCCACCCCCATATCTAAGCTTATTCTGTTTTAGATTGAATTTTATCTAGAATATTGAGCATACGTGTGGTTTTAACCAATACATTTATAAAATGAATTATGACCATTAACCATTATATTTAGTATGCAGTACCAATGTATATATATATATATATATATATACAGGTCCTTGTGTGGGACCGAAACGTTGGATCAATAAACTTTTTCTTTTTTATCTTCATTTGTTGACCTGCAAAATCCTGTGAGTGCCATCACTTTATACCTTTTATGAACTTTCAATGCATGTGCACCCAGGTCTCGTCTATTTTTTCGGGGTGTGCGGCCCTTACATGTTTTTTCATATTTTAACGGAAATGCTGGGAAATTGGTTGAAGGGGTGTATGTATCATCCAGATTTCTGTCATACTGTGTTTAAGCAACCAGGTAAATGTACATTTTTTCACGGGTCTGTGGCTAGCTGTAATAGCCGGAAAAGGACCCGGTTTACGAGAGTGTTGAGTGTTGGGCGGGATCCGATTCCAGATGGACAGTCCGGGTTTGCCCAACACCTGAGAGAGGAACAGGTGTTTTCTCTCCTTAAGTAGGGAAGGGATTGTGTGTCTCTCAATCCTGGGGAAAAGAGCAGGCAGTGCAGGCCTGTTAGAGAGCCAGATTCAGCTGTGACTGTTCTAAATTGATACATTTAAAGGATACATTTTTTATCTTTGTCCCTGCTGAGCAGAATCCAGGAGTTTCATTAAAGGCAGCTGTTAGAATTGATACAATAGTTGCTAATACTCCAATGATTCTGCTAAAAAATTTATCCACTAAATATTGCAAAATTGTAACAGTTTAGAGTGCGCCTGAATTACTGAGCTGCCAGACTCAAACCCCAGAGACATGAACATTCACCTTTAAACTTATATTTTGGAAACACAGTAAAAAATAAATAATGGAAAGTAATTGAAAAAAGTATTTATTTCTATGGAACAATCTCAAAACAACTTAACTGAAAAAAGTTTTGGAACCCCTTTAATCATATTTTTAAAAAAGGTGTTGGTGTATATAGTGAATAAAGTACCCCCTCTACTGTAAAATTTAATGATATTATAAGTTACCAAGGAGTTCCATGACCATATAAAAACAAAAGGCTCATGGACAAGCATTTTTATACAGGTCATGGAACTCAGAGGTGACTTCTAATATCCTCATATTTTGCATCAGGGGGTACTTTATTTATTATAATACACAAGTTTCAGTGAGTCATGTGACAGAAATTACATCACTGATTATAACCAATGAAATAACTAAGCACAGTTTATAACAATATAATTTACAGGATATTCACGGCTCTTGTGTATTATATAGTGCATAAAGTACCCCCTCTTGCAAACTATAAGGATATTATAAGTTCCCAATGAGTTCAATGACCATATAAAAGCACGAGGCCGAGTGTTTTTTGTATACAGGTCATGGAACTCCGAGGTAACTTCTAATATCCTCATATTTTACAACTGGGGGTACTTTATTTATTATAATACACAAGTTTCAGTGAGTCATGTGACAGAAATGACATCAGAACTCACCGTTTATAAGTGATGACATCAGAACTCACAGTTTATAAGGATTTGATTTACAAGATATTCATGGCTTTTGTGTATTATATAGTTATATATGTGAGTGTATACATAGATGCAGCGATGGATGACAATACAAATATAGAAAGACAAATACAGATTATAATAAAGATTTATAGATAAATACATGGGACAGCCCTGCCACTCCATCGCAGAGTCCAATGAACATCCATAAATTAGTGTATGTGGTTGGTGTGGTTTAAAATGATGTCATCAGTAATATGAGTCTCAGCAGTGATAGTCTATGAGTGGTTATGGTTTCCGCAGTGATACCGTAACAGCATAAAATTATTTCTTTTAACAGAAACCACGATCATGGGAAACTCTGCAGTGGGTCTGCAAGACAGAATCATGGTTTGCCCTCCTGTCATAAACCTGTTCCTAGTTGTTGCCAATCATTGTTGCTGCCAGAGTTAATATACAAATGTGTGGGCAGTGGGGACATCTTTATTAGCCACAGGCAGATCAAACATATGTCTAGCATTGTAATTTGGGCAATCTGGTAAAATGACTTCCTTCCTTAATTATCCTCCCTTATCCAACGTTCATCGTTCTAGTGCACAAAATATCAGGCAAGTTAGTTCAGGGAGACCTGCACAATTATATTTGTACTAGCGTGTGCTTTGTAAAAGATATGCAGCATATTAACACAATACTTTACAATTCTGTTTAATTGCTCCTTTACTAACACAGCAATTCCTGCCTGCTAAAAAAATATATTCTCTTTTCGCACAGAATGCTTTTCAGATCCTCGGATCCTCACCATTTTTTTCATCATTTCTATTGTTACATTTCTGCTGGGAATTCTGACTGTGCTTCTAACGAGGCATGTTATCCTACACCACCATAAAGCCAGAGACAGGTCTGCGTCCAGTTATAGGGCACCTACAAACAAGAAGGTATGTGCTGCGCTACATCCTTATTCTGTTACTTACAGTTCTCATGACATCAACAATGCAGCACTTTTCATGCATAAACGAAACTGCGGGGCATATTACCCTTGTTAAACGGGTAGAAACAATGACTATGTATTATTAAAAAGAATAACAAAGTATTTTACATAGTACCTGTGCTATCTATTCATAGTAATGCAGTAAAATGATTGTTCGCTTATTTGCCTACATAAACTTGCATCTAACGCAATAGAATGCAATGTTTGTTACTTTCTCGGGATCCATGAGTGGGGTGTTAGAGCACAGCAAGTAAGCTTGGTACGTTCTTAGTTAGAACAAAATAAATAATATATATAATTCTTTATGGCACAACTGCCTTGTCTGCAAACGTAGCATATTGTATAATGTAGATTATGAACGTGTTTAAATGTTACAGAAACTCAGAAAACAAACACTTGATAAAATGTTTTGTTCACATAGAACACTCCAAATCATCCAGATGTATCTTGCAAAGTAGAACTCTGCTCCATGATTTACAGTCGTTTATTGGTTTTTAAGTTATTTGTAAACGCAATTGCTATTAATAGCAGTATCTGTGTAGCTGGTGCTTTTTTTTTTTTTTTTTGCACTACTGAGTCTGACTCCAGAAACAATGTAGCAGAAGCTGATCTGATTAACATATACAGAGGAGAACTGATTTTAGCTACATTGTTCTTTTATTAAAGAGAAAAATAAATCATTTTGTTTTTTTAAAATTAGAGTTATTCGCTTAAAATAGATAGGGATATGTCCCCATGATTTCTGGATCCTAGATATGGGATCCCATATAGGCCCACTAAAAAAAAATCTAAATCTTCCATGTAGAATAACTTGCATATATGAGTGGTAATCATTTTCCATAGTATGTTAGACTTCTGAACACATGAATTAACTCAAATTTTTTTGTCCTCTCTAGGATAAATGTGTGCTGCACAATGTGTACACTCGGACAGTGACATACACGCGTGAAAAACCAGACAACATCAATATAGACATCAGTAAAATGGAAGCAGCTGAGACATTCAAGTGTAACTTCTGAAGAACTGTGTTCACCCAGTAATGTTTCACTACTTTGGTTCTGGTATGTCGGCTGTCAGTATTGTTGCTGGCATATAACTAAAACCAACTGTTATCTTTAATTATGTAGCTGCTGTAAGGCCTGTGGCACCAGGGCAGATTTGGGGCATTTAGATGGCTCCCTTGCAGGTGATTTTTCACATCGCAATAAACATCTGTAAACTGCCCTGTGTGCCATAGGCCCATTCAATGTGCATTACTACTGTGTGGTACCACTGATAAATGTAGCACTTTATTTTATTTGTGTCTTCTATATTTTATGACTGTTTCCAATATTTTTAATAAGATAAAGCAAAAAAAAGCACTGGTTACACTTTAGCTAGGAATTTGTGCACTCAGAATGTTACATTGAAAATCTGGAACTGAGACTAAGCCAAAAAAACACAATATTGTATATACATGTATATCCAGAATGCTCGAGAACTGTGGCTTTTTGGATAAGGGATCTTCAGTAATTTGGATCTCCATACCTTAGGTCTGCAAAAAAAAATAATTTAAACCTAAAGTAAACCCAATAACATTGCTTTGCCATCAATATGGATTCATATAGCTTCGTTTTCATCAAGTACAAGGTACTGATTTTAAAGGGAATCACTTTTAAAAATTATAAATTAAATGCTTAAAATGGAGTCTAGGGGAGACAGCCTTCCTGTAATTCGGAGCTTTCTTTATAAGCGTATGCTGATGTCAATTGGCAAAGTACAGCAATTGTTATTAAAGTGGACTTAAGCTTTATATTGCTCCTTCCCTATGCTTTGTGCTTGTGTCAGATTGTTAGTGGCAAGGTGGGGGAATGACAAGGTAACTGCAGCTTTTTAGACATTAATCAGCAAGGTGATTTGTCCCAAGAGAACTGTCTAAAAATAAACAGCGCTGGGATTTTTTAATGTCTCAAAAGGATGGAACTTCTAAAATCAATTTCAATGTGCCATGTTACATTCTTATATGCTAGGGTTACACTAGGGGCCTTATTTATCAAAATCCGAATTTTTCTGTCTATATAAAGAAAAAAAGTCCGACCAAACTAGAATCCACAATTAGACCGTATTTATTATTTTAAAAGGACGACTTAATCAGATCGGCGACACACGAAAAAAATCCAGCGAAAAGTCGAATCATTCAAATTCTTCAAATCTTTCCACGTAAAGTCAGAAATAGTCGGATTTTCGGGCTAATTCCAGTGCAGATGACAGAAACTTTCAAATAGGTTAGGGACCTCTACCATTGACTTATACAACATCAGTAGGTATGAGAAGCTAGATTTTCGGATTCATACGTTTTCCCATCCTCGGGGTATAATAAACCTCGAAAAATTTGAGTTTTACTTTTATTAAAAAAAGACTCAAATTTTTCTTGCTTTTTGTCGGACTTTAATAAATAACCCCCTAAGTGTGTTGTTTTATGTCAGCAAATTTGTGCCTTACCTGACATTTACTTGTGTCGTGTTGTTATTGAATATATCTTATCTTTTGTAATATTGCCAGTAGGAAGCAGAATCTAAATCCCAGCCAATAGGAAATGTTTATCTGCAATTGTAATTGTTCCCCCCAACAGGGGGTTAAACTCCCCTCTTAGGCTTGAATTCCAATTGCAAATGGAAAAATATAAAGGCTTATTTATTATGGCACTGGCACAGGAGCCCCCTATACCCAAAGGACTTGCATTACTGCAGGCTGCAATATTGACTTGTCCCAAACAAACAGAACACAGCATTCACTTGAAAGTGCACGGGGGTTCTGTAGTTAAAGCCTGCACTAAGTAGGTGCTAAATACAGGGCCCCAAATCACCCAGCATGCACTGGCACTCCCAACTTTTGCCAGGGAATATGCATATGCTTCTCATGTGTCACCTCCTCTTTATTCAGCACAGGCAGGAGCAAGCAAGACAGGCACAATTCTCCAGCCTCCATTCTGGTCATGGCAGGTGTATAATGGATGAATAGCATGACACTTTGCTCTTGTTCTTTGCACTTTGCACCGTACACACCAGCAGCGGCTCATAATAAACAAGCCCTGTAGTCTTGGACTAGATGTTCTCACTGTGACTGAGGATATTGATGTGATTCAGAAGCATCTGCCAGAATCCCTTTCCTAGGCTCTACAGAACTGGATTAGGTTTGATACTAAACATTATAACATAGTGTTGGGATTTCAGGTCCTGTTATGTTATGAGGATGTTTGTAAAGTGTCTGGAGGAAGCAACTTCTATTATGCAGGTGACTGAATTCTGATGTGACTGCCAACATGCATATATTTTTTTTAAATAAAATCGTACCATACTGATACCTGTCTTCCATGGGACAGACCCAAATCGCAGACCGAAAAAATAACCAGAACTTAATTTAATGAATAGTGGGTAAATTGGGGGTATATATGGGAAGATTAGGTGTGCGACCTGATTTGCCATATTTATAAAAAGTCAGATGTTGGGAGATGCAAAATCATGCAACATTGTGTTTACGGCAAAATAAATGGGTTAAGGTTAAACTTGTAGGTAGGAGGCATGTGACACTAAAGTTTGTCAGCTTTAACAGGTCCTTGTCGATTTTCAGCTCCTACTTGCTGTGTCCTACCTTTACTCTCAGAGTACCATAGAGAGGATCTGTCCTTGTTTTTTTATTATATATTCTGTTAAAACCATAGTTTAAATGTTTTGTCTGTGTGTGTGTACAATATATAGCACTAATGTACATCAGAAAAACTGTCATCCTCCCCTTAACATTTACCGGGACACTTCATAAGAATCCTGATTAAGTGTGGCTGGGGGACACTTTTGCTTTGTGTGATCATTTTCTGACTAAATTTCAGACTGACTCACACCCGCTACCCAGACCCTATAAAGTTAAATTTACCATCTGTCCCAGGACCAACGATACCGGAAGTGATGTCACTTCTGGCGAATCATCAGGAAAAATTTAAAAGAAACAAAAACAACTCTAAGGAGGGTGGGAGGGATCAGTCTTGTACATTTGCCGGGTACCCAGGTGGGTTACCCTCAGACTGCCCACATGGTCAGCGAATCAGGGAGTTTCTACTGAGGAACCCTACAGCTTTGCGGGTATTCTGCAGGTATCCGACCAGGTGCAGGTGCAAGTTGCAGCATTATCATGTGAATATAGTGCAATTGGATGGAAGTGGAAGGACATTTGGGGCATGTTTTCTAACATTGGTGATAAATATCTCTGGAGATGTTGCCCATGGCAATCAATCAGTAATTAGATTTAAGCCGTCATCTACAAATTAGAAAACAAAAGCAAAAATCTGATTAGTTGCTGTGGGCAACATCTCCAGAGATATTTATCTCCAATGTACACGGACCTTTATGGATGTATTTATTAACATTGATGAAGTGGGTAGGGAGTGACCAAAATAATAGTAGCAGGGTCAGGAACCAGCAGCCTTTCAGCTGTTATCTGATTCTAATTGCAACAAAATGTCCAAAAGTACTATTGTATTTACCAGCATTGGCATCATTTTATCCCTGCCAGCGCTCTCGCTTTGGATAATGCTTAGAGCAGCCGTTTTACATACTTCAAGCCAAACACACTGGCAGGGATATTTCTACTCATATTCTGAACCTTAATCCAACTCCCCTTTCATTTCCAGAAATTCCTGCCATGAGGATGGTGAGAGTGACACTAAAATAAAGTTTGTAGTGCAGGCTAATGCTTTTGCAATAATGAAATCAATGACTCTTCATTATTCCTCTAGAGGCTTAGGTTAGTTGATGAGTGCTGCAGAAGGAGGTCAGTAAGCTTCTTCTTCTCATTGTATAGAGTGAAGTTTTATGTAGCAAGAAATGTTTCATCATGTGTATGGCAATTTATACAGTTTGCTATTGTTGGCTCATCTTCAATACATTTATTTTATTTATTCTGCTCACATAAATTTATAATCACTTGTGTGTATGTGACCTCCCCCCATCCAATCAGTGACCCAATTTGGGCATCTACTGGACCTGTCGCTTGCCCCCCCCACCTGATTTAGCATCCAGTAGATTAGTACATATATGGGGGAATGTAATAAAAGTCCGTAACGGGAAAAATAGTCTTTTTGCAAATAAATCTGCCGAATTTAATATAGCTATTGCGAACCAGCAAATTGTTTCGCAAACACGTCCAACAGGGGAACAAGGTTTGCAAATTTTATAGTTTGCGCCAGTGAGCAGTGAATGTAATAAAACTTCTTACTGAAAAAGTTATGTTTGCTCCGAAAGATTGCGACACCTTCAAGCACTTCTTAAAAGTGAGCAATGCGCAATGAAAACTTGCGATTCAATAACAGTTTAAAGTGGACCTGTCACCCAGGCATAAAAAGCTGTATAATGAAAGTCCTTTTCAAATTAAACATGAAATCCAAATTCTTTTTTTTTTATTAAAGCATTCATAGCTGTTGTAAGCTTATTTTAAAATCTCAGCTGTCAATCAAATATTGCCTGCCCCTCCTCTATGCCTTAGGCATAGAGGCAGGGAAAGCAATGACTTTCACTTCCCATTCAGCACTTCCTAGATGTCACTGCTCGCCACACATTCCACCAGTTCTCTTAACCATTTAATTGTGTAGCCAGGGCATGTGGATGAACATCGGGTCCCCCATTCTGGTGCACAAACAACATTCTGAGATGATACAAGACTTGTCTTAATAAACGTGTGTACAAAATGGCTCCTGCCTGCTTGCTATAATTATGAGTTCCCAGACCGAAGGAAACAAGATTATTATAATTTATTTAGTGTAATTAAAGTTCATTTTGCTTGACTAGCTTGATAAAATAGGATTTGGAATATTTGTTTTTTGGGTGACAGGTCCCCTTTAAGGAAGAGTATTACATGCAAATTTTTATCCTTGTTTGTGCAAATTGTTTTGCTCTTTGCGACTTTTATTACATTACCCCAATAGGCTCTACAGGTGGGGGGAGATATCTGACCTACAACTCCGCCTCAGGTGTCCACCTTTATATAAATTCTGGGGAAAGAGGAACTAGGAGTGAGACTCAAAAAATACCTAGATACATAAAAATGATTTGATCTCACGTTCATAGCAACCAGAAGGCAGTTTGGAAAGTGGTAGTAATTCAAAACCTTAAATAAAATAACTCAGTTGTATTTTTTGACTACATAGCAACAAAACACTAAATAGTTAATTTACATTGCACTTCCCTTTTAACTTTGAGAATATTTTTGAGAATATACATAGTTGAGAAGAATTTGTGGCCTTGTTACGGTCGGCCAGTTATTATAGCTGCATTCGCGAGAAACTAAGAGGAGAGCAGATTCTATTCATTTTTGTTGTGTTCCTTTGGTTCTTCATATTTCTTCTGTAATGATAAAAATGTGTCTTATTTTTTCCTTAATATATTATGACTTAGCAGAGTGAATCGGAAATACCAGCATTTATTGTACATACATTTGCCAAGACTTTAAACTGAAACATACTCTGCAGACTGTTAGGACAGGGAATATTTGACATTGCTTGAATGTAATGGTCGAAAGGCATCTTGCAGGGAACACGCGCCCTAAGAGATCAAACCTATTCAGAGACATTATAGTTAAGGCAGTCTTTATTAGCAGCCTGGATACAGGGGCTTCATTTGACTATTATTAAACTTCACCCAGGTGGAAATACATATGCATGCCAAAGCTCACACTAACTGAGCTGAGCTTTCTGGTATCTCTAGAACCGGTGGCCATTCTCCACTTTTCTCACTGTAACTGGCCTTTAGGCTGAGCCCCACTGTTCCAGCCCCCATCTAGTGGGTCAACGGGAGGAGAGTAAACGTAAATAAGAAAAAAACCTGCTTGTTTATATGCTGAAATAGAGACGTTTGAAGCAGTGAATCTTCTTTATGTTGGTGGGTAAGGGGCAGATTTACTAAAGGGCAAAGTGACTAATGCTGGCAACTTCGCTAGCGACAGCGCCGATTCTGTCATAGGCGGCTATTGCAATGCCGCCCCCCTTTCTGGCTTACCTGTCGGGAGGGGAGGCAGTAACACTAGTGCGGAGAGCACAATTGCGCTCTCTCGCAATAGTACAGCCAAATTTCCGGTTTAAATCCGGAAATTCGGCTCTTAAAGGTGCGGGAATGGCTTTTTGCCGCCCCTGGAAACCTCTCTGGGGCTGCCGTCTGAGGCGAGCGTCTCAGCTCTCCTCATTGGCAGAACGCCCCTGGCTAGTGAAAGAGACAGACGCTAGCGGTCATTTGTACTCTTTCACCAGGCGAATTTTCGCTGTGGCGAGTGGACGTTACTCTGCAAATTCACTAAGATTCGGATTTTACTGAATGTTACCTCTTTTGCCAGACTTGCCTTTGCCAGCTCAGACGAAGTGTATTGGAGTCATTCTTCTGTTACTTACATCATATTTTTAGTGTAAAAAGTCCCAAAAAAACGCTGGCGTCTTTTCCTTTTTTCAGAGTGATAGTGCCGGCTTCCCCAATACATTTTCTAACATTTGGAACATTAACTATACAGTGGGCTCATGTGTAGGTCATTATAACAACTCTATTTTCTTTATTAAGGTTCCCTGGACTTGTGTAATGTAATGTATTTGCTGCAACATATACGTCCATTCAACTTTATAATGTCCAGCCGTATGCAAATTAACCTTAGCGAAGACCTCTAACAAAGTTGCGCTAGGCAGAATTGAACACTAGCGCATCTTTGCTGTGATTGGCGACGTAACTCTAGCAAAAATTCGCCAGCATTCGTCGCCCTGGACGCAACTTTGCATTTTAATAAATTAGCGTTGTCTGAGCGAATTTTTGGCTGGTGAAGTGTTGCAATGGCTGTGAATCCATCGCTGCTGAATTTTCACCGCTTAATACATTTACCCTTAAGGTTAAGGCCAGACGAGGAGATTCGGGGAGGTTTTGTCGCACTGAGGCAACTTTGGGCGACTATTGAAAACGCATCGCCGCATGTGCATTAGCGCAGGCGATTTTGCGCTGTAGCCTATGGAGAAAAAACGCTGAGGCAGTTCGGGGAGATAGTCTCGCAAAAGACGTGGCGATTAGTCGCCAGGCGACAAAACCTCCCCGAATCTCCTCGTCTGGCCTTACCCTAAGAGAGATTTTGCAGAGTTCTTTTAACAGACAATTAAATCTGCAATGGCCTGCTACTATTTAGATAATTTATTTTGAAAGGTGATCGTTAGTGTTTCTTGCACCTTGCTGCTGTCTTCATGGGTCCCTAACAGGCAATTCAAGACCTTATTTGCCCATAAACGTACATGGAACTGGAATAGGTATTTTGATCAGATGAAAAAGCACTAGGACATACTGTTTATTTTTCAAAAGGGGTAATGTAAGGGGCAAAGAAAGGATAATCAGTGGTGGGTGCCAATATAGGCACCACCCAGTCATTTTTATTACTAACCTCAGACCCTGGGCCGTCGCTCCTCTCTACATAAAAGGCATCAGCCCCAGCGATCACTGCCATCTTGTCGCCTGTCCCAGGGATCCCTTGTGGGCACCCTTTTATGTGTGCATTGGCAGTAGAGTCAAATTAGAATTAAAGGAGACATTTTATGTTAAAAAACAAGAATGTACCAGTGCATTAAACTCCTTTAGATATAGAAGGAATGTGGTTAAGAAAGTTTCTGGTTACTTTATGAAAAATTTCTGCAAAATCTCCACTAGTCCTGCCCATCTGTTCCACTTGCTGCTGCCTCCTTTCCAAGGCTGTGCAGGGGAGCCCGCGGCACTCAGCACACTGACCTGATAGGGAACTGGTCTGTCTTTGCTTGTGTGACTGCAGGGCTGTGATTGGCTGTCCCTCTTCTACTATTCTTTTGGCAGGGACTGTTAGGACACCCACCCCTCATTTGAAACTCGGACAGGGACCATATCAGATCTATAGGGGGCTCCAATAAAGGGGCCTTTTTTAAAGACAATATAGATTTTTGGCCAAAAGTAAAACCAGCACCATATAATATACATTATTGCCTATAAAATTAGTTTTTTTTAAAATGTATTCTATATGTCTCCTTTAACCATTAAAAGCCAAACGTTTGCTCTACTGCAGATGCGCTTGGTTGGGGTCTGAGGTTATAGATACTAATCAATGGGTGGTCCTAACAAATAAGCACCCCCCTGTATTATGCCTTCAAATGATGACATGGTCAATATATTGTTAATGAATTAAAGAGAGAAAAGAAAGCGACAACTATAGCATTTTCATCAGGAGATGAAGAATTGTGGTGTCAAAGGTAGACACTCGATAATTTAATGTCAGTTATTAGGAGGAAATGAGCTGCCACTATATGAGTTATGGAACCAGCCTGGGTGTTAGAACCAGAGACAGATTCCTCAGTAAGTTTACTCCCTGTGATTCCAGACCGCATACTGGGGAGTGGAGTTAAGTGAAGTGTTAGCAGCTGGGCTCACCTGTATTTGTGAAGAGCTGAATGTGCTCATTAGGTAACTCCCAATCTGTTTGATAGGTCCCAAAATTATCTCAAGCAGCTGATGCTCCGTCAGTTCATCGAATATTACATCAGTGAACTTGGTCGTCAACAGAAAATTTTGACATATTATGCCTTTAGTATCGATACGATGGAGTGTGCTTCATGGTGCCAACCACTTCCAATTCACTGGCAGAGGAGCATGAGAAAGGGTTGATATCTGCTGAAATATTTGTCTTATTGTGTAACTAGGGTATGAAAATTGGAAATTATTTCTTTGAAGCTTTAATGCAGAGAAAATAGGTAGCAATTTAAAGGCACGGCAGATTCACAGTCCCCCCCAGCTGCTCTGAATTACAAGTCACTGGGGAAGAGAATGCCTGGGTTGCCAGTTTCCCAGCAGAGCAGAAGCTGAAAGCCCTGGGGTAAGTGCTGACTGTAATCCAGTCATGTTTTCCTTCTCGTCAGAGGTATGTGTGATATCCAGGGCTGGTTAACTTGGAGTTTTCTATAAGCAGGTTAAAGAAGAGTAACTTTCATTATTAAGAATTGCTTTCAAGCAGGACTTGACCTGATCCAGGGGCTGTGAGATAACTGAAGAAGAATTATGTAGAATTATATAGAATACCAGGGGAGTACATGTTTTATTGCATTAAGCTGCTGTGCAACATTCAGGCCCGGGCATGAGTTCAACATGAATTACCCTATCACACAAAGCAAATTATAATAAACATTTTTAATGGATATGCTAAAATTCAGTTTGCATGTTCAGTAACAGTTTTCCTGATGAATCATTTAAAGGCCTATATTGTCATGCAATGGGAGATTTGTGGATATAAATGAGTTTTTCTGTTTTTTTTTAAGTTGTATCCATTGTATCCATATAAATGTAGCGAGCAAGGTGTAAAATGAAATCAAACCTGTAATTCTTACATTGTTATAATATATTTTTTTACATAAATTATTCACATTTGGTGTATGTGTGTGTTTGTTACTGTACTAGTCCCGCCATACCAAAAAAAGGGGGAGGGCTGCAAATAATTCTTTTTTTTTTTTTAAATGTACTGAAATTAATGATAAATGATTTGAGTTTATTGTTTGCCTGCTGTTAACACTTTATAATCATGTTTTTATTCCTGGGTCTCTGTTTGTAAGACCCATTAGTTCATTCTTTCTTCAGTCAATCCTGTATGAAAATAAGCGTCATAAAAACAAATGCAACCCCATTATGAATTAACAGCAGTCGGCAAGATAATAATACAGGTATGAGACCTGTTATCCAGAATGCTCAGGACTTGGGGTTTTCCGGATAACGAATCTTTCCATAATTTGGATCATCATACCTTAAGTCTACTAGAAAATCATGTAAACATTAAACTCAGTAGGCTGGTATTACTTCCAATACGGATTAATTTTATCTTAGTTTGGATCAAGTACAAGGTACTGTTTTATTATTACAGAGAAAAAATAAATCATTTTTAAAAAATTCGGATTATTTGAATAAATTGGAGTCTATGGTAGACAGCCTTTCTGTAATTCAGAGCTTTCTGGATAACAGGTTTCCGGATAACGTATCCTATACCTGTACCTTCTATGTTTATATGTACTTCCCAGACCTGGGTCTGCCTCAGTTGTTGAGCTGTAACTGCCAGCATCCCTAACAGCCAATGAGATTTTGCCACAGAATAATGGAAGATATTGAGAGCTAAAGTTTACCAGAGATGTAACTAGGGGCACAGGAGTGTAGAGGCTTTGAGTTGCCACCTGTCCAGGTCAAAACTGCCTCCCGGGTTTTCCAAATTAGGAAAACTGAGCAGGATTTTTCAAGATTAACACCGCAATTGGCTAATAACCAATCGCCAAGTCATAGCCCCGCCCATGTGACGGTACTGCTCTGCACCATGACATCACAGTCGCCGCCCGCTTCCCTGCTAGAACCTAGCATCGGGAAAGGTGGCAACCCTAGACAGGACCCAATAGTGCCCTAATTAGTGAGCAATTTTAATATATCTTGGTAGAATAGGTCAACGTACGAATGTTTGGGGGCCCTAAAATTAATTTTCTGTGGGGCCCAATAACATCTATTTATGCCACTGACTGATTTCTAACCAGCAGTCCTTCAGCTGTGGCTAAACGATCCAGCACTCACCAACAGCCAAAATCTAAAGGGCCCAGAGCTGACCATCCCTCCCCTGATACTTGTATCATGTTTGTCTCAATAGACTGGAGCATCAATCCGTAGGTGGTGGAAAATCGGAACAATGTAAAATACAAATGAATGGACTGAAAAAATCACACATCTAATCCTTTCCAATTCCTCCTTGTGTTTTACTTGTATTTGTGGGTGGGTGTTTGATTCTAAAAAAAAAAGTTTGTTCTTTTGTAATGCCATGACTACTAAATGTTATGTTAATATATTTTAATAAACTGACACGGTAGAGTATAGTGTTTATTTTTATAATAAAGTTTGGATTGTTTTAACTTTGGTGTCTGTTTCTTTTCTTTAATAAGTCAAAGCTACTGTAAATAATATTTATAAGGAGCCACTAGGTGGCACCGACGAGCCACAAACTAGAAAGCAGAATGTCGGCCATTACTGACTGTATTTTGTTTAGTTCAGAAATGTAAATATGCTATTGTATGAGAAATATAATCAGTCCCTGAGGTAATGGATAGGACTTGCTGTTTATATTTCAAATATATTTAAGAGAAAGTCTGACATTTTGGTATGCTGAGAGGATTTTACTGCCTTTACACCACTCGATTGAGGCGGTAATAGAGGGTGAACATTCAAGGTGAAATTAAATTAAAACAACAAAATCTATAGCATCTACTTAAAGGGGATATTTCCCCAAATTTGTTTTTGGGGGATAATTCTATAACTGTAAGCAACACCCTAATACATATTGATGACAATAGGGTTGCCACCTTTCAATCCGATGAAGTCTGGGCAGGGGGACGAGCTGTGATGTCTCAAGGGCGTGGGCAGTGATGTCATTGGATCGAGTGGGTGATGTGGAGAGGCAGGGTCATGGCATAAGGGGCGTGGTTATGACGTGGAGATTGGGCGATAGCCATGTCAATCTGAGAGTCGTGTCTGGATTTCCATAATTGGAAAACCGGGCAGGAAGTTTTGACCCGGACAGCCACGGTTTTTAAAAGTCAAAACCAGACAGGTGGTAACCCTAGATGACAAATATCCAATGAGTTAAAAGTCTGTCCTTTGCTCTCTTCTTCACTGCATGCCCCAGTGCTGAAACAATGTTTTAGGATTCAGCTGTCCTGCAGCCAAGACTCCAACTCCCACAATGCCTTGGACACTTCTGCTATTCTTCTTTGCATCAAGTCTGTTAACCAAAGAGGAGATCTGACTATCGATACGATGTTTCAGTGACAGAAGTTACTAGCACTTTACTAGCAGCTTTGTAATCATTGAGCATTTTTAATTATACAGGTATGGGACCTTTCTGTAATTGGGATCGTCATACCTTAAGTCTACTAGAAAATCCGTAAAAGTAATTAAATAAACCCAATAGGCTGGTTGTGCTTCCAATAATGATTAGCAAAATCTTACTTTGAGTCAAGTACAAGGTACTGTTTTATTATAGAGAAAAATATTTAAATATTTGGATTTTTTGGATAAAATAGAGTCTATGGGAGATGGCCTTTCCGTAATTCGTAGGTTTCTTGGATAATGGATCCTATACCTATACTAAAAAGTTTCTTAGAATGGGGTGGTTCACCTTTTAGTTAACTTTTAGTATGTTATAGAATGGCTAATTCTAAGCAACTTTAATTCCTTTAAAACATTCATACATCTGATCTTCAAAACTAAGGGCACAAAACAGGCTGAAATGTCTCCTCTCCATTCTTGGTTCCAGTGAAGAGGTCAGGAATAAGCAGGCCCACAGGTCACATATGCAGGCCTCATCACACTATAGCTCAGTATACGTGATTTACTTAACATATTTTCCATGCATATTTTCCTATGAGTCCTTAAGTATATATCTGGGAAAAAAAGTTTTGTAAGCCCAAAGCAATGGTAGATATTAATCACCCTTAATGTAATGTCAGTGTTTGCATCTCCTGCAATTTCGGGAGGAAAATCATAAGGAGAGGAAGTTGGCAAGTGATTAAATGAAATGGTAAGGAAGCGTGTAATGGTTGTGTATTAGCAGGCAAATGATAAACAGAAGAGGCTGACAATTAAGTTGGGAGAATGGCTAGAAGGTGTGCGGGAGATGAAACACAGGACATTTGTGATAACTGTAATCCGTCAGCCTGAAAAGAACTGCCAATCTTACTGGAACCCCCTGTATCTACATGCCTAGAAACTGTAGCAGAAGCAATACTGGGGTGTGCATATCTGTTAGTATTAGATATTAAACTGCTCACCTTAAGCTACACAATTCTGCTTGGTGGTACATGTTTCAGTGGTGCACCCTACTAGTGATGTATGGGCCAGCCCGATACCCGCTGGTTTCGGCCAACCTTGCACCCCCCTTTCCAGGTTGAGCTCTTCTGAGGGCTCTCCCCGCCCCGACCTTACAAATGCTGGCTTCTTTTTTCCCAGTTGAACTTTTATTGACAAGCGCCTGCTTGCCCCGCCCCTTTTGTGACATCATCGGCGGGGCGCCGCTGGATCTATAAAAGGAAGGCAGGCTGGTGCGGGTCGGGAAAAACCTAACCCACACATCGCTACACCCTACCCTACCTATCCCATGTAGCTATGAAGTTTAGGATTATGAGGACTAGGTTGGACCACAATGGGTGAAAGGATTGACAGTAAATCCAACACTTTTCTTCCAGTTCTTATGAAGTAATGCCAGTTTCCCTATGAGCAGCACTGAATAGGGCCCATAGTAAAGGTCACATCCATGTAATATGACAATACCAGGTATGGGACCTAATCTCCAGAATGCTCGGGACCTGGGGTTTTCCGGATCTTTATATAATCTGGATCTCCATACCTTAAGTCTACTTAAAAATCATGTAAACATTAAATAAACTCAATAGACTGGTATTGCCTCCAATAAGGATTAATTATATCTTAGTCTGGATCAAGTACAAGGTTGTGTTTTATTATTACAGAGGAAAATGAAATCACTTTTAAAAATTTGAACTATTTGGATAAAATTAAGTCTTCCCAGAATTCGGAGCTTTCTGAGTAATGGGTTTCCGGTTAACAGATCCCGTACCTGTCCTACAAATATGAAACAAATGTCTTACCAAAATATAGGGGGTCACTTATTTCCACAGCCAAGTGAGAGGCTATATCTAAATGATAAATATTTTCTTTATTTGAAAATAATGAACACACATTTGAATAGCTGACAATAGCAACTGCAAAAACAAAACTCTGCTTGTCTTCTGGGTGGTAACAGAAG
This sequence comes from Xenopus laevis, assembly GCF_017654675.1. Classification (NCBI taxonomy): domain Eukaryota; kingdom Metazoa; phylum Chordata; class Amphibia; order Anura; family Pipidae; genus Xenopus; species Xenopus laevis. Next base: position 39,737,564 of record NC_054381.1, read on the forward strand.
GTTTACAACATAAAACCATGGAGTAAAATACAATCTTTAACAAATGAATTATTGTTTAATATGTTGTCAATTTAAAAACTTCAAATGTATCTAAAGTTGCCTATTTTTATGACATTTTTGAAAATAAATTACATATTTCAATAATTTGTCTCCCGTATGAAACCAGGTAAAAAGATAAAACACCATAAATATGAATGTTAGGGGCCTTCTGAACAATTTCATACTCATTATGAATAGTATATACAGGTATGGGATCTGTTATCCAGAATGGTCGGGACCTAAGGTTTCCAGATAATTGATCTTTGAATGGATTTGGATGAATTTGGATCCATACCTTAAGTCTACTAAAAAAATAATTTAAACATTAAACCCAATAGGATTGTTTTGGTTCCATTAAGGATTAGTTATGCAGTATCTTAATCAATGCATGGTTGCTAGGGTAATTTGGACCCCAACAACCAGATTGATGAAATTGCAAACTGGAGAGCTGCTGAATAAAAAGCTAAATAACTCAAAAACCACAAATAATAAAAAATTAAAACCAATTTCAAATTGTCATACTAAAAGTTAACTTAAAGGCCAACAACCCCTTTAAAGAAGTTACTAGTGACTAGTAATGAGATAAAAGATCGTATTCATGTGTGCGTAGAGTGAACTCTCTGTACCACCTGCTTAAAAACTAGCGAAGTGCCAAAGACTGCTGAATTTAGGTCCCAGGTGATTGGATGGCACTGCCAATAGAGTGAAAAGCAGAGAAAGAGATGGAGCAATGTACAGGCACTTGTGCTGCCTTTTGAAAACATCCAGATGAAGGAAATTGAAAGCAAAATTAAACAATGTTGCTGGGCAACTTGGGAAACCATTTCCATAACTCTCACGTGAATAATGACGACTCATTCAATTTAAAAATGTTATGTACTTTTTTTAACCAGACAATATTTATTTTCATGTTTGCAGGTTGCCCTTTGTTGCTACCTGTTTCTTTGAAAGAATAAATGCTTGTAAAACATTCTTTGAAAATGCAGTTCTTTTTTATACTGTGCCAAGAATGCATTGTGAAGCCTGTTTGTAGCCTAACGACAGCAAGACTTCAATCCCAAAACCGTTTCCTCCAATTCTCCATGGAAGGAAATAGCCAAAGGAAAGGCTTTTTTTTTCCAAATAATATATAATTGTAGTCATTACTTTGTGCGATTTTGCAGCACTTTAATTAATACTCAGCATCAGTCGTCAGTAATCTCTGTGTTTTATAAATTCAGCACAATGTGTGCCAATTAATCCGATTTAGAATCAACAAAAGCTCACTTGAGGGTTTACTTTATAAACAAATGGCAGTTTGATGGCCTTTCTTTCACAGTACAAACTAAGCTAGTATATACTATGAATAAACACTGGACAAAAATATACTTTGCTAGTGTAACTGTGTTCTTTTTACCATTAAAATAGAATGGCATGAACCACTGTTAGTTTACATTCAATTCTTCTTCTGATACTTTATATTAAAATGTCCATTTTGTCCTTGCTTTGCAATGTTGATGCCTTCAGGTAGACCCTGTGTTATATTTGCCATATAGTTTTAGGTTGTTCCCTCTAATTTTTGCAATGCTGCCCATATTTTATTGTGCACAGTTATTTCAAAAAAATAGTGTGAAAAAGTAATATGTGTAACTTTAATGGTGAACTAAAGCCTAAACAGGGAATATAGCTACAAATTCTTTATTTTATACGCTCAGTTAGCTTTGGGAAACCAAGCTAAGGGGGGTCAGAAATCTTCATCGTACTGCGCTAGTTTCGTGCTGTACGTGATACATGTCATATGAAAAAGTTGGGGAACCCCTCTTAATTCTTTGGAGTTTTATCATTGGCTGAGCTTTCAAAGTAGCAACTTCCTCTTAATATATAACATGCCTTATGGAAACAGTAGTATTTCAGCAGTGACATAAAGTTTATTGGATTAACAGAAAATATGCAATATGAATCATAACAAAATTAGAAAGGTGCATAAATGTTGGCACCCCAACAGAGATATTACATCAATACTTAGTTGAGCCTCCTTTTGCAAATGTTACAGTCTCTAGAAGCCCCCTATAGCCTTTGATTCTGGATTCTGGATGGCGGTATTTTTGACCATTTGTCCATACAAAATCTCATCAGTTAAGTTAAATTCGATGGCTGTTGAGCATGGACAGCCTGCTTCAAATCATCCCATAGATTTTCCATGATATTCAAGTTGGGGGACTGTGACGACCATTCCAGAATATTGTACTTGTCCCTCTGCATAAATGACTTTGTAGATTTCCAGGTGTGTTTAGGGTCATTGTCTTGTTGGAATATCCAACCCCTGAGTAACTTCAACTTTGTGACTGATGCTTGAACATTATGCTGAAGAATTTGTTGATATTGGGTTGAATTCATCCGACTCTCGACTTTAACAAGGGCCTCAGTCCCTGAACTAACCACACAGCCCCACGGCATGATGGAACCTCCACCAAATCTGACACCAGGTAACAGGTGTTTGTCTTGGAATGCGGTGTTCTTCTTCCACCATGCAAAGAGCTTTTTGTTATCACCAAATAATAAATTTTTTGTCTCATCAATACAAAGCACTTTGTTCCCAAATGACTGTGGCTTGTCTAAATGAGCTTTTGCATACAACAAGCGACTCTGTCTTCTTTCTCATCACCCTGCCATACAGATGTTCTTTGTGCAAATTGCGCTGAATTGTAGAACCATGTACAGATACACCATCTGCAGCAAGATGTTCTTGCAGGTGTTTGGAGGTGATCTTTGGGTTGTCTGTAACCATTCTCACAGTCCTCTGCATATGTCGCTCCTGAATTTTTCTTGGCCTGCCAGACCTGGGTTTTACAGCAATTGTGCCTGTTGCCTTCCATTTCCTGATTACATTCCTTACAGCTGAAACTGACAGTTTAAACCTGTGAGATAGCTTTTTGTAGCCTTCCCTTAAACCATGATACTGAACAATCTTTGTTTTCAGATCTTTTGAGTGTTGTTTTGAGGATCCCATGATGTCACTCTTCAGAGGAGAGTCAAACAGAAGCACAACTTGCAATTGGCCACCTTAAATACATTTTCTCATGAGTGGACACACCTGCCTATGAAATTCAAGGCTTAATGAGCTAATCGAACCAATTTGGTGTTGCCAGTAATCAGTATTGAGCAGTTACATGCATTCAAATTAGAAAAATTACAAGGGTACCCACATTTTTGCACAGCCAGTTTTTCACATTTGATTTCATTTCATACAACTGAATACTGCTTCACTAAAAATCTTTGTTCAGAAAACACCCCAGTACTCAGATGTAATTGGGAAATGAAAGACATACCACTGTTATCTTTTTTTTGTTGAAAGTGGAGTAAATTATTATGCAGGCTGAGAGGGGTTCCCAAACTTTTTCATATGACTGCATGTGAAATTGAATGTATTACTAATTAAATACAGTGACATTCAGATGTCTTTAAACAGCAGTCTGTCTGTTTTATATTTAGGGGCTGCTATAAGGTCCCATAGAAAGTCAGTATTTAGTGGGCTGGTGGATGCTTTTTCGGCCCCTATGTGGGCTGATTGAGCCTCTGTGTACCTGAAATGCCAGGACCTATTTTAATAGAGAATACGGGAATACAGTATTAGGGCTCTTACTCATGAGAGTTTTTACCTGCGCTCCTCTGCGTTCCGTTTTTTGGCGTTCAGCCGCAGGGGAGCGCAGGAATAGACGCATTTCATTATTTCAAATGGGGCTGTACTCACACAGGCGCATGTAGGCGCCGAACGCAGGTTGAAACGCAACATGCTGCATTTTTCCTGCGTTCGGCGCCTACACGCGCCTGTGTGAGTACAGCCCCATTTGAAATAATGAAATGCGTCTATTCCTGAGCTCCCCTGCGGCTGAACGCCGAAAAACGGAACGCAGGGGAGCGCAGGTAAAAACGCTCATGTGTAAGAGCCCTTAGAGAATACATTTCCACATTCACACTGCTACAGAAATAATTTGCTGACACACAGCAAATTAGCAGGTACTGCAGAAGGGATCAAATCCAGCAGGTCTTATCCAACCATGTGTTCCCTATTGTTGGTACTTTTAATGGCCAGGAGGTTTGGCCACTGACAGTGGGCATATTTATCATGAGTCAAATTTCAAATTGAAAAAATTTCGAAATTGAATTCAAAAAGACCAACCGAAATGAAGTCGATTTTTTTGGTCGAATAGGTCTGTTTTCGATCGAATAGGTCCTTATCCGACCGAATTTGAAACGTTCGAATAGAAGGAATAGCACATTCGATCGAATTTGAACCTTCGATTTTTCAAAGTCCACCAATTGACTCCAAATAGGTTCTAGGAGGTCCGCCATAGTCTAAAACAGCAATTCAGCAGGTTTTAGATGGTCGAAGTCTAAAGAGACAGTACATGATAAATTTCGACATTCGAATTTTAGAATTTTTTTCAAATTCGAATCGAATTTGGACTATTCCTTAGTCTAAGTACACAAAAAATAGCTTGAAATTCAAATTTTTTTCATTCGAAAATTCACCTCGACCTTTGATAAATCTGCCCCTAAATTTTGCAACCATGCAAAGCATTATATAATAAAGTTAGACGTGTTCCATCAGATATTGTTCCTTTCTGAGCTTTTTGGATGCAAAATGAACTATATCCATTGAATTGTTGCTTGCATGAAGGAAAAATGAAATCTATTGCTCATGGCTGATGATTTCTCCTTATTAATAAGGACTCCGTTAAGTGTTCTTTTGGCACAATGTGTAGTTATTTTAGTATACTCTCTTGTTGATTCAAAAAGAAGATTCAAGCCTTTTCTCCAGTGTTGAAGACTCCTATACTCTGTGACATGCTGTAACTGGTTGAAAATATCATTGCTCACTTTCTTCCATTTACTCAAAGAAATACGTTCAGTTGCCCAGTCACATTTGTTTTATAAGTTAGGAGAATCTTGCCTGCTGACTTTAAAATAAACAAGTCAGTGTTTTCACAAGCCGGGACAATAGATTGGGCCGATCAAAGGTAAGAGAAGCTTTATAAGCACCCTGTAGGTGAACAGGCAAAAGGAAACACGTGAGCTAAGGCAGGAGAATAGACTTCCAGCACCTCAAATTGGCACATCCTGTCTGGGACGGTCTTTCTCTTTTCAGGGTTCTTTGTCTTCTTTCTGATTTTTTTTTTTGACGTTGAAGTCATGTCCTGATATAGCTTGAGAAATTCTATTTCTAATTCTATTTCAACATTTAAGAAGATTGCTGTGACCAGCATAGGTAAGAGGTAAGAGAAGTCAAGCCATCACCTGACACTCCCAACAGCTCATTGATTATTGATAGTTTTGTTGTCTTCAACAGTGGTGGGTGTGACAGGTGTTATGTTCAGGTATATGTTCCGAAAACGTGTTGTGTAGATACATGTACATATTAATACAGAAGAGGACCAGCCAGGCAAATGCAGTAGCCATTCTTCTCTAGGTAAGTCTCTGTGAAGTCATTTTTATACTGGGTATTTCCAATTTGTACTTGGATTTCTAATCTCTTGTGTGTGTATATAAATGTATTTCTATAGTTTTTACACAACTTTCGATTCTAATATGGGATCTATTATCCAGGATGCTAATTTGGATCTTCATACCTTAAATCTACCTAAAATCATTTAAACATTAAATAAACCCAATAGGATTATTTTGCCTTTAATATGGATTCATGCAGCTTAGTTGCCATCATGTACAAGGTGCTGTTTTTTTACAGGTTTGGATCCGTTATCCGTTAACCTGTTATCCAGAAGGCTCTGAATTACGGAATGCCAGTTTCCCATACACTCCATTTTATCCAAATAATTCAAATTTTTGAAAAAGATTTCCTTTTTCTCTGTAATAATAAAACAGTACTAGATCCTAAGATATCATTAATCCTTATTGGAAGCAACACCAGCCTTGGGTTTATTTAATATTTACAAGATTATCTAGTAGACTTAAGGTATGAAGATCCAAATTAAAGAAAGATCCATTATCCGGAAACCCCCAGGCATTCTGTATAACAGGTTCCATACCTGTATTACAGAGGAAAAGGAAACCATTTTTGAAAATAATAATTATATGCATAATAGATTTTATGCGTTGATTAATGTAAAGCACTGTATAACTTGTTGGCGCTATATAAGTAAATGGTGATAATGATGACCTGTACTTTAAAATATAGAGAATTAAGACTTTCATACATAAGAAAATGTTAGATTTCTTATTTATATACTAGTAAATGCTATATATATATATATATATATATATATATATATATATATATATATATATATATATATATATATATATATATATATATATATATATATATATATATATATACTAGTAAATTCATATTGTATTAATATATACTAGTAAATTCCAGAAATACTGATTACCCTTTGGGCTGTTGTATAGAGGATTCCAAAGTGCATCACAGAAAAGATAGCTCCAGTTAGAATGCAGCTGTGGTTTTATGCTGGGACATTTGTCTAGAATTATCATTATCATGGTGCCACTCGGGCAAAGAATATGTAAATAACACAAATGTCAAGTGATTCCCTAATTGTTTCCCTAAGACTGGGGCAATATAACCTGCGCCTGTAGCCCTGCATTTTAATGGGATAGTTACAATTTAAATAAATGGTCGAAAGGGGCATTTGCCTAGGGCCCACCAGGATAGTGAACCCACTAGAGATATGGCATCTGCTATTCAGAATGCTTGGGACCTGGGGTTTTCCTGATAACAGATCTTTCTGTAATTTGGAACTTCTTAACTTTATGGGCAGATTTATCAAAGGTTGAATTTCGAATTCATGTGAATTTTTTTAACTCTAATAAATTCGAATATACTCAAAACTCAATTGGGAGGTTATTTAAGAAAAATGTTGAACGTCTAAAACTTGAACGAATATTCCTGACCCGAAAACGCAAATTGAATTTTTTCTCCAAAAAGGAAGGCTATTGAAATCTCCAAATGGGTCATTGGACCTCTGTCATTGACTTCTGTAGGAACTTGGCAAGTTTTAGGTGGCAAATAGTCGAATTCAGGTTGTTCCCAGGGTCAAGGTATAGTAAATCTCGAGTTTTGACCAAAAATCCAACTCAAAATTAGAATTTACAATTCTATCCTTAATAAATCTGCCCCTAAGGCTACTAGAAAATCATGTAAACATTAATTAACCCAAATAGGCTCATGTTGCTTCCAATAAGGATTAATTATATCTTAGTTTGGATAAAGTACAAGGTACTGTTTTATTATTACAGAGAAAAAGGAAATTGTGTTTTAAAGTTTGGATTATTTGGATAAAATGGAGTCTATGAGAGACAGACATGCTTTCTGGATAATAGATTTCTGGATAATGGATCTTATACCTGAATGAATCCTATACTTTTCATATGGTAAAACCATTGACAGAAGCAACCTCCAAAGATGACTAGATGAGCGCTACATCATTAATTTTTTTAAATTTTTTTCACTTTACCTTTTTCCTGGAAAATATATTTCTAGGGATATATCAGATAAAAACCTGGTATCTTTAATGGAGGCAGGTTTTTTTCTGGTGTACCCATTTTGTCATTATGGTTTATTTTCTCTTGTGTCTCTTGGCTCAGCATGGCACACACAGGCATCAGTAAGATCCTTGCCCTGGGCAAGGGCATCCTGGCATTAAAGCTGCCTGAGGCCGTGTTTGCAGTAACGCCCAGCGCTTACCTTTATATTGCTTCCAGGGGTTCAGGGGGCTGCATCGCTAGTGCAGAGAGTGAAATCGTGCTTTCTGCGCTAGAAAAGCTACATTTCCGATTTAATAACCAGAAATTTGGCTTTTAAAGTTACAAGGAGCAGCTTTTTGCCTTATGGCAGAAACACCCCTGGCTCTTGGTTGCAACGCTAGATTAAAGCAGACCGGCAATAAGGTTTAGCTTGTTTGATAGCAATAATGGTTTACCATACCCTGACTTTTAAATTAGATCCTAATAAAATACACTAACCCCTGGAGATTAAGTGGTTGCAAGGATACTTCCAAATAACAGCTGCTCTGCAAGATGCATTTTTATGTATTGCCAAGTGAATGGGTGATTTGAGCAGCAAACTATACAACACTGATACCCAATTGCCTACTAGTAATAAGCTCCAACTGCACTTACGTTTAAACAACCTCAAAATGCAGTCATTTTTTTGTATTAATTGGACATGTTGCATGTTACTATTACAAAGATGGATAACTTCAGTTTATATTGTATATAAAAAAAATACAGCGATTATGCAGCACATATTTTTAAGCAATGAACTCTCTGGAAGAGTATTTAACTCTTTTGCAGTTAATTGGCCCTGCTCTAGTGCTTGCGTGTCTTGTGTTGCTGTGGACCAGGGTTGACAGGTCTAATTTTTCAAAGCTAGCGAAAAGCACTTACAAAATCAGCCAAAGAAACATGCCAGCCATTTGAAATTTTTAGAATTTTTTTAAAAAAATGAAGGGTTCAGGCTAGATTTAATTCAGTGAGATAAAGTTCTCTTGGTTTATCATGTGACTACTTATGAACAAGATTCAATTCAAGGAAATAAAACTTCTCCAAATTCAGTTCTGTTTTTTTTCCATAGACGTCAATAGAGTTCTCACCTGGAAAACCGTGAATTTTTCTGAATTAAATTGCATTCTAAATTGAATCTCTGAACCTTTTTCTCACTGAATTGAATCTGGCCCTATAGCTGAAAATACATGTTCTAAAAGCCCATTCAAACCTAGAAGCACTGATCCTGTCCTTCAGTGATGATTGTCCACCTCTGAACTGTTCTATTTCTATTGTCTACTGAAATGACTATGGTCCTTGCATGCAGGTACTGTAGTTTTATTTCAACCTGCGCGATTGGGCCTGTGTTAAATCTGTTAACCCCACAGTGTCAGAAAAGGTCCTCACCAGCCTGGTAACCCTGGAATGGACCCTGTGTTTAGTCATTTAGACTTGGTCTTCATTTGTCAAATTGAATAGCCATGTACTTGAAGGTAATTTACATTCCCATGTACTAATCAGGTTTAAATGCACAGGTTTATCTATACCCAGAATTCAATATGAGTGAGGATCCTATAGAAGCAGCAGTAAATGCTGGTAAGTCACTGCTTATATTGGAGTGTTATATATATATATATATATATATATATATATATATATATATATATATATATATATATATATATATATATATATATATATATATATATATACACACACAAATAGTACCTGTACCAAAATAAGTGTGATCTGAACTATCAATCTGTAATGTGTTCCATTTGTCCTTCCCAGAGTCCTCAACATTTTTTTTGTAGACTAGGAATGGTAATGTTGCTACTGTCTGTGGATTATATGCTTGACATCACTAACTTGCTTTTTATTTCTGTCATATGATGGACATGCACATAAAGATCTGTTTGAGTTGCCCAGATTATGCAGATCCAAATGTTTAAAGGGGGAAGTAAAGTCTAAAATAGAATAAGGCTAGAAATGCTGTATTTTCATAAACATGAACTTACTGAACCACAAGCCTAATCAAACAAAAGATTTATGCTTTCAAAGTTGGCCACAGGGGGTCACCATCTTGTAACTTTGTTAAACATCTTTGCAAGACCAAGACTGTGCACATGCTCAGTGTAGTCTGGGCTGCTTAGGGATCGTCATAAATTATCAAAACAGCACAAGTCAAATAATATCTGCGAGAAGCCGATACAGCAAGACTGATTGATCATCCGAATATACAGACTGTACTGGGTCCTGTGTTGTCATGTAATCTAATGTTTAATACAAACTTTCTCCAACTCTGCAGAACGAGTGGCTGCAGCTGAATAATCCTCCAAATAGAATCCCACTTTATCTGTTTAAATCTGGCTCCTTGAATTTTGTCCCTGCAGCTGGAGTTGGAAACAGTAAAGGGGTTGTAAAAGCAAAATTAAAATCCAATACAAATCTCTACACAGTCGCCGACTGTTCTACAGGGAAACAAACAAAGCTGCTTGAGTTCTGCATGGCTGAGAAGTAAGGCAGGGGCTCCCCCTGCTGTTCATATGTAGAGCAGTTAGGGACCCTGCAGAGCAGTTAGGGACCGCCTGATAATTCCTAGCCACAGCAGTAAATGAAGGGAGAATTTTACTGCATACAGTCAGGTTTCTTATAAAAACTGTACACATTTTTTAATAAAAGTATATTGGAGATAGGTTTCTTTTTCATTAAAGAAAATGGGATTTTTTTTGCCTTTACATGCCCTTTAAGCCTTGTGCCAAAGATCAGATAACATGGGTGCCATAGAAGAACTGTAGGCTTCAAACTTTGTACATGTCTGAGATGTGTGGTTGGACCTGGTCCCTGTTTCTGTTCTACCCCAACTATTCCCCACCCATCTTGTTTTTTTCCATGCCTTTCAAGATATTGTTGCGACCCCATCCCCCCCTTACTGTTTCACAGTTCTACCCTTCCTTCTTTATGATTGATAATTTGATGCAAATACAAAGAATTTTAATGTTCCATCACTGACCTGCAGGTGATATTGACCAAGATACAAGTGGCGGCCACCATGACTTTCAGTATTATGAAAAGACAGCAGATAGTGAAGCAGCCCCAAAGACTAATGAAGAGTAAGTGATTATATCATAAAGTGCATTAGAAGGAAATCATAGCTACAAAGAAAAGACATGCAGGAATTATTGTTAATAACATTAGTGGATACAATTGTAGGAAAAGCTCCTGATAGGCAAAGCCTGAGATTAATAAACGTGTAGTCTTTTTCTAATAGTAAAACTGATTTACTTTGATAGATAAAATACAATGTGGTAAACACTGGCCCAAATCAATAGATTTTACCCACAATGCCCATTATTTCCATTTATTTAAGCCCGACTGGTCATGCAGCTATCTGGTACAAATCTTTGATTTGATTCCAAAAGAATAAGTGTGCATTTGGGTGCAAGTTGTGTCTTTCCTGTAGAGACAATATTGGGGGGTACATGGGTACCCATCTGCACACCTGAAGTTATGTAATAAAAGGCACTAAGTTTGCCCAGGGGCAATAACCCATAGCAACTAATTAACAGATAGAAGTCTTCAAACCCTCAATAAATCAATCAATCAATTAGCTGACCAATAAATACTACCTACTGATTGGTTGCTATGGGTTACTATATCAATAACAAACCCCATAGTGTATGAATATTAAACATTGTCATTATTATAGAATTTATAAAGACTAAAGCAGGGGTGTCCAACCTGCGGCCAAACATGCGGCCCAGGATGGATATGAATGCGGCCCAGCTTGAAGGAGAGAGAACAGGAACAGGCTTACTATGCCAGGTTGTAACAAAGTGGTGCCCTATGGAGTAGGGAGGATGGGGGACACTGCCCATTGCCCAGTTAGTAATAATAATATAATAATAAGTCTGTTTAATATCCAGGTGTCCCATATTACAATGTATAGTTCCATCTGGTTATCCAACTGGTATTGTAGTTCTTTTCTGTGTATTCTCTTTAATTTTACATTAAAAATTGTTTGTGTATTACATGTGTGGCCCCAGACAATTTTTCTTTTTCCAATGTGGCCCAGACAAGCCAAAAGGTTGGACACCCCTGGACTAAAGCTATACTGTATCTGATATACTGCATGTAGTGATGGGCGAATAAATTCGACAGGTTCAAATTTGTGGTGTATTTCCATTTTTCACCGCCAGCGAGTAAATTTGCAAAACTGCGGCGATAAAATGTGGGCGCGCGTCAGGATAGTCGCACGCATAAAAATTGACGTGTCAAAATTATTCGGACACCCATTGACTTTAATGCTTTTGGACAAAATCAGCACAAGTATAAAAATTGTTGTGGGCATCAAAATTGACGCGCTTCAAAATCATTTTCAATGCATTTCGATAAATTTTCGGGACAAATTCGCCCATCACCAACTGTATACTGTGCTTCTCATTTATGCATCTTTTAACATTATATCTCTGCTAGTATATAATATATTAACTGTATCAATGGAATTACTGTGGTTAAACACTGTATTTACATTTCTTACCCCTTTTGTTAGAGCCAGAAGAAAAACCAGTGACAAACCTTCAAAAGAATTGATTGGATTTCTGGATCTGGTAAAAACATAATTTTTCATGTTAGCGTACTGTATATATTGTTCTTCTGATTAACATAAGAAAATATTAATTTCTATATAAAAAGATATATTCCTTTAAGTCAAGGATAAAAGACAACACTTTGTGGAAGCCTCTACCAATCCATATCATTCTGCTTCCTTACACTGGAATTAATGGCTGTTCAGTGCTATAAAGGCTTCTATTTATCCTTGCCGTTTTATTAAATAAAATCCCTATTTTGGGATGAGTTAGAGCAACACCCTAGGCTCTGTAAAAGTTGTATTTTAGGTTGGTGAAGATCATTTACACATTCTCCACATTCCCTTTAAATAAAGGATTCAGTTGCAGAGTTAAAAATCTTGCTCATAACTGAGGTTTGTCCAACTATGAATCTCAAGAGATCACAAACTTTATCAAACGTTATGCTTATCAAAGCAAATCCAGCCCTTTGTACGATAACTGGGTCTGTCCTGTATCTTAAAGGGTGGTTCACCTTTAAGTTAACATTTTGTATGTTATAGAAAGGCCAATTCTTCTCAATTGGTTTTCATTATTTATTTTTTATAGTTGTATAATTATTTTCCTTTTTCTTCTGACTCTGTGCAGCTTTCAAATGGGCTGACCCCTTCTAAAAAGCAAATGACTTGTAAGGCTACAAATGTATTGTTATTGTTAATTTTTATTACTTATCTTTCTATTCAGGCCTCTCCTATTCATATTCCAGTCTCTTTTTCAAATCAATGCATGGTTTCTAGGGTAATTTGAACCCTAGCTACCAGATTGCTTAAAATGCAAATTAAAGAGCTGCTGAATAAAAAAGCTAAATAACTCAAAAACCTTAAATAATAAAAAATGAAAACCAATTGCAAATTGTTTCAGAATATGAATCTCTATATAATACTAAGGGGCACATTTACTATTGGTCGAATATCGAGGGTTAATTAACCCTCGATATTCGACCCTCGAAGTCAAAGGATTTAGCGCAATTCCTTCGATCAAATGATCAAAGGAAAAATCATTCGATCGAACGATTAAATCCTTCGAATCGAACGATTCGAAGGATTTTAATCCATCGATGAAACGATTTTCCTTCGATCCCAAATTGCTAGGAAAGCCTATGGGGACCTTCCCCATAGGCTAACATTGGTGCTCGGTAGGTTTTAGGTGGCGAAGTAGGTGGTCAAAGTTTTTTTTAAAGAGACAGTACTTCGACTATCGAATGGTCGAATAGTCGAACGATTTTTAGTTCGAATCGTTCGATTCAAAGTCATAGTCGAAGTAGCCAAAAAAATACTTCGAAATTCTAAGTATTTTTTATTCTAATCCTTCACTCGAGCTAAGTAAATGTGCCCCTTAAAGTTATCACAAAAGTGAACAACCCTTTTAAGCACCTTCAACATTAATCATAATGTGAATAGTAAGGTATGACTGTGTGTGGTTCATCCAAACAGTGTTGTGTGTATTGGCTCCATTGTGTACAAACATGTTCCTTGCACTTCCATATGCCAAGTGCCATTGTTTTCATCCTGATATTTCTATAGAAACCTGTTCAAGTGCGGGGGACTCTGGGGAACCCTGGAGCTGCTATCACCCTAAACATGGTGGTAATTCTAGGGATGCCACAACAGGTTGTGAAAAAATGGCCCAATTCAACAACAACTCTAAAACACTGCTGAAAACTGTCCAGCTAATGGCCTGTTCGGTGTTTGTATTAGGTCTGTGACTGTGGACAAACTGCACTAACTACACGTCTGCTAGTGATCTGATACACTGGATCAGTGCAATTTGTCCATTTGCATGTCAGATGTATGTGAGCCCAAAATTGAGTTAATTACCCTCAGCGTCAGACTGTGGTGTTCAGGGGCCACTGGGGCTGTCACTAGGGGGCCCAATCTCTCTCAAAGGGCCACCACCGCCCCCTGCACTTCAGGTACCTGATTTCTCCTTGCTGATGCAATCAGGGGGTGGAGCGACACGATCCTCACCTGCATTTCCCAGCAAGAGAAAAGAGGACCTGGGTCGGCAGGGACCCCAACAGGTTTTATTCCCAGCGTCCCGCTGGCCCAGTCCAACCCTAAGTACCCTTACGTATTTTTTGGAGATGTGGAAATGTGATGTGATGTGATAAGGTTGCAATGGGATTTGATGCTCTATTGATGTTCAGAACTTTAACTGAGGACAGTCTGATCTCAACATATGCGGCCAATTAAAATACAGCGTATTATGGCATATTGCTTTCTTAAACCTAGCAGAACCCAGGTTTCACACTTGATGAGGACTGCCCTACTTACAAGAAGTGATAGAATGATAAACCTACCACAGTATTTTCAGTGACAAAAAAATATTGCTGTTCTTATCTTGTTAATGACTGATATAACACTATTTATTATTTACTATGTATTTACTTCTTGAGCTTCGTCAGTTACAATTCTGTAAGAAAACTTGTCTTTTGGATTATGCCATTAAAATCAGGGAAATCTGTAAAAGAAACAGTAGTATTCACGATTGCATTGAATCTGGCCTATAGTATGTTGACATTTTTGTCTTTTTAGGTGCGTTTTGCAGATGCCTGGGATATTCTACTGATAATAGTTGGCCTCTTTTGTGCTGTTGCCAGTGGCACAGGCTTGCCGTTACTCATCATAGTATTCGGTGACATGACCGACAGCTTTGTTCTGAGTGGCATAAATGGTAAATACATTCCTTTGCTTGGAAATTGCATAAATGATATAATCGAACACATGAGCATAAATGCATATTAATTAATAAGTCAAGGCATTAGTATTTTAGTTTAGCGGGTGCTCAATACCACAGACAAGCAGTGAAGAGTCAGAGGATGTCCATTTAAATTCACAATAACAGACAAAAAGAGCGAACAGTCTGTAAGCACTGCATTTCTATTAGGATGTTTTTTCATAGATAGTGATAGTGAATATGTCCCCTTTCACTTTTTCCAAAAAGTCAGCAAAACTGCTGAATAAATTCGCAAAACACATTGTATTCTATAGACGACAATTTTTTTTTGACATGTGACAATTTTTCTTTACACGTGCAACTTTTTTTCTCACTCCAAATGCATTAAAGTCAAAGGGCATTTTTTTTTTCTTTTGGTGACTTTTTTGTCTCGATTACTTTTTTGTCTCTGCGGCTTTTTGTCCAGATTCATTAAAGTCAACGGGCGTTTTTTCTCAAGTTATTTCTCACTCAAAATGCATTAAAGTCAATGGAGGTTTTTTTCTTGCTGTGACTTTTTCGTCTTGGCGATTTTTTTTGGGGCAGCTAATTTTTGATGGCGAATCCATGCTTGGCAAAAAAAAAAATTGCTCCTCGCTATTCATAGAACTGTAAAATCTATAAATCAGGGGTCCCCAACCGCCAGGCCGCGGACATATCTGAACTGAGCTGTTGAGCCAAGTCCGCATTTGATGCAGACGCACCGCATTTGACGCAGATGCACCAAATTTGACGTGGACGCACTCAATTTGACACTGATTCACTGAATTTGATGTGGTGAATGAGAAATTTGACAACGCCCGAATTTGACGCACCGCGCATAGTTGACGCCCCCGCAGGTCTCTGCCTTTACAAAAGTCGCTGGGGCAAAAAAGTTTGAGGACTGCTGCTATAAACAATAAAGCAAGGTAGAACTTGGAATTGATTTCCTGCCTGTTAAGCATTATATCTCACTAATGGTGATTTTGCAGAATTGGGGTCAAATAGGATTTGTATCATGAAACATTATGGGGCCCATTTATTAAGTTCAAGTGAAGGAATAGAAGAAAAAAAACTTCGAATTTCGAAGTGTTTTTTGGCCTTCTTTGACCATCAAATGGGCTACTTCGACCTTTGACTACGACTTCGAATCGAACGATTCGAACTAAAAATCGTTTGACTATTCGACCATTCGATAGTCGAAGTACTGTCTCTTTAGTACTGACCCCCTAGTTCGCCACCTAAAAGCTACCGAACTCAATGTTAGCCTTTGATTCGAAGGATTTAATCGTTCGATCGAAGATTATTCCTAGTATTCCTAGTATTTGCGCAAAATCCTTCGACTTCGATATTCGAAGTCGAAGCATTTTCATTCCCCAGTCGAATATCGAGGGTTAATTAACCCTCGATATTCGACCCTTGATGCATCTGCCCCTATGTGTAGAGAGTGACAGAGTTGTGAAGACAGTTTGAGAAATGCAGAGGGGTTATTGTAAGGAATTGCCAGGCCTGGATAAAGGACCTCACTAGCCTGGAGATAAATAATATTCCTGTATATTAGGCCTATTATCCAGAAGGTTTTCTGCAGCATATGCAAAGAATAGTCTCCTGCTATGTAGAGAGCCTGCAGGGAACACAATGCACATATCCACGTATATTTAGAGGCCTTGGCACATTAACATTCACATACTAGAAAGGAAGAGGCCATTGATCTGTGTGACTGGAACTTCCAGATGGACCTGTTTCTGTTTACAGACCAGCTACCAAATTGCATATACAGGTATGGGACCTGTTATCCAAAATGCTTGGCACCTGGTGCTTTCCAGATTAAGGGATCTTTCTGAAATTTATATCTCCATAGCTTATGTCTAATAAAAAATAATTTAACCAATAAATAAAATGAACAGGATAGTTTTGTCTCCAATAAGGATTAATTACATCTTAGTTAGAAACAAACACAAACTCTAAATGTTATAGTGAAAAGGAAATCAATTTTAAAACGTATTATTTTATTAAAATGGAGTCTATGGGAAATGGCCTTCCTGTAATTCAGAGCTTTCTGGATAATGGGTTTCCGGATAATGGATACCTGTATTAAAATTGGTAAGCACAGAAATAAAAAAATTAAAAAAATAAAGAAATAAAGCATGTGAGTGCATGTGGTTTAAAGTCAATTAACAACATCTCCTGACTTTGAGGAGCTTGGTAGAAAAATAGCCTATGATTAAGGTGCAGATTTATCAAGGGTCGAATTTCGAAGTAAAAAATACTTGAAAATTCGACCATCGAAATAAAATACTTCAACTTCGAATATTGAAGTCGAAGGATTTTTCACCGAATTTGGCCATCGAACGATCAAAGTAAAATCGTTTGTTCGAACGATTAAATCGTTCGAATCAACGATTCGAACGATTTTACCGTACGATCGAACGATTTTACTTCGATGTGTGAAGACTTAGAAAAATGCATTAGAAGGTCCCCAAAGGCTAACATAGCACTTCGGCAGGTTTAATTTGGCGAACTATTGAAGTTCTGACGCAAAAAAAATTCGACAGGGAATTTATGTGGTAGTTTTGCAAATTTATTGGCAAAATGCGGAAATTTGCTGCAAATTCGCTCCTGGTAAATTTATTCGCCCATCACTAATGACAATGGCATTCACTGGCTTCAGTACCTGCTGAACTAGACTTTATATTTTAGTTGTTATCCTTCTTTCCAGGCCCTTTCCTATTCTTCCTTCTGTCGGCCATTCAAACCTTTAGCTGTTTCCTAGGGCAAGTGTGACACAAAAAGCAATTAACAATGATTTCTATAGCTGGAAAAAAATAAAACAAAAACCGCAAGTGCAAATTGCCTTATAAAATATTATTATCTACATTAATTAAAAGTTACATTCATGATGAAAATTCCATTGATTACTTCCTTTAGAAAAATACAAACAGCAAAACAAATAAATATACCGGCTCCTTAGAGTATGAAGTAAGGATATCAATATTTTGTACAATATGTGTCCATGCTGTATACATTGCTATGCCCAGTAGAGGGCTGCCAGGACTATTATTATTAATTAGTTTATTATTTTTACAGTTACAAATATGTCTGGCTGTTTTCTCCCAAGCATCGATTTGGAGGCTGAAATGACAAGGTATGGTTTATGTTAGTTATTTATAAATATAATAGGCTGCTTTGTTTACAGATAATATTATTAGGGTTTACTGTACATGTTAAGGAGGAAATATGTTCTCTATAGACAGAGTTTGCTTTCCCATTGAAAGAAAATGGATATCCTATGGGTGAATATAAAGAAAAGCATGAGCATATGTCCATTATCCTGGGATTGTTTGCAAAATATGCAAAGTGTGTCTTTTTGTTAGTGTTATGCTGGTTAAAAATATGTATATGTGTGTTTAGATGATTCTATTTCATTTCTTTCTCAAAGGTATTCATATTACTATATAGGCCTTGGCAGTGCTGTATTTGTGCTAAGTCTTATCCAGATCTGGACATTTTTAGTCTCTGCAACAAGACAGATCATGAGAATTCGACAGACATTTTTCAAGGCTGTCCTACATCAAGATATGGCTTGGTTTGACTCAAACCAAGTAGGGACCCTAAATACCAGGCTAACAGAGTAAGTATCAGCGATAGCCTTAAGTTTTCCAATAGAAAATGTGTCTTTTTCTGAACATGGCAAAATGAGTCCAAATGTTGATTCTCTTAATGAATTTGTTCTCCTTAATCAAAATGGAAAGCTAAATAATGTTATATTACATATTCAGATAAAATACTACTGATTTCATATCTCCCTTCTATTTGTTATATACACTCCATTCTTTTTCTATAATCTATAATTCCAAGGATGTTTAATGCATTACATAATGTGTATTTTTGCATAGGTTCTCAAGGAAAGGTCCATTTATCAGGAATAGTGGTCTGGCTCACCTCATTATGTGTGGATGCTAAGAGGGCATTTATTTATATGTTCTCTCTTAGATCATTTTCTCTGCTTAACAAACGTCAGTATTTTATTTACTTAACAATTTGCATTTTCTTAATGTAGCGCTTACTGCCTGTTTTGTTTCAAAAACAGCGTCCCTCTTCAGTAAAAGGCTATTTTCCCATGCTAATTATACACTGAGGCAAGTTGCACAAAGTGTAATATACAGGTATGGGATCTGTTATCTGGAAACCCGTTATCCAGAAAGCTCTGCATTAGGGAAAGCCCTTCTCCCATAGACTCGGTTTTATCCAAAGAATCCAATTTTTTAAAAACAATTTCCTTTTTCTTTGTAATAATAAAACAGTAACTTGTACTTGATCCAAAGAACTAAGATATAATTAATCATTATTAGAAGCAAAACCAGCTTATTGGGTTTATTTCATGTTTACCTGATTTTCTAGAAGTCAAAGTGAACTTTATTGTCATCTCAGCAGTATACGAATACACAGTGAGACGAGACGACGTGGCTCCAGCTAGTACATATCACAAAAAGGCACTTAGAATACACAATAAATATGTAAACAACACTTAGGGGCAGATTTATCAAGGGTCGAATTTCAAGGGGTTACAACCCTTGAAATTCGAACAATCGAAATAAAAGGATTTAGCGCTAAAATATCATTCGATCAATCGAATAAAAATCCTTCGAATTAAACTATTCGAAGGATTTTTAGCGATCAATCTAAGTATTTTTATTAGATGCCAAAAACTTAAAAAAATGCACTGGAAAGTCCCGATAGGCCATATAGCAATTCGGTAGCTTTAATTTGGCGAAGTATTGAAATCGAAGGATTTTTAAAGCGACAGTACTTAGACTGGTCGAATATTCGAACTATTTTTACCTCGAATCGAAGTCGAAGTAAATTCGAAGTCGTAGTATACTATTCGATGGTCGAAGTATCCAAAAAATTACTTGGACCTCGAAAATTCACTCAAGCTTAGTAAATCTGCCCCTTAAGGTATGAAGATCCAAATTATGGAAACTCCCTTATCTGGAAAACCCCAGCTCATTCTGGATAACAGGTTCCATACCTGTATTGGGTTCAGTGAAGCAAGGTACTGTCAACCAGAACAACACATTTGCATGTCGCCTGTAATACAGAGCACAATTTACAATGATGTTTGCAATCAATGCAATGTAAGTCACTAGCTAGTGTTATGTTTTGTCTGATGACCTCTCCAACTTGCTTCAAACACCTCCAATCCCCATGCAAACACAGCAGCCATTTATTTGACAATATAAGGATATGTCACAATAACAATTTAGGTAATTGTAGTACAAGGATATAAAGGTCGCACAGATCCGATTTATATTTATAAATCTTAGGAGATGACAATTTTTTTATACACAGCCTTTTCTTTTAACTCTTAACTTTTCTTTTAACTATTTTGCCTAAAATCCTATTGGTCAATAAAAGGATTGCTACATTTTATTACTCTATCTTACTATTCAGGCCTCTCCTATTCATATTCCAGACTCTTATTCAAATCAATGCAGGTTTGCTAGGGTAATTTGGACCCTAGCAACATGTTGTTGTAGCTGCTGAACAAAAACCTAAATAACTCAAAAACTAAAGATAATAAAACATGAAAACCAATTGCAAATTGTCTCAGAATATCAGTCTCTGCATCATGCTAAAACTCAATGCAAAGGTGAACAATCCCTTTAAGTAGTAATATTTAATT
The DNA here is from genome assembly GCF_017654675.1 of Xenopus laevis. NCBI lineage: Eukaryota > Metazoa > Chordata > Amphibia > Anura > Pipidae > Xenopus > Xenopus laevis. The sequence continues at coordinate 39,758,117 of NC_054381.1, forward strand.
TACACATAATATATTTGTTATTCTATCAATATTATTATTGCCAGTGTAAACCTGTCTAGCAATTTTGACTCTATGGGGCAGATTTACTAAGGTTCAAGTGAATTTTCTAAGTACAAAAAGTTTGAATTTCAAAGTAATTTTTTGGATACTTCGACCATCGAATAACATAATACGACTTCAAATTTACTTTGACTTCGATTCGAAGTAAAAGTCGTTCGACTATTCGACCATTCGATAATAGAAGTACTGTCTCTTTAAAAAAACTTCGACTTTAATACTTCGCCAACTTAAACCTGCCGAAGTGCTATGTTAGCCTATGGGGACCTGCCAGAGCATATTTCTACGTTCGAAGGAAAATTATACGATCGTATGATGTATAAAATCCTCCGACTTCGAATGGCGGAGGATTCTATTCGATGGTCGAATTTCAAAGTATTTTCCACTTTGAAATTCGTCCCCTAAGTGTGGCAACAAATTTTGTGTTGCGCTATATACCAACACTAATATTGAAGCTTATGTGGTTGATGGTTATGTGTCACTCATTCATTTGTCAAGCAAATTAGTATGAGTCTGTTATGTAAAAAGAGGACTCGCAGCGATGATAAGGTGAGGACTCAGGGATTGTGTTGTGCCAAGTGGTTACTATTGCAGGCATTTATCTTTGTGAAATGATTTACTAAATTATGCAACTTGGGCAATTGTTTTAAGTTTTGATGGAATAATAGGTATTACTTATTAGTAAAATCTGCATGGGAATCATTTTAATTCCCTTTTTCAGTACCCGGGTACTTTAATAGATGAGACACTATCTTAACTCACCTTTAGCAAAATAAGCGGAGTGATTCCACGCCTAACTCATTGCTACTATGTCTAATCTTTTTAACATGTTTGTGTGTGTATTTAATGGTAGAGCTCCACGAGTGTTTTTTGGTTGGATCGACACCTGCTGTCAAAACACACGCGACAAGTTGGATGGAGTCGCACGCGTCAAGATATAATTGGACTGAATGAAAAGTCAGAGTCAACAACTACACGGTCCAACTGTCGGATGAAGACACAGCTTTCTGCATCCACATCTGACAGTCGAGTCACGTCGGATGTAATGTAGCTGTTACCTCCGAATTCAGTTCAATTCATTCAGTCCAATTATATTTTCACCCGTGCGACTCCATCCAACTTGTCATGTGCGTATTGTCGGCAGGCGTCGATCCGACCAAAACCACTGGTGGAGTCCAACCGCCAACCCTTAAGCATTGAACAAAGAAAGTGTGTTTTATAAACTTTATTCCCAGTAGTTAGACCCCCCTTTGTAAGTAAAAAGTATCTTAATATTACTTTGGGGTGCTCCGGGGTATATTACTGGGTATTGCTCACATTAATGATGCACCTCAATGTATAGTTTTGAGATACCCCCCCTTTCTCAAGTAAAAAGAGGGAAGGAGCTGGCTTGGAATGAGGAGCCCATCAACTGATGTAGCCCATGTCATGGTATTCTAAGGCAATTTGCGATTAGTCTATTGTGTATTCTTTGTGCTTTTTTTAAAATAATTATTTCACTTTAGGCCAGGGCCCAATATTCCATAGCAACTAGGTCATTTTTTTAAAGAGAAACCTGTTAATGCAGAAGAGAGGATCCAAATATACAGATACTTAATAAAAGATGAGTACAAGTCTAGGATCCATTATCCATAAACCCGCTATCCATCCGCTATCCTTTTTCTCTATAATACACCCTGTACTTGAACCCAACTAAGATAAAATGTATCCTTATTGGAGGAAAAAAAATCTTATTGGGTTTATTTAAATTTCAATTTATTTTTACCAGACTTAAGATTCAGAGATCTACACAAAACAAAGATGTGGATTATGTGGAAAACCCCAGATCCCGAGCATTCTGGGTAACAGGTCCAATACCTGCATGAGAAAAGTTGCCTTAGAATGAATTTACGTGCTGGTTATTGGCTGTTGCTGACCTCAGCAATCAAATAAAATAAGAAACAGAAAAGGCAAATCATTGTAAAAAAAAAAAAAACACAAAAAAGGGAAAAATAGTTTTCTTTTATTTTGTTTGTATTAATAATTAATATTATTGTTCCTTCTTTTCTTCTGCTTTGTTTGGTCCCATTTATACAATGTTATTACTTCCTTTTATTTCTGCTTGTTTAGTGACATTAATACTATACATGAAGGCCTAGGAGATAAAATGTGTATATTTGCACAGTTTTTATCATCGTTTGTGTGCGGCATTGTGGTGGGATTCGTGCACGGTTGGAAGCTGACCCTCGTTATTCTCTCAGTGAGTCCTTTGCTCGGAGCATCTGCAGCTATTTGGACAAAAGTGAGTAACTGCTGAGCTGACTTGAAGTTTTTATTTTCCATCTTTATTTACTGAGCAATTTCGATGCAATTCTTGCATCGAAAAAAACTATTTGTGCCACATGCATAAAAAAGGCCTCCCAGGGTATTAACACATTGTAAATGTAAATATAAAGACAGAAGATTTTCAGCTGCTTCACAGAATATATACTGATAGCAAGTGTTCTGGAATGTATAGCAATAAATTAACACAGCTATAATGATCACGTTCTCTACTCATATTTTCATGTATGGCACTATATTGCCTGCAACTTCACTTTTCAACTATATTGCCTGCAACTAGTCATACCACATATTCACTGGGCTGATCAACCTATACTTTTACTGTAGCTCAAGGCTGGGCTTGGTCATATATGGGGAGAGATTGGAGGTTAAGTCATTAGCTAATTATTGTCATGTTTTGGTGGCTTAAATGGCAACTTGTTGCTTTGTTGGGATTTTTCATAAGCAGGGCATTTTTTCCTAAAAGCAGCACCACCCTAGGGAAAAAGCTTAGGGGAACCTGTAATAAAATTCGCAAAGATAACAAATCTTTGCACAAATAAGAATAAAAATGTGCATATTTTTCTTATTGCAGTGTGAACCTTAATTGCACATTGTGAACTTTTTACAACTGCTTGAAGGTGGTGTAAACTTTTGGAACAAACGTAACAACTTTTTAATTAAGAAGTTTTATTGCACACAGTGGGGTTCATTTATAAACACTGTCCAAATTTGCACCTGGGCAGTAGCCCAAGTCAACCAATCAGTGATTAGCTTTTTTTCAGCCAGCTGTAGGTTGAACACTGGAAGCAAGAATCTGATTGGTTGATATGGGTTACTGCCCAGGTGCAAATTTGCCCAGTGTTAATAAATAACCCTCACTGCACACTATGGGGCAATTCACCAAGCTCGAGTGAAGGATTCGAAGTAAAAAAACTTCGAATTTCGAAGTGTTTTTTGGGCTACTTCGACCATCGAATGGGCTACTTTCGACCTTCGACTACGACTTCGAATCAAAGGATTCGAACTAAAAATCGTTCGACTATTCGACCATTCGATAGTCGAAGTACTGTCTCTTTAAGAAAAAACTTCGACCCCAATGTTAGCCTATGGGAATGGTCCCCATAGGCTTGCCTAACTTTTTTTGATCGAAGGATAATCCTTCGATCGTTGGATTAAAATCCTTCGATTCGAAGGATTTAATCGTTCGATCGAAGGATTATTCCTTTGATCGTTCGATCACACTATTTGCGCTAAAATCCTTCGACTTCGATATTCGAAGTCGAAGGATTTTAAGTCCCAGTCGAATATCGAGGGTTAATTAACCCTCGATAGTCGACCCTTAGTGAATTTGCCCCTATGTGTGGCCTTTGCTGGTTCACAAAGGCAAAATACGAACATTTGTTTGCATTGCAAATGCTTTGCGAATGATTTTTCCATTAGTGACCAATATTACATTCCCCCATTAGTGATTTGATTTACTAAGGTAGGGAACCAATATATTAGGCCCAGTGAATCCAAGTTGCCTTGTCCATTAAACTTTCTGATTGGCTCCTTTGAATTATTAGACATTGTGTAAACTTTTTGACTTTTAACACAAATTCCCAAATTTGTATTTAATTCTGGAAAAATTAAATTGCAATAATAGCAACTGCGTACCAGTCTTTCTTCTTCAGAGAAAAGTCAAAGCAGGATCCAAATACTTATCTGGTCCTCTAAAGTAACCATCCCTGACTCTGCTTCCAATCAAAAAGCAAGAAAAGCCTTCTACATACCTAAATATGGCACCATACACCATAATGCCATGTGGCACTATCCTTTCTTAATGCACAATCATCTTTTCACTTTATACTTTCACTTTAAAGGGGTTGTTCATCTTTGAATTAACTTTAAATATGATGTAATATTCTGAGACATTTCGCAATTGGTTTTCCTTTTTTATTATTCATGGTTTTTGAGTTATTTAGCAATTTATTCAGCAGCTCTCTAGTTTGCAATTTCAGCAATCTGGTATTTTCCGATTCGAGTTATTTCCAGATTTGGGGTATAATAAATCTCCAAAAATGTGAGGTTTTTTTTAAGAACCCTGAAGCATTCCATTTTTTTAACTCAAAAATTGGAGTTTTGACTGAAAAATACCCTTAATTTTCAGGTAAAAATCAACTAGACTTTTGATAAATAACCCCCTAAGACTTACTTTTTACTTTTCCCAACAGCCAGCCTTCTTCTTTCTTCCTGAGTTTTCAGAATCCTAATTGCTATCATCTTTTGCCTTTTTGTTCCCTGGCCGAAACCAACCACTGATACAAATGGTATAATGTTCAACACAGAGTTTTTCTTACCATGGCTGAGCTTCAATAAATGTCTTACAGGGTTATCTCACTAATTTATCATTCTCTGCTTGATTCAGCTGTTTTATTATATAACACAATGTTTATGATCATTTAAAAGGCACAGCAGAGTATGATGATGGCTTAATTAATTACTTAAAGTCTACCCTGGAGTACTGCTCCAGATCTATCAAAATAAACAGTATGTAAATATAATGCCTGAAAGTTAAATAAACTCTTTATATCTAGGATTTATAGTTTTATAGTATATTATTATTTTTTTTAGAAATATCCAGTATAACATATTGGCTTTGGACCAGGAGGTTTATCGTTTGCTTATTTTCAGATATTGATGTGGATAAGAACTATGTAAACAGTTGCTTTACTAAGAGATAATCTAATATCATTTATATTCTCCATTCTCACTGGCTAAACCCTCGGGAAGGTCTGTAGAACAACATATTCAGCTTTACAGAGCAATAACATCTGAATTAAGCATCTCAGCCACGGGACTATTCAGCAATAGATCTTACATCCATAAGTTTATGACAGAATGCCTTTAAATATGGAATTAATTAAAGTAATGCCGCTTTAAACACTTAATACAGATTGAATTGTTTTTCCTTTCAGTTGGTTGCCTCTTTTACAACAAAGGAGTTACATGCCTATGCAAAGGCTGGGGCAGTTGCAGAAGAGATACTGACAGCAATCAGAACAGTAATCACTTTTAACGGACAGAAAAAAGCATTGGATAAGTATGTTGCGTTAATTGTATTTCAGGCATGGGACCTATTATCCAGAACACTTGGGGCCTGGGGTTTTCCAGATGAGTCTTTTCTTAATTTGGATCGCCATACCTAAAAAAGTGATAATTACTGATATCTGAGCTTGGATCAAGTAGAAGCAGTATTGTTTGGCCATTTTTACCCGGTCAGTTCTGACTCTCTGTACCATGTAACCAAAATCATCTCTCCGCCAGTCAAGATATAGAGATTTAAGCCCCAGATATAATGATTTAAGTCACAGATTTGCTAGCACATTGCTGTACTACTGATCCTGAAAGAATGTAGGGTTGTTGTAGGCTTATTCATATAGTCTGGAGACCAATACAGAACACTACACTGGAAGAAGTAAGGGGAAAGTTCTGGTTTCCTCAGGCAGTGCTGATATTTTCTTAAGAAATATGTATTCAGTACAGTATATTGTAATTAAAATAATAATGCCATGACTTGTAGAATCCTGTGGGATATGGGAACACTGGGTGGGGTTTGAATCACCCAAGGGACCTATACTTTGCCTTTAAATACCTCATTCTAGGTAGTTCTAGCTAGTGGCAGAGGGTTCTTCTTGGCCATTGATTATAAATAACATTAATCATAACTTAGCTTTCTTGTAATTATGTTGGCCTCTTTCCTTCCCTTCACATATTTAACATGGTGCTGACAAGTCTCTAATCCTATTACATTCACATCCCTTAAATATAAGGGCACTAGATCTGTCAGTTAATAAATTACAAACAGCTTTGACCAAAAGAGACTGATGATTTCAGTAGTAAAGAGGCGTCAAGTCTTTCCCAGTGTTACAAATTTAGACCGGAATTTAAGAATAATCAAGGTCAGAGTCTAATTTCAAAGATCCAGGTTAACAGAGAACCGTTTTTGTAACAATCATATGTATGTAAGGATTTACATTATTCTGTAAAAATTAAGCCACAAGGACGCTGCTTATCGAAGAAGAAAAAAAAAATAGTAAAAGGAGATAAAAAGAAAGTAAACACAACTAAGCTAATGTGGCTGTTTTTTTTAATAGATCTAGGGTAAGAGACCTCTCCTAGCAAATGTAACATACTGGCCTTGCCCTGGAATATTTTGTGAATGAAACTTATTGCCCAACTTTTCAGCAAAATGTACTATAAAAAAATCATATAAAAAATGAATATGCAAAGTCCTCCATTTATTTTGTTCAAGAATTGTGTCTATTGCCAGAATGAGATATATATATATATATATATATATATATATATATATATATATATATATATATTTTTTTTTTTTCTCCCTATCAGCTTTTTGGTTGACTGGTAACGCCATATGTATGTATATATATATATATATATATATATATATATACATATATATATACATATATATATGGCGTTACCAGTCAACCAAAAAGCAGATAGGGAGAAAATATATATATATATATATATATATATATAACCAAGGGGTCGGTGCACACAGAACACAAAATGGATGCCTAGGTGCTGGAGCAATTAAACATAGTATGGAGGTAACAAGAAGAGCCCGCACACACAGGACTTGAGTGAAGAAAAAAAAATTTCGTTTATTCAACGTTTCGGCCCAGTCACATGAGCCGTCTTCAGGAAGTGAGGGTCACATGAGCCTCACTTCCTGAAGACGGCTCATGTGACTGGGCCGAAACGTTGAATAAACGAAAATTTTTTTTCTTCACTCAAGTCCTGTGTGTGCGGGCTCTTCTTGTTACCTCCTATATATATATATATATATATATATATATATATATATATATATATATATATATATATATATATATATATATATATATATAGTGAAAAAGGATTGCGGCAGTCACAGGGTTTTAGTGAAAAAACAAAAAATGTTTTATTATTAAGCCTCAATGTTTCGATCCCCCACAGGGATCTTCGTCAGGAGCAAAGATCCTGACAAAGATCCCTGTGGGGGATCGAAACGTTGAGGCTTAATAATAAAACATTTTTTGTTTTTTCACTAAAACCCTGTGAGTGCCGCAATCCTTTTTCACTGCTTATTTCCCATGCTGGCACCCAGGTATTAATTTTGTTTACGGAGTGCACCATTCCTTTGGTTATATATATATATATATATATATATATATATATATATATATATATATATATATATATATATATATATATATATATATATATATATATAAGGGATCATCAACTATTGACCAGACCTATAGTTTTGGATTTTTAAGAAATGATATGCGAAACCCATGAGTCAAAGTGATTATAATAGTAATTAAATACTATACAGTTATAGAATAGTTTTCCAGAAACCTGTTCAAAAGCTCCATATTATGGGAAGGCTACATACACTAGACCCATTTTAACCAAAACAATAAAAATTGTAAAAATATTGTAATAATAAAACAGCACCTTGTACTTTATTTCAACAAAGATATAATTAATCCTTATTGGAGGCAAAACAATTCAATATGGGTTTTTAATGTGTAATGTATTTTTTTAGTAGATTTAAGGTATTGCGCAAAGATCCCTTATCCAGAAAACCCCAGGTCCCGATCATTCTGGATAACAGGTCCCATACCTTTATATGTGTATACAAGGAGATCTATTTTAATTTGCTGCCAATTAAATTTTTAGCTAGTGGAACTACTCAATTATCTTTGATGTTATTTCCTAACATTCCACTTTTTCTTTTTTTTTTTTTTTTTACAGGTACAATGCTAATTTAAGTAATGCAAAGGCAGTAGGAATAAAAAAAGCAGCTACCACAAACCTCTCCATGGGACTTTCACAGTTTCTCATATTTGGAGCGTATGCCCTAGCATTTTGGTATGGTACTAAACTCACCGTAGATGAGCCAGAAAATTATAGCATTGGTAAAGTACTAATTGTAAGTGTCATTTGTGTTTGTTTTCTTTCTGTTTTCCATGTATATCTTAAATTGGACCTATATAATTAAAGGCACTAAGTTTGCCCAGGGGCAGTAACCTATAGCAACCAATCAGCAGGTAGGATTTCCTGGTCACATGTTTAAAAGCAAACATCTTATTGGTTGCTACTGGTTACTGCTCCTGGGCAAACTTAGTTCCTTTTATTACATGTGGGGCATAGTGCCTTCACCTGGTTTAAATCTGGACTTCTTTTGCAATATTCCTTTATTGTAGCCCCCCCCTAATGGATCCTCTTTGCTCTCAGTGTTACAAATGAGCATTGAGTGTGTCCTAGCTCTCAGTGTCCAGAAACACTGTCAGATGTAGAAAGCCAAATCATAGTTTTGACCTCACATAGGGGAATGTGATCTGCAGTTCCCTATCAGGTATGCCTAACTGCTTGCAGCCCATCCGCCAGATGGTGATTGGTTGACATCCTACATATACATTTATATATACATTTATTCCGGTTAATAAGTTCTGCCTCTGTTTTTTCCCAAGGTATTCTTTTCGGTGCTGGTCGGCACTTTTGCTCTCGGCCAAGCAACCCCAAACATAGAAAGCCTTGCAAATGCCAGAGGAGCTGCTTTTGCTGTATACAAAATTATAAATAAGGTAAAATGCCAACACTCTTAAGCTGAAAACAATACTTTCTATCATGTTTCATTCATATGATGAAGATTGGGCTTGTTTTATCCACAAGTCACGAAATAAATGCATTCAAATCTATAGATTTATTTTTGCTATTTGTAATACAGCGTTTGTGACTTTTTGGTTTCAGCACCGTCCTATAGACAGTAGTTCCGAGGAAGGACACAAACCCAACAGACTGAAAGGCGATATAGAATTCAAAGGCATTCATTTTGCCTACCCATGCCGTCCTGGTGTGCAAGTATGATTTTCAATTGTTTTTAAGGTTTTTTTAAACTTTTATTAATGAATTACGATTGAATTTCATACATTTGTATTGTCAGATTCTCTCTGGACTGAACCTGAAAGTGGAAGCTGGTAAAACCATCGCTTTGGTTGGTATGAGTGGTTGTGGTAAAAGCACTACCATACAGTTGCTGCAGAGGTTCTATGATCCATCACATGGAGAGGTATGGGGTTAATTCGCTAATTTCTGAGCAAATTCAATGTACAGGTATGGGACCTGTTATCCAGAATGCTCAGGACCTGGGGTTTACCGGATAAGAAATCTTTCTGTAAATTGGATCTTTATACCTCAAGTCTACTACAAAATCATGTAAATATTAAATAAACCCAATAGACTGGTTTTGCTTTCAATAAGGATTAAATATATCTTTTTTGGATTAAGTAAAAGGTACTGTTTTATTATTACGGAGACAAAGGAAACAATGTTTAAAGGTTGGGATTATTTGGATAAAATGGAGTCTATGGGATAATGGATTTCTGGATAACGGATCATATACCTGTTACACACAATCTATAAGTCTTCATAGAATTTTAACTTTCCTCAGTTACGGTATTGTAACTAGCCTGTAAAGTTACTTAGTAAATGGCCTTTTGGGTTGGCAAATATATTGATACCTAATAGATAGTGATGGGCAAATTCACTGCGAATTTGCGCAATTCGCCACCGCCGAATGAAAAATGGATGCCGCTATCCAAAAAACGGACGCCGGCGTCAAAAACAAGACACCGGTGTAAAAAACGAGACACCACAGCTGTTTCGCAAATTTTTTGGCAAAGCGAAATCACTACTAATATATTGTATACCGACATTAACAGACTTGCCACATCATCATTCCATAACATTTGTTTCAAAAAATTTATATTTAACTTGTAAAAGATTCATGGCATACATTGATTAATGCTCTTGATTTACTGAGTTTTAGATATCAAAATGTTTAACTTTTATGCAATACAAATTCAAAGGAAAAGCAGCATCCATAAACAAATTCTTTTCTAGGTTACTTTGGATGGACACGATATCCGTTCACTAAATGTAAAATGGTTGAGGGAAAATATTGGCGTAGTGAGTCAGGAGCCAGTGCTCTTTGGCACAACCATTGCAGAAAATATCCGCTACGGAGGGGAATCAGTAACAGACAACGAAATTGAACAAGCGGCAAAAGAAGCCAATGCCTTTGATTTTATATCCAGGCTTCCTGATGTAAGTACAGTCATTTAAAGGAGGAAAAAGAGTGTATGTGAAGTCTTTATATTAAAAAGATTATGGCAATCTGTCGCCACTTCCCTTTCATAGAAATTTAAGACGATGGTGGGAGAAAGAGGTGCGCAGTTGAGTGGGGGTCAGAAGCAGCGGATAGCCATTGCACGCGCCCTGGTACGGAACCCTAAGATTCTACTTCTTGATGAAGCCACATCAGCTCTGGATACACAAAGTGAAGCTATTGTACAAGCTGCCTTGGATAAGGTGATAAACTTTGATTCTATTCCTCAGACCTTATGAGCTTTGTTGCAAATCTACAAGAAAATGTTACTTTCTGGGCACAGGGAGCTTTGAATATTTTAGCAATACAGGGAACATGGAACATGTTATGTTTTGGGTCGCCGAGGATGAATAGAGTATAACAGTCCTTTATTAGCATGCTCTCATGCAGCCATTACACAACAGTAACTTTCACTTTTAAGTTGTCAGGAAGTAAACACAGTATAAGTCTGAGCACAGGGACATCTACAGGCCATTTGTATAAACACATTTGGGATTATCCCTTTGCATATTATGCATATGCCGACAGTGAGCTTTTATTATGTCTGTTCCAAATGGGCATTCCTCACACTTACATGAGTGAGGGGCAGATTTAGAATTCAAATTTTTTTTTGGTGTCAAAATTCACATATTCGAATTTGAATCCCCCGATCCGAAATTCAAATGTGAGATTTATCACACCTCAACCATGGAAACAGCTCTAATTCGAATATTTGCCACCTAAAACCTGCCGAGTTCATGTACAAGTCAATCGCAGAGGTCTGTTGAGCTATTTGGAGATGTTAATAGACGTCTGTACATTTGAGGTTTTTTTCGGAGAAAAAATAAATTCATACGGTATGATTTGAACTATTTGATCGAATATTAGACATTCAATTTTTTTCTTAAATAACCTCCCAGTTGAATTGTGAGTATATTTGAATTTTTTTAGAGTAAAAAGAAAATTCACATGAATTCAAAATTCGACCTTTGATAAATGGGCCTCCCGGTCTCAGATTGAACATTTTTGCTACAAATGATGCATTGTTATTATTACATTGATTTTGATGAACCCCTGCCTTCATGTAATTGAACCATAAGTATATCAGATGTATATTCTGTCTTACTATATGGTGAGGAATAGGGGCTATTATCTGTGTTTCTGGCTCTGTGTTTCAGAAGGCTATATATGGAGAAACAATTAATAAACATTAGAATTTTAGTGAATTTAGGGCTTTTTAAAACTATGATTACTCTATATTTCTCTAAAATTATAGATGCCTTGTAATTTATTAAAAGACCCAATATAAAAAGTACGAAAGGAAAAAAAACACTCGGGCAGATTTATCAAGGGTCAATAAACCCTCGAATTCGACCCTCGAAGTTAAATCCTTTGAATTCGAATATCGAATTCGAAGGATTTTAGCGCAAATGCTTGGATCAAACGATCGAATAAAAATCGTTCAATCAAACGATAAAATCTTTCGAATTGAACGATTCGAACGATTTTAATCGATTGATCGAAGGATTTTTATTCAATCAAAAAAAGAAAAGTGCTGGAGAAGGTGCCCATAGGCTAACATTGCAGCTCGGTAGGTTAAAAGTGGCGAAGTATGAAGTTGAAGTATTTTTTAAAGAGACAGTAATTCGACTATCAAATAGTCAAACGATTTTTACTTCGAATCGTTCGAATCATTCGATTTGATCAAATTCGATCTAATTTAACTGATTCGATGGGCGAAGTACCCAAAAAAATACTTTGAAATTCGAATTTTTTTTCATTCGAATTCTTCACTCAAGCTTAGTAAATCTGCCCCTCAGTGTTGGACTGGCCCACCGGAATACCAGGAAAACTCCCGGTGGGCCCTCTTGCTTCTAACCATTTAGCCTATTGCATGGGCATTCCCTATTCTTCTTTATGGGGAAAAAAGGAGGAATAGTAGTTTGGAAAGCAGGCCCACAGTCTAATGTTTTCTGATGGGCCCAGGGTGTACGTTTTTCAGGTGGGCCCCTGGCATCTCAGTCCGACACTGAAAACACTGAACGGTCAACGAAATACCTTGTTTGAGCAATTACTAGCGAAGAAAATCCAAAAACCTCTAAAAGACCAATGGCTAAAAAATGGTCTAAATGGACCAGTGCAGATCCCATTGACTTAGGGCTGCTTTTTCTTGTGTTTTTGTATTTTTTTTTACACTTTATAAATTTCAAATTTTTTCGAGTTTTAGAGAAAATCTTCCCACAAATGTATAATTTGATAAGGGAATAAAATAGAAATCCAAATATTAATAAAAAGTTCCCATGGACTTATTTGCTTGTGTCTAGGTGTGCTGATACAGTTATACGAGGCTCATACCAACTTTGTATATACAGGATCAGACCATGCATAGGACCATGCTAGAAAAAGACGAAAAACCTCAGGTGCTGCTGCAAAAAGTAATATCAGCATAAAGAACACGGAGCACTCATGGGAATTCATTTATGTGCAAAACTTTAATGGTGTATGTTGATGTTTTGGTCCTGCACAGAGGACCTTTATCAAGACATCACAAACCGTTCCCCAAACAGTTTCAATTGGTTTATGGAACTGTTTGTAATGTCTTGATAAAGTTCCTCTGTGCAGGACTGAAACGTTGATTTACACCATTAAAGTTTTGCACATAATTTAAGTTCTTTATGCCTATACATATACATATATATCTGAGCCTCAGCCCTGGCATATCAATAACCTGCTTCTACCTGAAGTGATCATACACTCTTTTACATTTTTAACGCAGGACATGTTTGACATTAATTCAGACTCTTTTTCTAACGTTTTCTATTAAGGCCAGAGCTGGAAGGACCACAATTGTGATAGCTCATCGACTGTCTACTATCAGAACAGCTGATGTTATTGCTGGATTTCACAATGGAGTGGTAGTGGAGAAAGGGTCACACAGTGAGCTGATGACTAAGAAAGGAGTTTACTATTCTCTGGTCATGCTCCAGGTATGCTGACAGCTTTCCATGACTGTATGTTTGGCAAACACTGGTTTTCTCTAAACTGCAAATAACTAATACGTAATAAAACATGCAAAACTTGTAACTGGTTTAGTAGCCCATAGCAACCAATCAGCACTTAGACAACTTTGATAATAGCACCACACCCTCTTCTTACACAACTATTCACATTTTATATTGTTATAGACACAGATATTCCTTTTACTTTCTTATATCTCTTATACTGCTAATCCAGCCTCAGGCTCATTACATTGCCTGCTCTTGTCTGCCAACTTGTAATAAGTGACAAACCAAAAGTTTATTCCATCAGCATTCAGGTATCTAAATAGTCCTCCAAAATATATTCCAAAATTCAAATTAATTCTATTCCACAACTTCACAGCTCTCTTTCTTTGTAAAAATATGGAACTTCCTTTCTTTTAATATGGAGGCCTTCATGTCTTCTAGAAGGATCTTCTTGTGAATAAAGAGTTTATCATATAGGGGCAGATTTATGTCCCCCAAAAGCACCTCTTTCCAGTGTAAACAATCCCAATAGCCAGACTTTTCGTACCCTTAATTGCTCTTCTTTGGACTTTCTCTATTTCATTAATAGCACTGGAGACCAAAACTGCATTTCATATTCTAGATGGGGGCCTTGCTCTGCTTGTATTCATATGCCTTTTCCTTTAGAATGCTAGCTCTTGTGAGCCGAGTCACCCCTTACAGTATAAAAAAAACAACTATAATGACATTAATTATATCACCTCTTGGTGAAAAAAAAAGAGATAGAGCTGTGGGTGATTTTTGTGTTCTAGAAACAAGGTGAAGACAGTGGTCTTGAAGACAATGGACAGGAAGAACATTCTTTCTCAGAGACGGAAGAGACGTACTTGAATGAAAGTTGTTTTTCTCCAGAGGCTGATCAAGCTTTTCAAGTGGTTGAAGGCCAAGAACTTGTTAGAAGAGAAAGTTTTCGAGTCCAGACTGGCACGTTAAAGAATAAGAAATCAACACTAAGGAAATCCCAATCACTGGAACACATAAAGGAGGTAATATGCTGCATTATTATGGTACAATATGGAAAGTTAAATGGTGAATTGTAGGGTTGTGACAAGGCCAGAATGCTGCTCACTAAGCTATTAAGAGTCTGGATGATTTCTCATGATAACACCTTGAAAGATTAGGCCGGACGTTCTAAAGACAAACTATTCCTTCATGGGAACCTGTAGATTAAAATACAATTTGGCACTTGGGGGAGTAAAGGTCTATATTTATCAAATAGTGAAAATAATGTCCAGGCAGAAAAAAAGCTCTCTCCATCGTGTGTTATTACAGTTCTGTAGAGTCGAGTTATCACAGTGTTTATATAATCATGCTGTTTGAGAACCAGGCAGGCATTTCTCACTGCTCACACTGCTGTTTGATAAATCTACTCACTCGCCTGCATCATAATTCAAGGTTAAAATGGTCCTGCCATGACTGAAACAAGAAAGACTAAGCTGAATCTGTCATTCCGTATTAACGATGATGTCTTGTTAATGTTTGCTTATCTTGTTTTTCTGACAAGGCCATATCAAGTTCTACAAGGTATAATCAGTCATATGGCAGATGTAGAACTGCTGCACCCCTACCTATCAAAAATTCTATCAACATGGAGAGCCCTTAGATAAAGCACAAGAGTAATTCTTCTAACTCTGTGATTAACATATACAGTAGCATTAAATGACTTGATTACCTTTGAGTTAACTATTAGTATGATGTAGAAAGTGATATTCTGAGACAATTTGCAATTGGTTTTCATTTTTTATTATTTGTGGTTTTTGAGTTATTTAGTTTTTTATTCAGCAGCTCTCCAGTTCAATTTCCGCAATCTGGTTTCTAGGGACCGTAATCTGGTTTCTAGGGTCCTAATTAACCTAGCAACCATGCATTGAATTGAACAAGAGACTGGGATATGAATAGGAGAGGCCAGAATAGAAAGATGAGTAATAATAAGTAGCAATAACAATAGATTTGTAGCCTTGCAGAGCATTTGTGTTTAGATGATGTCAGTGAACCCCAGAGTCAGAAGAAGAAAACAAATAATTCAAAAACTATAAAAAATAAAAAATGAAAACCAATTAAACAGTTGCTTAGAATCAGCCATTCTATCACATACTAAAAGTTAATGTAAAGGTGAACCACCACTACACATGGTATAATGCTAGAAACCCTTTTTTTGTGCCAGATTTATAAATAAAAAAAATCAAATACAATTATGTCAATTGGTGCCGACAGGCAACCAGGGTCGGACTAGGCCAACAGGACACCAGGAAAAAACCTGGTGGGCCCCGGGTCTTATGGGGCACAGTGGCCAATACCCGCTCCCTGGATTCCTTATGTTCACCTCTCTGCCTGATACCAGTTGCATCCCTAATGCGGCGTACATGCACATGCGCATGCACACTGGAGAGAGAGGGAGGGGATAGAGGAGAAAATACTGGGCTGGGGGGCCCGGGCAATGGTGAGGGGGCCCTGAGGCTGGAAGCCCAGTGGGCCCTGAGCCCCCCAGTCTGACGCTGCTGGCAACCCAATAGAGTTGAAAGTGTTAAATTAGAGATGCAGGTAATACAAAAACTCACAAAAAAAGAAAAAGAAAAACAGATTATCCCAGGGTATCAAGGGCTGCATCAATGAAAAGTTCAAAGATTAGCTTCTCTTATTATAGCAGTGACATAGATAAAGAAAGAAGGTGGGGAGGGGCAAGGGCATGAATAGAAGAGTGAATGGGAGACTGTGATGATTGAGTACATGTATGGGATGTCTTATCCGGAAACCAGTTACCCAGAAAGAATTATGGAAAGAGCATGTCTCATAGACTCCACTTTATCCATATAATCCAAATTTTTAGAAATTAATTCCTTTTTCTCTGTAATAATAAAACAGTAGCTTGTACTTGAGCCAAACTAAGATATAATAAATCCTAATTGTTTATTTAATGTTTACATGATTTTCTAGTAGACTTAAGGTATGAAGATCCAATTTAAGGAAATATCTGTTATCCGGAAAACCCCATGCCCTGAGCATTCTGGTTATCAGGTTCTTGCATGTATTTCTTCTTTCCGGGTTAATATTTCTGGAATGGTTCGGAATTGAAATGATATTGGTGGCCACGGTTTTCCAGGAACCACTTCTCATCAGAAAAAACAGAATACTGATCTGCCATGCTGCAGCAGGAGTTCAATTCAGGCAAACTGTTTTTATATATATATTCTTTAAACTTGCCGTTAGATTGTAAAATCGAGGACCCATTCTTTTTTTACATTCATATTAAATGACAGAGAGCCATCTAGTGGCAAAAATAATGCACTGACCCAGTTTTAAGCAACAGTACGTTATGTAAGTAAAAATGTATTTAGTAGAATTACAATTGTTTTTAGAACATACTGAATGTAGAATTGGATGAACCTACATTGTGAATGCCTTGACATACATTCAATTTTGTTTGTTCTAGGCTAAAGAAATTCTTCCTAACGTTTCCCTGAGCAGAATTCTGGAGCTTAACAAACCGGAATGGTTGTATATTGCCATTGGTATTATAGCTGCGGCCATTTCTGGAGGAATATACCCAACATTCGCGGTTGTCTTTGGAAAAGTTATTGGGGTCCGTGTCTACATTGCATGAATTCGTATTCATTCTGATTAAATCTGGCAGTCAATCCAGTTTAATGCTGGCATTTGTCTTTTTTGTTAGTTTTGCACATCACTGAATTAAAATGCATTAGGGAGGCCAGTCCTCGACTCCAGGGTGGCTAATTTTGCAAATTAGGATTCGGTTCCGCAAGGCACAAGCATTTTGGCCTAATCCGAATCCTGCTGAAAAAGGCGAATCCTGGATTTGCTGCATCACTACTCATAACAACCAATCAGACATTTGCTTTTGTTTTCCAACTGTTGAAATGTAATTACTGATTGGTTGCTCTGGGCAACATCACCGGTAATTCATCAGTCCACTTTTTACACAGCATAATATATAGGCTCCTTGGATGTGTCCAAGGCTGGTGCCTTCAAAAGAAGTGCAGTCAGGAATCAGAGATGGAAGGGACTTTATGATGACTCAATATAACCAAAATCAGAAGAGTAAAAAATGGTTATTCTCCCCCTGGAATAATTGCAGTTGTTTTGCAGGTTAGAAAACATGCTAATGTGTGGCCCAGAATATCCTGAGAGTTTGGTGTCTCTGACAGCCAAGTTATAATAAATTAGGAGGTATTGTTCCATATCACTAATGATATCAGCACTAACATCCTAGTGGAATATGAGTAAGAGCAGTGGTCCCCAACCAGTAGCTCATGAGCAACATGTTGCTCCCCAACCCCCTGGATGTTGCTCCCAGTGGCCTCAAAGCAGGAGCTTATTTTTGAATTCCAGGCTTGGAGGCAATTTTTAGTTTTATAAAAACCAGGTGTACTGTCAAACAGAGCCTCAGTCTAGGTTGACAATCCACATAGGGGCTACCAAATGGCCAATCACACCCCTTATTTGGCACCCCAAGAACATTTTTCATGCTAGTGTTGCTCCCCAACTCTTTTTACTTCTGTATGTTGCTCACAGGTTTGAAAGATTGGGGATCCCTGAGTAAGAGGAATAGTCTGGCACATTGTACCAGCTTATCTATCATCAAACACAGCTTTTATGCATATTCTACCAGAGTGTGAGCACCCTACCTTTTTCCTCTGTTTTTTTCTATATAATGAAAATAGTGTAGAGCCAACCTGTAGTCAATCAAAAGAGCTTCAAAGAGAGATATTAGAGATTCAAAGGTATAGCTCAACCATCTATCTATCTTTGTACATTTCAGGGCAGCGGTATTATTACTTGGAATTAAAAAGATTTAAAGATCTAATACCATAGCGTAAAATCCAGAAAAATGTAAAATATGGGAAACGTGTTACACATATAACTATGTAAAATGAGGGAAAACGTAAAATCAGGGGATGTAAAATTGAGGTTTCACTGCAATAAGATAAAAATAAATTCATAATACCGTTACATTGAAAACAAAAAGTCTTCATGAGGGATGGGCTGAGGATGGTAAGTGGGTGTCCCATTGGGCATTGCAGGCAGCACCACTGGGTGGAAGATACAAAGAGAACCTGTACTTTCCATTAGATTGTTCTAGGTGTTAACTACAGGCCTGTGTTTTGCCCACACTGATCATCTTTGCACTTTGAGTCAGGCTGCATGTGCTCCATGGATGGGTCGTACACATCAATATGATCCCGTAGGGGTTATGAAATGAGGTCTTGCATGTTATTTCCTTAGCAATGCAGGGAATTACAAATATGTGTTTTGAGCCTGATGCTTTTGTCTGTTACAGGCATTTCAAGAGCAAGATCCGGTTAAGAAAAGCCAGAAAACTGCTTTATTGGCTCTCATGTTTTTCCTTCTTGGGCTTATCAGCTTTGCTGTCCACATTACCATGGTGAGATCCTTCACATGTGCTTCTTTATAGGCCACTATTTTTATTGCTCCTTACTCTGCCCCGTTGTGCAACATCATTACTAGCAGAAAGTAACAATCAGAACAAATCAACAGGCGGAAACTTTGTTTCTGTCAAGATGCTGAATTTGTCCCTTACTGGCACAGCGAGTGAAAAATTATGGCAGGAATGTAAAAGATTTTCAATCATTTTCTCTATATAATATTGTGGTTCCTTTAATTGCACTATCCCACTCACCAAGGACAGACATATTTGCTCACTGGGTAAGCAGCTGAGCCATATAAAATATTCCAGCTAGTTTCCATACAGCAGGGGTCCCCAACCTTTTTTACCCATAATCTAAATTCAAGTGTAAAATTGGAGAGCAACATAAGAATGCAAAAAGTTCCTGGGGCTTCCAAATAAGGGCTATGGTTGGGTATTGGTAGCCTCTATGTGGACTGGCAGTCTACACGAGGCTCTGTTTGACAGTACACTGGTTTTTATGCAAATAAAGCTTTCCTTTAAGCCAGGAATTCAAAAAGAAGCACCTGCTTGGAGGCCACTGGGAGCAAAATCCAAGAGGTCGGAGAGCAACATGTTGCTCACGAGCCACTGTTGGGGATCATTGCATTAGAGTTATCAGTCCACTCCTTTATATAATTTCCCAGTGAAAATACAAAACATGTTGGTAGGATCTGTATGTATTACACAGCAATTGGAGAACAAAGCACATCAAACACTGGGCACTGTATTATATGATATGAATATTGTGTCTTTATCTTATATTCTAAACAACATTTCAGTGTTGTTCGCTTTTATTTGTTTGTGATCTAGACATTGTAATTTTAACACATTTCTCAATTTTCATTTCATTATTTTTCAATTATTTAAAGAGGCACTGCTTCTCCTGACTCTTGAAATAATGCAACAGCATAAGTCCAGGCAAGAATTCAGTTCCCACAATGCCTCTCATTCTTGCTCACAGGCACCAGTGTCGGACTGGTATATATAATAAGGGATTCATTATGCCTGTAAATTATCCTTATTCTCTTATTTTGTGTATGTGTAATATTTAATACAAAGGCAAGTTGTTGTTCTTTTACTTTGTATAGGGATTCATGTTTGGAAAATCAGGAGAAAATCTAACAATGAGGTTGCGGTCGCTGTCATTCAAAGCATTGCTTGGTCAGGTAGAGTATTGTTGCCTGCTTTTCCTTTCCCATATTTGGGGAACACAGGAGGGCTTTATTGAAGCAATAACACTACTTGAAGTGTCTTAGGCTTATCATTTCCCCTTATAAGTGGCATAAGTGTTTAGTATTTGGCACTTCTTTTAGTTGATAGTTAAAAAACATTCCACTGAACATCATTTTTTCCTTTTGACAATGTTTCTTTACTTGAAAAACATATAGAAAACTGTGTTACCCCAACAGAAGTTTTAGAAGAGGAGCCAAAGGAATTTCTAAAATAAGTAACATCTGTAGGTTTAATTGCATTTCATAGACTGCCTCAAGCGGTTTGTACAATAAGCATACAGCTATGAAAAGGAAATAACCATGGTGAAAACATTTTCATAACCTCTTTTTCTACGATGATGTCCCATTTGCTATATACTGAATGCAATGATAATCTATGAGGGCTTACCAGCTTGGTCTTATCTAACTTGTAATATGACACTGTGATGGGTTTTTTCAATATAGAACCCCACTATAGGGGGCAGATGCCATGTTTGAAACTTGATCTATTTTTTCTGCATTGGTCTCTTTCCTTGGATACAAGCCTTCTGAAACCATTTAAAGCATGTAGTGTCATGTGGTGGAACACACTGCAGTGTATCTTACAGCAACCAAAGATGGAAGTTCTCATAGATACTTGTCCTAACAGTCGATGCAGGATGCTAGTATTAAGATCTACCAAAGTGACATCATTTAATCAGCTTTGATTTCTGTATAATGCAGACATCCTTTGCATTGACTAGTTTTCCTCTCTCACTCAGACCCCTATCCCTTTATTAATTACAGCTGTCTTACAGTTAGGGGCACATTTACTTAGCTCGAGTGAAGGAATAGAAGAAAAAATACTTCGAATTTCGAATGTTTTTTTTGGCTACTTCGACCATCGAATTGGCTACTTCGATCTTCGACTACGATTTCGACTTTGAATCGAACGTTTCGAACTAAAAATCATTCGACTATTCGACCATTCGATAGTCGAAGTACTGTCTCTTTAAAAAAAACTTCGACCAAATACTTTGCCACCCAAAACCTACCGAACATTGTAGCCTATGGGGAAGGTCCCCATAGGCTCTCTAACAAATTTCTGATCGAAGGAAAATCGATTCGAAGGATTTAATAGTTTAATCGAACGATTTTTCGAAGTCGAAGGATTTTACTTCGACGGTCGAATATCGAGGGTTAATTAACCCTCGATATTCGACCATTAGTAAATGTGCCCCTTAATGATCTTCACTAATGATGAGTGAATTTTTTCGCCAGGCATGGATTCGTAGTGATCTTACGCAATTTGCATCTGCAAATTTTTTGCAAAGATCCACCACGAAAAAGACACCATAAGGAAAAACACCCATTGCATTTGGAGTGAAAAAAAATTGTCACGTGCAGAAAAAATTGTTGCTCGAAAAATTTGACATCTATTGACGTCAATGCATTTTATGTTTAGCGATTCTTTTTGCAGTTTTGTGGGATAGATTTGCTCATCAATAACCTTCACTTTTACCAGCAGCCTTTCCAGTTGTACACGTTGAATTCCATTACATTAAGCTGATTTTTGGCAGAATACTTCAGCAGCCTAAACCAAACTACAGACTTTGCTATAAACTCTGTTGGCCAATGACAACATTCCTTGCTCACAGGTTTTTTTTCTTTTTATGTGCCATAAAGCAACACAGTTGATTTGGTTAATATATATATATCACAGATAAGACTGAAATATTTATATATTAACATATTTATCCTCAAGAAACATTCAGTGGGTGCCCATATGTATTATATTTCAGCATAGAGCCTGTAGTGAAGTTAATTATATTACATTATTTTAAATCACCTACGAAAAAGTACCTTTTACTTGATCCTTTGCAAATTGATATTATTAATCCTTATTGGAAGTAAATCCAGCCTATTGGGTTTATTTAAAGGGATCCTGTCATCAAAAAACATGTTTTTTTCAAAACACATCAGTTATTAGTGCTACTCCAGCAGAATTCTGCACTGAAATCCATTTCTCAAAAGAGCAAACAGATTTTTTTATATTCAATTTTTAAATCTGACATGGGGCTAGACATTTTGTAAATTTCCGAGCTGCTCCTGGTCATGTGACTTGTGCCTGCACTTTAGGAGAGAAATGCTTTCTGGCAGGCTGCTGTTTTTCCTTCTCAATGTAACTGAATGTGTCTCAGTGGGACATGGGTTTTTACTATTGAGTGTTGTTCTTAGATCTACCAGGCAGCTGTTATCTTGTGTTAGGGAGCTGTTATCTGGTTACCTTCCCATTGTTCTTTTGTTTGGCTGCTGGGGGGGGAAAAGGGAGGGGGTGATATCACTCCAACTTGCAGTACAGCAGCAGTAAAGAGTGATTGAACTTTAACAGAGCACAAGTCACATGAACCGGGTCCCGCCGGTATCGGGCCAGCACGCACATCACTGTTTTACAGGATTTTCCTATAGACTTAAGGTATGAAGATCCAAATTAAGGAAAGATCCATTATCCGGAATCCCCAGGTCCCGATCATTCTGGATAACAGGACCCATACCTGTATGTTTATCAGGACTTTTTCAATGAGAACTAGAACACTCTTGGGGGGCAAAATTGTTATAAGTCAAATGGCCCCTAAATCATTCTTATGTTCTCCAATGGTCTAATAGTTACTGTGCAAGTTTCCATCCTAGATTTGGAATATATATATCATTTATTTCAGCAGACGGAGGATTGTGGAGTGCCAGTCTTTTTCCGGTTTAAAAAAAAATAGAGAAAGTGCACTACTTCTGATACTGTTCCACAATTTTGCCCCCAAGAGTGTTCTGGTTCTCTTTGAAAAAGTCCTGAAATTGATATACATTACCTGCCTTACAAAAAAAAAAAGTTGCAGGCTCAGCCTCCATTCAACCTCCTTGATGTTTTTAACAAACTATGAAATTAATTTGAACTGCTATTTATTTACTGGGACATTATGATTGCCACTCTATGAATTGGGTGATGCAATTTATTAATAAACTGTTGTACAATATGAAATTGTGTTTTTAATGTTGAATTGGCTTATGTATTATACAATGCATTTAGGCTAAATTAATTGTTTGGGGGATCTCAGGTGATAAAAGTGAATTCATTTTGAAGTATAACAACCGTGTGCGAATAATGAGATACTTTTTGAATCTTATATAACTGAGAAGGTACTGGACCTGGTGGCCAGTGATTTTTATTAACTGTACTCTTAGGACACCAGATTTTACTGTGCCATATGCTTGTTCTAGTAGCCTTCATGTTCTCTGTACCATCCAGGGCATTCATATCAAGTCACATAAGAATTTCCAGTCATTATATGGAATATTACAAACATAATTAGTCATCATTATGTATCGACTGCTTGTTCCATTGCACTCTCTTGTTGCATACTAAATATTTTTTTTAGACTTGTGCTAAATCTGTTTTGGATATACCTACTGAGCACAAACCCCACCTGTATGTGTTTCTTACTGTGCACAAATTAATATCCAGTACCAGCCATTCATAGGAATCTGATTTCTGCAGGATATTGGATTCTTCGATGACCATCGAAATGCTGTTGGGGTTCTGCTCACAAGGCTTGCAACAGATGCATCGCAAATCAAAGGGGTGAGTAGCGCAGATTATCTCAGTACAAACATTCAGTTTCATATTGACAGAATGAAATGGACTAATGTTTATTTTCAAAAATTCCTTTTCCTGTGTGTAGGCTGCTGGAAGCCAGCTGGGATTGATCACCATGACAGTGTGTACTCTCCTTGCTGCGATCCTGATTGCTTTTATCCATGGCTGGCAGCTAACACTGCTTATTTTGGCCTGTATTCCATTTTTGATTGGTACAAATATCATTAGAATGACCTCTGTAGCAGGCCATGCATCAAAGGATCAAAAGGCCCTAGAGGAAGCCGGAAGGGTGAGTTTTTTTAAAAAAAAATATTTTCTTATCGAAATAATAAGGATTTAATAGCAAATGAAATGGAAGCAGAAGCAATGGACAATTATTTGTTTGAATTGACATATCAATTATTTCTATAAATCTGTTTTGGGCAAATTGAATAAATGTAAAAAAAAACACGTTGACGAAGAAGACTAAAGAGAAGTTGGGATTTTATTTCTCACTGTGTAAGCTCAAGTTATGTCTGCAAATATATTAAATCCCTTGCATACACTAACATCCATCATTCATGTATTGCTTTTACTAAAGCAGAATTATTGCAAGGGACAGACTGTGATGGATTATACACAAAGGGGTAAATTTATCAAAGAGTGAAGTTCCGCCACTAGAGTGAAATTCCGCAGCTCTCGATTCATTTCTATGGGATTTTGAAAGGCATATTTATCAATGGGTGAAAGTGAAAGTTCACCCTTTGATAAATACGCCTTTAAAAATCCCATAGAAATGAATGGAAGGTGGCGGAATTTCACTATAGTGGCGGAACTTCACTATTGACTTCACTCTTTGATAAATATACCCCAAAGCTTGCTACTGGCTCTTGCCTATGATAAAAAAAAAATTATGGAACCATGTAAACGTTTATGAAATGGTGAAATTTTGCTAAACATTTTCACTCATGGAAAGTGCATTGGAAATAATAAGGGTTTTTATTCTCATCCTAAATGTATTGGAGTCAAGGGGTGTTTTTTCCAGCATGAAAAAACTAGATTTTTTCCCCAAGTTAAACAAAATATGGCAAAAAACAAATCACTAATCTGTATCAGACAACAAACTTGCTTATCCCTACTAAATGCATTATAGGTGTTTTAATGCCCTCTATGTGGTTCATACATCACTTATTCATTTTCTACCAGCAACATTTTGGATTTTTCCAGGCAATATGCAAACATAACATAAGCGGTACAAATGGGCTTTTTTTTATAAAACTACATAATTAGATTGTGCCCTTCAATGGACCTTGCGCCCAGATGTCTCCTAGCATCCATAAACATCCAAAAATATAGAATGGCTCTGCAAATATTTGTATAAACCTTATGGGGGAGCCTTCTGTGGAATAAAAGAAGCACCACATCTCTCTCATTCCCCTTCAATAGTAGGTATTCTCTAACAATGCATTGGTTTAATAACCTCTACCTTTATTTATTTTTTTAAAGATATCAACAGAAGCTGTTGAAAATATCAGGACAGTTGTATCATTAACAAGAGAAGAGGCATTCTTTGAGAGATATAATGCAAGCTTGAATGAACCATACAGGTTATTATTTTTCTTACTATAATATTCGTATTATTGTCTAGTCTGTATTTGACTAGTTAACCAACATGCAGGACTGCAAACCATTTTATAAACTGAAGTAAGTCACAAACATACAGACATTCTTAAGAGAGACTTAACTTTGGGTGATGTGCTACAGGGAACGTCATAATAAATCCCCAAAGTTGGTAAATGTAGCTCCTACTTCCCAGAATCACTAATACTGTACTTTAGCATACTTCATACCTGTTTTTGTATTTGGCACTAAATATTTATTATTATCTGTACTAAGGGAAGTTTGCCTGTGTCTATTGGGTACATTCACAATTACATCTCAGAGATGCCTAGGATGTCAGACAAAAAACATAATATTTTGGATATCTTTTGGCTATAAACAATATAAAACAAGCCCAAAGTCCCATTGACAAACTTGTGGCCCCATAATGAATTATATAAGAAAGTAGTGACCTTGCACTAAAATCTCTTCCAGGAAAGAGATACATTCATAAGGAAAACAGGAAACTGTTATTATGTTGCTCTGCCCAGGAAAGACATGGCTAAGGCCATCTAAAGCCACTAATATATTTGCTGAGCAGAGCAACATCAAAATAGTTTGGTGTTTTCCTTCTGAACATATCTCTGACCTCTCTCTCTAAACTGACCAGCAAGTGGCCCTATTACAGTATATTGGCAATTAGTAAAAAATTAAATAGCTCAGAAATTAAAAAAAGTAATTGCTTAGAAAACATCCTGGTCAATCTGACATTAATTTCTTTAAGGTTTACTTATCCTTTAAAAAAAATATTGGATAAAATGGTGAATGGTTGAATAGAGAGCAAAATCTAATGTTTGGATAAAAAAAGAAGATGCAGAAAGAGAGAAAGAACAGCAGATGATATTTACCCCCTCTGTAGTAACTTTTGAGGGACCCTTAAATGATAGACCTGTGGCTATTGTGGCAGATATTCTTATCTATATACCTATATGCACAATAAGTCAATAGCTTGGAGTTTTATTTTATCAAAACAAACGTACACTTCGATATTTTGGAGAACTTTGAGGTTCTTTTTTTTTTTTTCATTTTTATTGGGTTTTCCAAAGCATAAAAGATTTACATTTTAAATGATCATATAAAGCACGGTAAGAATACATAAATGCATGTGTTTAACATCACAAACATAAATAATAATTATAAAGATATAAACCAAAATAAAAACAGATCTCGCATGGTGGAATTACCAAAACCAAATAAACTGTGATAATACAGAGCCACTAAGCTGCCCAATGAATAAAATAGACCTGTAACAACATTTTCGATTTATGCCTAGGGAACTTTGAGGTTCTCGCATCAACATTGTCTAAATCAAAAGCATCTACTGCTACTAAAATAATTTGGTTGAACTTTACCTTCACAGGGAAGCTCTTGGGAAAGCACCGATATATGGAGTTACTTATGCAATAGCTCAATGCATCAACTATTTTGTGAATGCTGCTGTGTTTAGATTTGGAGCCTGGCTTATAGCAAATTGCTACATGGAGTTTGAAAGTGTTTTCATGTAAGTTGGTTATTTCAGGAACATTACATTCCCTAAAATATACAGGGTTGGCCATTTTGGGGACTTGGAGCAGTGGCATGGGGGGCCCAGTCTGAAGGCTCATTAGACTGAGATTTGATTTGCTCTGCTGGTTACTTCTCTAAGCCTAACTTGAAGGTCACGTAGAGTGATATTTTCTCTGAAAACTAATTAGCTGTAATAATATTTGGAGCTATGGCTGAGGATAACAAGATTTTCATAAATCTGTAATCTAGTTTGGTTTATTGTTTTCATTATAAAAACTAAGTGCCAAAGATGCATACATATTCATAAATTTTAATGTATGAATGTAAAAATGTATATTTTCCTTTCTTACAGAGTTTTCTCGGCCATCATTTTTGCTGCTATGAGTGTTGGTCAGTCAAACTCCTTTGCACCAGATTTTGGAAAAGCCAAGTCATCTGCTCAACGCATGTTTCTTCTTTTGGATCGAAAACCAGTAATTGACAGTTACAGTAATGAAGGAGAAACCCTGGTACTTTGACTTACTACCAAATAAATGAACAATCCAGTGTACTGCCGTGCTGCAGGGATTCATATAAAAATAATGAAATGCAATACTTAAATAGTCATCTATAAAAAGACTCAACATTTACTACCAAATAAATGAATAATCCAATGTACTGCCATGCTGCAGGGATTAGATTAATATAAAAATAATGAAATGCAATACTTGAACAGCGGTCTATAAAAAGACTCAAATTATGTATTATGATTTCTAGGCTGTCCGTGACTATTCTGATTAAATTTAATTAATGTAATCCGAATAAATGTAATCTTTTTACTGGCCCTTCTGAAACTTACCCTGCATAATTGTGGACTTTTGGAAGGTGCAGGAATGTATTGATGGTGACCCACAGGTGCCTACTTAGTTCCAGCCACTGCTGGGAGAATGGAGTCACTATTAGCCCTGGAGGAGACTAGATACTGGGACCTTCTGTCTAGCTTTGAGTAAAGGCTTTTTAAAGTTTTTAAAAAAAAAAAAAAAAAAAATATATATATATATATATGTAGAAAAACGCTTGCACTCAAATCCAGTCTTGGAGATACTGTGGGTGCTCGGTCAAAGCTTCAGCATACAATCATTCGATAAGGACCCGCACTCCAATGTTTCGTGAAAAAAGTTTTTTTATTTTAACTTGTGCATCCAACGTTTCGGCCCATGCCTGGGCCTTTATCAAGGATAAAGGCCCAGGCATGGGCCGAAACGTTGGATGCACAAGTTAAAATAAAAAAACTTTTTTCACGAAACATTGGAGTGCGGTCCTTATCGAATGATTATATATATATATATAAATAGCCCCTCTTTTCTAGTGGCTTACTTGTCAAATCTTGTAAAAGATCTATCTTTTTTGTTTTTAATATTTTTCTTATGCATTCTTTATTTTTAGAATGAATTTGAAGGAAACCTTGAATTCAAAAATGTAAAATTTGTGTACCCCACAAGACCAAATGTCCAAGTTCTTCAGGGACTTAACATCAAGGTTTTAAAAGGACAGACCCTTGCACTGGTGGGCAGCAGCGGCTGTGGGAAGAGCACACTGATCCAGTTGCTTGAAAGATTTTATGACCCTATGGAAGGACAAGTGGTAAGAACTATTGTAAATATATTTTTCATTGAGACCAGAGTGACCTTATAAAAATGTGTAGTTGTATTATTATTATTACTAGTAGTCAGGGGCGAATTAATGCCTAGGCTAACCTATAGCCTAGGGGACCACAGTGCTAAGGAGCCCATTATTTTAATCTAGTTTAAAAATTTTCACAAGCAGGCTTTGGGGGGGAATTGACAAGCGCCAGTGACGTCACCGTTGCGCACTGAGACAGACCCAGCATGACACGCGCCTTACCTAATCTTCCAGCCAACCAGAAAGCAGGTAGTGAGCGTGCTTGGGGGTCAGCGTGGCACCAGACCAGGTCCAGGGGGGGGGGCAGATCCTGTGGAAAGTTTAGCTTAGGGGCTTCAGGTAGTTTTAATCTGCCACTGCTAGTAGTAGTATTATTAACATCATTATTTTCTGATACTTCTGGTTGGCGGAACTCTTCTGCACTTCACCAGTTTTTAGGTAGGTGTGCCCTATGCCTGCGTGCTGGCTAATCACTCAAACATACTGAGGCTACTAATGCTAGACACAAAATGCATGTTTAATAACAGATTTAACAACAAGAGACTGAAAAATACAGACCTCTGCAGAAATGTATATAAGTGTCTTTCAGGTTTGAAATATTTTATTTGGTTTTCACAATAAATAAGTGTCTTTCAGAAGTGTCCAGGTTCAGGCACAAGGTTGAGGAAGTTAGCAAGCACTTGTCATAGAACAAGCAGATGTTCAACAGATGCAACAAATAAGCAGCAATCTTAGGTTATAGGTCCTTGGTTGTAGACCAGGATGTTCCTGACAACAGCAGTAGAGAGATAGTAGATAAAGGACTGTTTCAAATAACAAGGCTTGATGCCTGGACACTTGGCTGGGGTGAGGGATGCTTTAGAATGAGAACTGGCCTCAATTTACATATACACAGGAGGAGGATTTCAGAGGATGTCCTGTTGTTGACATGAAGACATTTGGGAAAAATTCATAAACATATAAAAAGGGCAGTTCCTCATAATTGCACCGCCCTCCACCTCTTCATACAACCACCCTCCTGGCAGATTGCTGCAGATAAAATTTGCACACTCCTTTTGCTTAGCTAAAGCAAAGAATATGTATAACAGAATTAGCATAGCATGTCTAAGTTTGTGCAAAAACTAAAGATGCACTGAATCCACAATTTTCGGGTTCGGCTAATCGGCTGAACCCCCGAATCCTTCGTAAAAGATTTGGGCGAGTATTGAACAGAATCCAAATCTTAATTTAAATATGCAAATTTGGGGTATAAAGGGAGAAATAGAATGGCACGCACAGCAAACTCTAAAAACCTTTTTTACCTCCTTGTATTTGGGATGAAAAGTAGTAATTTGAAATATTTGGATTCAGTTCGACCAGGCACGAGGATCGTCCGAATCTGAATCTTGCTAAAAAGGCTGAATCCTAGCCAAATACCGAACTGAATCCTGGATTCCGTGCATCACGTGATTGGATTAGTCTGGGTGTATAACATTTTTTTATCAGGTTCTAATAAGAACTGTGATTTAGATGTGTAAAATTATTTCATTAATAAAACTATGGTTTGATTTCAGCTTGCAGATGGGATAGATACCAAGTCTCTCAATATACAATGGCTAAGGTCTCAGCTAGGCCTTGTGTCCCAAGAACCAATCCTTTTTGACTGCAGCATTTGTGAAAATATTCAGTATGGAGACAACAGCAGGCTTGTTACCCAGGATGAGGTGGTTGAAGCAGCAAAAACTGCCAATATTCATACTTTCGTTGAGAGCTTACCTCAGGTAAAAGCCCATTTTCACTTGCATTTATAAACTGCGTGGTTCAATTCAGTGATGGATAAGAGTTGGCTGTTTTATAATACAGGGGTATGACACACGAGTAGGTGATAAAGGAGCCCAACTCTCTGGAGGGCAGAAACAAAGAATTGCTATTGCCCGTGCTCTTGTAAGAAAGCCAAAGGTGTTACTGCTGGATGAAGCTACCTCTGCACTTGACACTGAAAGTGAAAAGGTAATGGACTCTATCTAACTGATTTTTGCGCTGTCGAATCATGTCTAAATTGTCCCTCAGCCCTTAAGGTGCTTCAACTTTAATGTAACTTTTAGTATGTTGTAAAATGGCCAATTCTAAGCAACTTATTAATCTGTATTGTTTATTTTTTATGTTTTTCTTTTACTTATTGGCCTTTTGCTTCTGTGTTTATATGATCAGAGAAAGAGAGAGAGGAGTCAAAGATGACTCCAGGCAGCGCGCTGAGTTAACAGGGTTAATGAGCATGCCATAATAGGTGGAAAGATGATTAGCTCAGTTTTTGTTAGATTGCATTTGAGGTAGAGCTGGTTCATCCAGTTGGAGATTGCTAGGAGGCAGTTAGAGATTTAAGCCTCAGTTTCAACTGTTAATGAAGGGGTGGATAAATATATTTGGGTATCATCCCCATACAGATGATAATTAAGTCAGAGGGTACAGGGAGAACAACAATGTGCCAAGTATAACCCCTTGCAGCACCCCTATAAAGTGGAACTGGAGATGAGGCTTCATTAGCATGGGAGACTGAATGAACTCATCTCTAACATTTGTGTGGGTGAGCATTTAGGGAATAATGATCATAACATGGTCTCCTTCTGTTGCAGAAGCAATTCCATAAGGGAGTATCTAAAATACTAAATTTCAGACGTGCAAACGTTGACAGTATAAGGGCATCTCTGCAACATATTAAGTGGGAAATGCTTTTCACAGGGTTAAACACAGAACAAAATTCTGAAGTCTTTAAAATGCTGCTTAATAATTATACAAATCAGTATATTCCCCTTGTAAGCAAGGAACGACGTTGCAAAGCAAAACCTTGGTTCAATAGAAGTGTTGGTGTTGAGGTGGGTAAGAAAAGACGTTCTTTTAAGGCTTCAAGTTAGCTGGAACAGCCAAATCATTTATAAGGTACCAGGAGTAGGGATGTAGCGAACTGTTCGCCCGCGAACTAGTTCGCGCGAACTTCGACCGTTCGCGTCCGCCGAATGTTCGCGAACGTTCGCATTTTGAGTTCGCGTTCGATCTTTCGACCATTCGACCATTCGAATTCCTTCGACCGCTAAAAATCGAACGATTTCCATTCGTTCGAACGATTGTAAGCATTCGATTCAATGAAAAGCATTCGATCGAATGGCTTCGATCGTTCGATTCGAATGAAAATCCTTCGATCGAACGATTAAAATCCTTCGATCGTTCGAATCGAACGATTTTAGCGGTGTTCGAAGTTCGCGAACTGTTCGCGAACGTTCGCATTTTTTGCCGGTGTTCGCGAACGGCGTTCGCGAACACCAAATCGGCAGTTCGCCACATCCCTAACCAGGAGGCCAATAAATCATGCAAATAAGCTATAAGGCAAGCTCAAATTGATATTGAAAAGGATATTGCAGCAAGCAGTAAAAAGAATCCAAAATTACTATTTAAATATGTTAATAGTAAAAAAATGAAGCAGGAAGGGGTGGGACCTTTAGTATCAGAGGGGGGTCAGATGGCTGATGAAAACAAAATAAAAGCGAATATTCTGAACTCATATTTTTCATCTGTCTACACAAATGAGGAACCAGTTATTGAAGGTTTCCTTCTTAATAGTCCCCATTCTAGTAATACAACTAATGATACAGGGTTCACACATGAGGAAATTCAAAAGAGACTAGAACATGTTAAGATAAACAAAGGTCCGGGGCCAGATGGTATTCATCCCAGGGTACTTAGCAAGCTTAGCTCTTAGTCGGGTGATGTTGTGATGGCTGATTCAGTTAATGACTTTAAGAATGTCTTGGATGATTTTTTGGACAGAAAGAATATCAAAGGCTATTGTGATACTAAACTCTATAGTAAGCATAGGTATGGGTATATAGAATTTATGTGAAAGTAGGGAGGGGTGTGTGTATGGATGCTTGGTTTTCATTTGGAGTTGTTGGACTTCATGGACTTTGTCTTTATTCAACCTGATTTAACTATGTAACTATGTAACTATGTAACGGTTAGAAAGGTAAGAAGAGAGCCAAGATGCATCCTGGTTACTGATACCTAGCGAGTACAGAATTTGAATTAGGAGAGAGAGAGATCAATCATTAAAAAGGAGGATAAGGATAGAGAAGTGCCTTTGCCTTTGGCAACCTGAAGATCATTTGTAACTCTGCACAAGGCAGTGTCAGTAGAGTGACTAGGCCAGAAACCATATTACAGAAGGTCCAACAGATTATGGGCATGTAGAAAATTAGTAAATTCTAGGAGTTTAGAGGCAAGTTTAGAGGCAAGAGGTAGAAGTGAGACAGGACTATAATTCAACAGACAGGACGGGTCAAGTGTGGCCTTTGTAAGAATAGAAGCTACAGAAGAAGTGAAGATGTGAGTAAGAGCTAGAGTAAGCTCAGCAGCACAGTGTTTAAGCAGAGAAGAAGGTATAGAGTCAAGAAAGCAAGTTTTGAGTGGGGAGGACAAGAGAAGCTTGGAGACTTCAGACGTTGTTACCCGATGGAAGGAATTAAGACATGCAGAAGGGGGCTTTGGAAGGAGTATCCGGTTTGCATTAGTAGAGTTGGGAATCTGTTTGTGCATGGAGTCTACTTTGTTCTAAAGAAATCAACGAAGTCCAGAGGAGAGTTGACCGACACTGCTGATGAGGGATGGAAAAGAGTACTGAATATAGAAAACAGGCTTGGAGCTGTATTATTCAACACTTTGAATATAGTTTATAAAAACTGCTTTCAGGAATTGCAGCTTCCACAGTTGACTTGCAGATCCCACTCCATCTGAATGTTATGGTCAGTGTTGCCATACAAATTCCTGTAGAAAAACATTTTAAAATTCCACCAAAGATTTCTCTCTTTCCAGGTTGTGCAAAAGGCCTTGGATGATGCAAGAAAAGGGAGAACTTGCATAGTCATCGCCCACCGTCTCACAACAGTGCAGAATGCAGATGTCATCGCTGTGATACAGAATGGAGAGGTGGTGGAACAAGGCACTCATAGTCAGTTACTGGCAAAGCAAGGAGCATATTATGCACTTATAAATTCACAAGTATCAAACTGTTAATAAAATGATTCAGGGGATTATTACATTGACCCTCAACCCTGATGCAATGCTATTTAATCATCTTATACATTGTCAAACAAAAAAAAACATCTAATCCGCGGTTGACTAGTGTATATCAAGTATCTGAAATTTGTGTAGTTTGTTCTAATGCAATTTCATTGAATATGTTAAAAAAATAGAAAACATGGTTGATCATGTAGTATAAGGTGCAAAATGTGTTCCATGTTTAGTGAATCATCAGGTGTTTGCTTTCTTAACTCCTTCTGTTGAAGAACGTTGATGCTTACCTGACCTGTTGGCTGAATGTTAGGTGTATATCTTACCTTGCTTTGATAACCACTGTCCTGTCCTGGTTTACACTGCAAATAATTCACTCTACCATATAAAATTGTATTCCTAAACGAACAAGTGTATTTTATTTTAGTTGTAATATTGGTGTGGAGGCAGCCATCTCAGGTCATTTTGCCTGGCCATGAGCTTTCAGAAAGAACCAGCACTTTAGGATGGTTTCAGTTAAGCTTAATTGTTTCTCCAACTCAATGTAACCGAAGGAGTTGCAGCGGGACTTGGATTCATAGTATTGAGTGCTATTCTCATACTGTATGTACCACAGAGCTGTTATCTTATGTCAGGGAGCTGTTAACGTGTAGAATTCCTATTGTTCTGCTGATGGACTCCAACATGCAGTGCAGCAGTAAAGTGACAAGTCACATGCCTGAAGGCACCTGGAAAACTTACAATATGTCTAGCTCCAATTGAAATTAAATATAAAAAAATGTGTTTTCTCTTTTAAAAAACATATTTTTGTGCATAATTCTGCTCTAGCAGCAATATTAACTGATGCTTTTTGAAGAAAGCCTGTTTGTCAGTATCCCTTAATTATATTGTAGACGTATTACAAGGGTATATGTGAGTCAGTGTTAAAATGTTATATTTCTGAAATATTTGTGAATAGACCTTTTTCTGAACATAAAGTCGTACTTCTTTCTTGGTTTTTTCTCTTGCCTTCCCAGACATCTTTGGATCATCTTATCCTTCTGTTTCCTTCTGCTGCCCTTGTTTGTCCGTTTATTGTCCCCTGTATTTGTAATATACTGTAATTGTACCGGAACTCTTCCGCGGCATCTTCAGTATCTTCTATTCCTTGCATAAGTGAGCGCCGACATGGAGCTTTTTGTCACATGTGCAGTTGGGGACAGTCTGGTAATCGTAAATACTATGCATGTGTCGGAAGCTCGGAAGATCCAAAGATACTAAAGATGGTGCACATTAGCCCCAGTGCGCTACTTAAAAAGTCCATTTACAAAAAGAAAAATAATAGTACAATACTGTGTTCAACACTATTCCCATATTGCATATAAAGGGCAACTCAATTATAGTGCAGTTCACGCGCATTGCAAATATGATAATAAAGGTTGCCAAAGTTTATTATATTTGTGGCAGAGCCGGGCCAACCCGGCCAGGCGCCCTAGGCAACCTGGCCTGCCACGGCGCCGGCTTAGTGTGGGATCAATCGCGCATGCGCGAATCTACGCGCCAGCGAATATGCGCGAATCTACGGGCCAGCGCGCATGCGCGATCTACGGGGCAGCGCGCATGCGCGATCTACGCGCATGCGTGCCAACCGCATTTGAACAGAAATTAACAGCGGCAGCCAGGGAGACACAGGACCGGACATGGGGTAGGCGACAGAGCAGGTACGTGCCTTGCGCCCCCTCAGCTTTGCGCCCTAGGCATGTGCCTACTCTGCCTACCCCTAGTTCCGGCCCTGATTTGTGGACAGTATTTAAAGTGGCAGTTCATGTTTTCATACTCTGCATTTTCTTTAAGTTTCTGGATGACTCTGGCAAATAAGGGAATGGCAGGCTTTTCCAATAATAAACCAAAACTACCGTGCCAAATATTAGCATATGGGAAATTGCCACCTTATATTTTGGATTAATTTACTCCATGCTAGATTGAGTAAAGCAAATGCCGGGTGTTGCTTATATTCTTTCTTTAGGATCTTAGAGATCATGATACTTTAAACCAGTATATTTTGGGGTTACCGGTTCTATATCTAATTGCCTCTTGAAGAAAAATATTTTTTAAAAACAACAGAAAATCATCCCAAGAAGGAACATCTTCCTTTATCTACTATAAGTAAATAGACTTGTGAGTTGACTATGAAGATTTTCATTCATCTAGGTTATGGTATATCTAAAATAAGTAATTCAATAATTTATTAATATTAATTACCCAGCAAGTCCAGTTTTTTTTAATAACTTATATTAGATTTGTGAGTTGTTGCCATAACTGCATGCAAATCATTCAAAGTTATCTTAATATCATGGTTCTAATTTAACTTTAATTTTAAAAGATTCTTTAAGTCTAGAATAGCAAAATGTTCTTGGACAAATAAGATTCTAATTCATTCCACTTATAAAATATTTTTGGATATTTATATTTTGACCTTTACATTTAGGATAAATGGATTTACTTGAGAAGTCTGATGTTTGTATGAATAGTAATAATTGTTGCGTGTTGATTGTTGCCTTCAAGTTTATATCCCGCTTGCTTCAAAGGAAAAGGAAAGCAATCTTCTTCCGGTGTCTTCTTTCTTCAAATTTCCCGGGGCAAACGCATGTGCAGTTGAACGAAATAGCCGACTTTTTAGTTAAAGTTCAGCTTTTCGTTCTACTGCTCATGCGCAGCCGCGCAAAGGAATGAGGAAGACGGAAGAGGCTCGCTTTGTGGTGTTCACTGGAATAAACCAGCCCGGGGTTTCAGGTAAGTAAATACAATCACTTGGGTGTGCCTAACATTTGCCACCCCCTGGTGTACGAAGCCTTTCCTTCTCCTTTAGAAAAGAGATAACATCACTGGGCAGGAGGTATTAAGCACAGCACATTGTGCTTAATCCCTAAACTAATAAATAAGTAACCCTTTTTGGATTTAACTAATATCTGAATTATTTTCTAGTAGACTTAAGGTATGGAGGTCCATATTAAAAAGAGACCCCATATCTGGAAAACTCCAGGTCCCAAGCATTCTGGATAGCAGGTCCCATATTTGTACGAATATTACTCTTGTGAATGAAAAACAAAACATTACATCAAGATCATACTGGTCCATCCACTTATAAATACAGTATACTTTTTCTTTAAAAATTCATAATATAACAGAACATTTTATAGTATTTGCAACATATGAAAAAGGTTAAGTGCTGTGTCATGTAATTTATGACCTGTCCTTTAAGTGAAACATTTGATTGTGCTTTATGATGCGCTCACTAAACTCCATGTGGCAGTATTATTGCCTACTAAATCTATTTACAGTGCAGCAACCAGGTTAGCTACTATATATTCACCCATTCATCAATAACATTAGCTCAATCTATCAGATTGAGCAAAGATTTACCCACATTATAATACAACTGTTGTCACTACAACACAAACAAAAGAGTCACAGGTAACCTTCCTGCTGAAGCTAATGGAGAAGGAATTGGGCATGGTGTAGGGTTTCCTGCCAGCCATTGACTGCCCATCTTGCTCTGCTTTATAGAAATGCACAAGAGACGGATTTTCAATGTAAGTCTTAGTTACAAATGTATACTTTAAATTAATTACTTGCATGGCTATTAATTAACCAAAGGCCCATGTCATGCAAGACAGCACTGCTAACAACTGAGGCACTGATTTAAAGAAACTAGATCTGGACTGGGCTTCAAAACAGGCCCAAGCATTTCAAGTGCGCGGAGGTCCAAATAGTCCCCAGTAGTCACTTTCTATGGCATCTTACAGTAGCCTCTCTGGCCAGAATCTACAGATTGTCTGATAGGAACCATTCCACCTGTCCCTCACCTTGTTCCATAGCGAAGTGATGGATTCCGAGACCTGAAGTGACATAGTTACATGGGTTGAAAAACTACACCTGTCCATCAAGTTCAACCTTTTATGTCAAAATTTTTATTAGATCTCAAAAATTTGACCCAGAAAACGGCAACGCTTAAAACCTGCTAAGATGATGTAGAAATCAATGGGAAGTTTAACGTTAGCATCCAAACAATTGTTTTTTCTTTGAAACGGTCAAGGATTTACAGCCTCATTGAAACAGACTGATAAAATGAGAATTTCTTTAGAGAACAACTTTAGGTGATTGGGATTAACTTATGTTTTAATCAGCTACCTATGAATCCTTAACATAAGCTTAGATGAAATGACTTGGACTTTGAAATAGACTTTCCTGTGCATGTTCTTATTGCTAATGGGAAGAGGATGGGCTGAGGTTTGGTGCCCATGACACGGCTCTGCTCGGGACTTGGGTTTTCCGCATAATGGAGCTTTCTGTAACGTGGATCCTTATACCGTAAGTCAGTGATCCCCAACCAGTAGCTCATGAGCAACATGTTGCTCTCCAACCCCTTGGTTGTTGCTCCCAGTGGCCTCAAAGCGGGAGCTTATTTTTGAATTCCAGGCTTGGAGGCAAGTTTTGGTTGTATAAAAACCAGGTGCACTGCCAAACAGAGTCTCAATGTAGGTTGACAATCCACATAGGGGCTACCAAATGGCCAATCACAGCACTTATTTGGCACCCCAAGAACGTTTTCATGCTAGTGTTGCTCCCCAACTCCTTTTACTTCTGAATGTTGCTCATAGGTTCAAAAGGTTGGGAATCCCTGCCTTAAGTCTACTAGAAAATCATTTAAACATTACCTAAACCCAATAGGCTGGTTTTGCTTCTAAAGGATTCCATAAGGATTAATTATTTCTTAGTTTGGATCAAGTACAAGGTACTGTTTTATTATTACAGAGAAAAAGGAAATCATTTTTAAACATTTGGATTATTTGCATAAAATGGAGTCTATGGGGGAAATTTACTAAAGGGCACTTCGCAGATTTACTAACGGTAGCTGGTGTAAATTCGCAGGAGTAATTTTGCCAAGGAGATAGACCCTGGCACAACTTCACACTCTAACGCCAGGTGAAGTTTTGGTCTGGCGAAAGAGCGTTACTATGCAAATTCACCAAGTTTTTGATTTTACTGGCCGTTACCTCTATCACCAGACTTGCCTTCGCAACCTCAGACCAGGCGGACTGCAATAGAGTAGATAGGAGTTCCTCACAAAAAAGTTTAAATTGTTTCTAAGTCCCAAAAAACACTGGCGTTTTTTTCCTATTTAAAGGGTGATAGACTGAAATTTTTTTTTTGGGGTACCCTCCTTCCCCCCTACATTTGCTAACATATGGCACCTATACTATACTGTGGGCACATGTGTAGGGCATTATAACAACTTTATATAATTTTATTAAGGTTCCCCGGCCTTGTGTAGTGTAATGTATTTGCTGCAGAATATACAGCCATTGTACTTTAACTGCACGCCGTATGCTAATTAGCCAAGGCTAGCGCTTCTTCGAACTGCTGAGCGTAATTTCACTGGCGTAATTTCACCAGCGTTTGGTAGCCTGTGTACAACTTGGGATCTTCGTGAATTAGCAATGTCCAGGCGAATTTATGCCTGGCGAAATTTTGCGATGTGCGCGAAGCCAGCACTGGCGAATTTTCGCCGGTTAGTGAATTTGCCTCTATGAGAGAGGGCCATCCCGATCCGGATTACGGATCCCACATCAGTATAGGCACTCTCGGATACCAATATTGTAAATATGGCTGCGGTAACCAGCGTGTAGAAGTGGTTTCATGCTCAGTGCCCAACATTCAAAGTATTTTTGAAAATTCCTAAACAGGCTCAAACTAACTTTTTTTCTATCCATATTATACAATACACTCTATGTATCATACTGCCATTTGCAAATATATGAAAATATATATGAATACGAATGCATGCCAATTCTAAAAAATCAGCATAACTCCAATCCTGCCCCAATGTAAATCCACCATAATAAAAGTGTTTTGCCTCCTACCTGGTACTCTCCAGACATTTGCTTTCAAGGTCAGCTTTTGTTTTTTTTCTTTTACTAATGACCTGATTAAACATTCCAATAAATACAAGAATGCAATTCTACAGATAGAAATGTAGCCAAATTTAAATATTTCATTAACCCTACACTATTAAAAGGCAATATTGCAACAGAGCTTTAATTACTTTTTGGCAGTAACACATCTTCCTTCTTAGTTTAATAAATCATCATTGAGCCTGGTAAATTTTTCTGAGCCATAATGCTAACATTATGATGAATTAATTAAAGAATGATAAAAATCCAATTATTTAGTACAGTGAAAAGTATCGGAATAAATACAAGGTTATTTAAAACTTGCACTGGTCCTGTAACCCATATCAATAAAGCAGAATTTATAAGATTAATTAAAGGTGTGTTTGGAGACCAAGTTAATCTGAAGGTATACACTTTTATTGTATTAAAATTATCCACTTTAAAACCTGGCTGGCCAGGAACTAAACATATAACAATTTAAATATATCTATATAAAGATATAACACTATAAATATCAGATTAAAAATAAGGAAACAATGTATTTAAAACATTTCAGGTAGGTGGTCACTTATTATAAATCACAGTGCTATAAATTATTAACCAAAAGTCTCCTAGGTTATATTTAGGTGATTCCCCCAGTCTTGTAACAACTACAATGTAGTGTTATAGTTCTCCAACTTGGGTACACAATGCTTTGAGTTACAATTCTCCAACTCAGTAGTCAAATGTAGAATAAACTA
The DNA here is from genome assembly GCF_017654675.1 of Xenopus laevis. Lineage (NCBI taxonomy): Eukaryota > Metazoa > Chordata > Amphibia > Anura > Pipidae > Xenopus > Xenopus laevis. Next base: position 39,798,508 of record NC_054381.1, read on the forward strand.
TAATGTAGAACAAAATGGGTATGTGTTATAGTTCTCCAACTTGGGTATATTATGATGTGAGTTACAGTTCTGCAACTCGGTAGTCAATTGTAGAATAATTTGCCCAATCGGATAGTCAGGCTAATTGTGTTGAGGTATATGGAAAAAAGGGTTTAAGGAGGTTAACTGGGGTGTCCCCCACACCCACCTCTCTTTCCAGCTACATGTGCCCCCTAGTATTGGATTAATCTCACCAGATCCTGCCCTCTGTTTTTTTCCTCTAGGGTACAGCTCACTTCACAGATTCCTCTTTTACGAAAATCCAAGATGGCGCCTGATATCTCAGCGCGTGCGTTCCACTGCGGAGCGAAAAACTCCGAAGTTGCTCACACTGAACCCAACTGTTTACCGATTTTCACAATTTCACATTTCAGCTTTCCGACAGCTTGCTGATTTTCACAATTTTCATGATTTTGGGGTAAAACACCAGAATTGTAGTAAAACCTTAGGAGTGACACACCACCTGGATACTGCATCGCATTTCGCCTCTTTAAGGCTTTATCTAGCAGTGACGAACAGGAAATAGTATCTTGCCTCACTTAATATACCCTACTATTAAAGGGGCCATGTCCATAATTGCTTCTTATAAATATCAAACCACAACTATTACCTATAGCTTAGTAGAGACAGTTTGAAAGAATTATTTGCATTACAGAAAGGTGTCAACTCAAATCTACTATTCAGTCCCTTTGGGTGAAGGGTATTTAAATTAAATATCCATTTTTGCTCTTTACATCTCAAGGTTCTATCCCTATCTCCTCCTCTCCTCAAATTAGGAAACCCCATCTATAGCCATAAATTTTAGATTCCCCCCATTGACAGATATACAGTGTTCATAAAAATAAGAAGATTCCCCCTTATCCCCAGTTTTCTTTCTCCTTATGTTACTCATATGTTCCCCAAATCTCTTTGTCAATAGGCGGATAGTTTTCCCCATATAAAATAGGTTGCAGGTACCCTGGATAAGGTTGACTACATATTCCGATTGACAGTTATAAAAGTTTTTAATCTCATATTTTTTAGAGTCATTATGTGTTTGAAAGTGTCTTTCCTTTTTCTCCCAGCCACATTTTGAGCAATGTCCACATGGATACATTCCGTTTGTTTTTTGAGGGAGAAAATGTAATTGATTTTGTAATGGATATTTCTTTTCATTTTTATTATTATTATTCACTCTCCTCACATAACTGAGTGTTACTACATCCTTGATAGCTGGAGCTCTTTTGAATATTAAGTTCAGTTTTTCATCTAGGATTTTTTCCAACGTCTTATCCTCCCTAAGGATATGCCAATGTTTCTTAATGATGTTAAATACCTTCCAGCTATCTCTACTGAATTTTGTCACTATACACTGACCTTTTCTATTCTTACTCTTTTTCTTCTTTTTCTTCTTTTTAGAGACAAGCAAAAAAACAGAATTTAGATTTGACTGATGAAATGTATTTAAAATAACCAAAACTAAAAAACAAACTGGTTGCAGGTTTTGTCCATCCTTGTGCATAATGACCGTTGTATAGTGGCTAGTTAAAAATGATTTCCTTTTTCTCTGTAATAAAACAACAGTACCATGTACTTGAACACAACTAAGATATGATTAATCCTTATTGGAGGCAAAACAAGTCTGCTAGAGACTCAGAAGGAGAAAGGTGCTACTGGTGAGATTTATCCTGCTGCAGAGCTGCCTGTAATCTCCAGTGTGATTTCCAGAGCACCCTGGTGAGTGAGCCACCCAAGGATTGATAATAAAAAGGACTATGTTGGAGAAACAGTCAGGTACTTAATAGTGAGTTAGGTAGTGTCCCACGTGTCCCAGTGCAGGAGTGTATTGTGTATTAGATTGCCCAAGTTCTATCACTACTTTTTCATTTGCAAACTGTGTGTTTTATTTTTCCTAGTGGAAATTTCCTGAGGTGTGCGCCTCAGTGTTCCCTAGGTGGATGCACTGCGCTGTAAATCCCAGTTCCCAGTACTTTTCATATGCAAAAGGGTCTCAGGGCCCCTGGATTGCCAAGGGTTAATTGCAATTTAAAGAGACAGTAACCAAACTAAGGTTACAGTTATATAGATATGGGCATGGGCGTCCACAGAGGGGGGCAAGAGGGGGCAGTGCCCCCCCCTGGGACTGTGCACATAAGACCTCCCAACTGTCACGCATCACGCGGGACAGTCCCGATTTTGCCTGCCCAGGGTCGGGAACCGGGAAAAGTCTCGGTGGGCCCCTGACTGTGTGGTCCTAGTGACACATATGTGGGCGGCGTGGGCCCCACTAAAATTAAATCAGAAATGTTACCGGTAAGTACTTGCCATAGGGCCCACCGCCGCCCGCTTCAATCACTTCCGCCCTCAGCTGCCTGCATACTGAGGACCCTGCTCTGCTAGGGACTGTCTGCGGTGTGCCTGGCTGCAGCCTGCACGTAAATTCTACGTTTCAGGCAGGAGGCAGCCAAGCCAAGAGTCGGAGTCCCTCCCACATAATTCTAGGTGCGGCTTTAGATTAACCGATTGTAAGGGCTGCCCTGACAATCATTGGCCCGTCCTGTTCCCTCGCACAAGTCTCCAGCAAAAGCAGCTCCACAATCGGCACATACCCTCTATTGGAAGGAGTCACTCCGATCGCCATCTGCAGCACAGTCAAGTATTTCTGGTATTTCATTTTACCTCCCCCCCTTGTTTCTCCCCTCCGATGCCCCCCTTAAAACACTGCATTTGACCATGAAATTGCATGTACTGTGTTGCCCTGTGACCCCCTGTCGCCTCCCTCCTTCTTCCCGTCTGTCCTCCTCTCTCCCTTTGGCAGCGTGTCTGGTCAGCACAGCACCATTTGTTAGCAGCAACTAGAGATAACATTGACAGTTAGAGATGGGAACTAAATCCTTCTTCCCTCTCTCTCTCTCTGCCTTCCTTCCTGCATGGTGTCACAGGAGCTCATGGTAGCTGAAGTTTTCATACAGTGATTTTACAAAGAGAAAGTTATTGGATTTTTAGATTTGACAAGCTACTGTATCTGAAATTAGGTTTTAATGATTCATTAGAGTGGCATTTCTTCCTGCAGTATGGGTAAATAAACAGGGTTGAATGCAGGATAATCTATTCTATATTGGCAGGAATATTTGTCTATAAATAAATTAAAAGAAACTGCTGTCTCTTGATCACAGTACTTATGTTCATTTCACATTTACAATTCCCTACTCTCTATTTTCCCTTAAATATTTAGGATAAGACAAGTTTCACCATACATACTAGATTATGCATGTACTGGCAGCTACCTGACCTGCAAAATGACTAAACTTCCTTAAAGGGGCAAAACCTAAAATACAAGTTTCCACTCTGCGGGTTCACTCCATCTGTGGGTTTTCGCTTTGCTCAATGGAATCTTCTTTTGTTGTTGCTGGGAATGTGGTTGTGTTGTGTGACCAACCATGATGCGGATTGGGAAGGGAAAATGTAGAAAATCGGCGGTCAGCTGATGGTTACCATCTGGTCATGTGCTTTCAGAAAGAGCGAGTGCTGCACTATGAAACTGCTATTTTAATTTAATATTGTTATGGCCATTCCAGTTTTTTTAAAATAAAAATATTAATTTTGATATTAGTGGACACTATTTTGTACCGAGGGTGGGCCCTTGAGATGAGGTTTCCTGGTGGGCCCCAGTCCGACACTGTGCCGGCCTGTCCCGCAGTCCCGGATAGTGGCTGTAGATGTCCCGCGGGCCAAATGCGGGCCGATATCCATTAATTTGCCCGCAGCGTGCAAAAATCCCTCCCCCCTCTCAGCATCCAGAGTTTCCTACCAAGGCGTCATGATTGGGGGGCAGCACCTACAGTGCTTCACTGTAGACTATGTGAATCTTGTTCTAAACTCCGCCCTCCCCTCCCCGTGACTGGAGTTTAGTGTAGTGCGGGGAGGGAGAGGGAGCCTGTAAACAAACTGAAAGCATGGCTCCAGGCATTCCCCTTCAACACTGCTGCCTAACCTGGTCTGGATTTCCTGCATGATGTCATGAACTGTGATGTAAAACATCTTTGTGTGAACTAGGGTTGCCACTTGTCAGACAACCGGTATTTTGAAGGGTTGCCCGGGTCAAAACTTCCTGGATGGTTTTTCAAATTAGGGAAACTGTGCAGGATTCCCTTGATTGACCTGGCGATCGACTGATCGCCGTGGCATAGCTCCACCCCCTGATGGCAGTGACACACCCACCTATCTCACAGGCCCGCCCACAGATGCCTCCTTGCCCCACCCTGGAAAATTTTCTGCGGACACCCATGGATATGGGATCTGTTATATGGATACCAGTTATCCAGAAAGTTCTGAATTGGAATGGCCATCTCTCATAGACTCCATTTTATCCAAATTTCCTTTTTCTCTGTAATAATAAAACACTACCTTGTACTTGATCCCAACTAAGATATAATTTATCCTTATTGGAGGCAAAACAAGTCTATTGGGTTTATTTAAGGTTTAAATTATTTTTAGTAGACTATATATCAAGATCAAAATAATGAAAAGATCCGTTATCCAGGAAAACCTAACTCCCGAACATTTTGGATAACAGGTCCCATACCTGTATACTGTTGGGGAAACGAACCGACTGCCACTGGAACCTTGGATTCTAGCTGCCCAACAATGCCTCGTATTCCGGATCCGGGGAACTTGCACAAAGAAACACCAACAAGTGGATCAGAATAACAAGTTCCGTTTATTGAAGCCCAAACATAAGCTTATATAGGTTATAAGTAAATACATCCCAATATAGTGACGTATTAGCATAGTACATGTCCGTAACAGGTACAGCATTCAGGATGGACAAGAGAGAAAAAAAGAGACAAATACGTGCATGCATATTAGCTAAAACATTTTGGCTGAGGCAAGCTGATAACATTGTTTATGGTACATGATGATACTTGTGCAAGGTTGTCTGAGAAGAGCAAGTACAGGGTCGTACAGAAAAACAAGTACAGAGGCCTACAAGGGTCGGCGCGTAGGCATGTTAACCCTTCAACCCCCTCTTTGATCATAACATGATCATCTAATGTGAAACATATGAGAATGTATTTTCTTCAACTGAGAATTTTCTGAAGTACGTATCATAGAGCGGATATGCTTCCTGAAAAAACAGGAAAGTTATAAATTGAAAATAATAAGAAGAACAAGAATGATAGTAACAATAACAAGGGGATAAAAAATAGAATGCATGATAGCAGAACCAGTAGGTGACCAACCAGTAAAGACATCATATCAATGATGCTGGAGATCATGATGCATGGATGGTCGCCCTTTCGCCGTTTTAGAAGAGGACAGGAAGTGGAGTTTTGGTAAGTTATCTCTTAATAAAGGCTTTGCAATTTAAAAGTTTTATTTGCCTTGATGTTTATTTTTCTTTCTATACTAACGAATTTTGAAAAAAAATTTTTTAATGTTACTGGTCCTTTAAGGAGGCAGTGGTGGAAAGCTCATCTCCATGTCTACTCCATTGAGGACTCCCATAGCTGTGCCTGTTCCACCTAAAAGGGTGTCATACCATGCACGCCGCTTGCGTGAAGTTGTATGGCAAAAGGTAAAATGTGGAGTAGAGATATTAAGAATAACATGTATAGCCGTTTTGATAATAGTAGTATTAACAAAAGTGTGAGGTATAGGTATAATAGAATAATTATGGCGTTTAGGATTTTCAACAATAGTTTGATTAAGACAAGTCACGACTATAATAAACCAAGTATGATTCGTAATCGGAGTGTGATTAGTGAGAACAAAGGAGTGACTTAAAGGTATGGAGATATTATTAGTTTGGTTCCAAATATGGGATGAATGAGTGTCTACAATATACTGAAAAGTCACATTCCTTCTAGGGAGAAAAGTGAATTGGAAACTAGTTAAATTAGAAATAGACACAGAACAGGCAGTAGTGGACATTGCAACATAACCTCTTGGAGCAGAACCCCATAAGGGTGTGGCAATAGTTATGTTTAAAACACTGCATGAAGTGTTAGCATAACAGGTAAAATTATCTTGAGTACGTGTTTTGGCGGCATTCTTCCACCCTGGCATAAAGAAATTGTTTGTGCGTAGCAAAAGATTATGGTAGATTGTGGGTACAAATCTACGATTGCGATAATAAAGTGCATTAACAGTTGTGGATGAATCATTAGTGGAGTTTGGAAATTTATAGCATAAAGATTGGAAGGGTCCTGCCAAGGATGGTGAATAAATGCAATTAAGAAGTATCCACGATGGGATAAATAGAAAAAGGTGAGTCAGAAATAAACAGTAACCAGCATTCCTTGTCGCAGGATTGTCCATTATCCTACCTGTTCGATTCTGGAGGACTTGCTTCTTGGTCATCATTGGGCTTTTTGGTGTCATCTGTGGTTTCCCTTTTGGTGTCATCTGTGGTTTCCTTAGGACGAACAGGACTAGGTACAAGCTTCAGGCGTGATGCGTGTATTCAATGATCGTTGTCAGACGTTAGAGCAGCAGTACGGGTGATGGCAACGATGGTAGTTGGACTTCCAAACGGGAATTCCCCTTTTTTGGAGCGATTTAGCTGTCACACGCAGACTTTATTGCCTGGTTTGAAAGGATGTGTTGATTCCTTTGAGGGTAAAGGAAAAGACAGAGACACATCACGATAGATGCCATTCAAGGCAATGATAAGATTTCGAACGTACTCCTCTCTGATGAGATCTAAATCACTTAGCATTATTACAAGGGGACCTCTAGTCCATGGGGTAGGGAAGGGGCGACCCATAACTACCTCAAAAGGTATAACTTGGTGGTTTTATTAGGAGTCATCCTGATCTCTGCTAAAAAAATTTCCAGTTGTGCCAGTGACCTAAGGTGGCTTTAGTAAGTTTTTCTTTGATGGTTCTATTCATCCTTTCCACTATACCTGAGCTTTGAGGATGATAAGGAGTGTGAAATTTCCAGGTAATTAGTAGCTACTTTCTTGAAGGACTTTACTGACAAATGCTGGACCATTGTCAGAGTTAATTTGCAGGGGGCAGCCATACCTAGGAATGATTTCTGTAACTAAAAGTTTAGCTACTGTGGCTGCATCTTCACGTTTGGTAGGAAAAGCTTCTACCCACTTTGAAAAATGATCCGTCAATACAAGTAAATATTCTTGTTGTTTACCTATCTTAGGTATGTGTGTGAAACAGAAAAACAAGTACAGAGGCCTACAAGGGTCGGCACATAGGCATGTTAACCCTTCTGCTGCAAACAGCAGCTCTAGGGCAAAGTTGGACGAATTTGGAGCAAGAACAAATACAAAGTTTTGGGTATACATGCATGCCAACCCTTGTGCTGGAGTCAGCAGGCATACGAAGACTATAAACTTTATCCAACTTTAGAGGCATATATGTTCTAGGCTCTTGCACGTTCTGATTGGTAAATAAATTATTTTCTAATTTTTCTGTGTAGTTAAGTCAGCCATTAAAAAAATAATTGTCCCTTTATTAGAGAAAATCATATAATTGGAAAGCGGTCTAAAAAATAAATGACACAGAACTTTATTCTTAATATATCAATTGAACAATGCTGAAATAGCATACATTTCTTAAATCATTAAGAATAATATAAACATGTATCTTGATATAGACTTTATAGAATATTACTGTACAGTGGCAGACTGGCCCACCGGGATACCAGGAAAACTCCCGGTGGGCTCAGGAGACAGTGGCCCTCATGCTGCTAAACATTTGGTTTATTTCATGGCCATTACCTACTTCTATGAGAACAAAGAGGCTAAATAGATGAAATAATAGATTATAGTTTGTAAATAAAAGAGACTAGGAGAATATAGGTTGAGTGAGGAGAGGAAGAATAATAGTACTAAGAGTGGGCCCCTGGTCTAAGATTAATTGGTGGGCCCCTGATCAAAGGTTTTTGGGTGGGCCCCTGGTGTCCCAGTCCAACACTGGTACTGTATAGTTACAGCTATGTATACATATTTTTTTGTTCATATTTTTTTAACGATGGGACAGGAAACATTCCAAGGATCATTAGAATTCCACAAAGTTTCATTCAGTTATCCATTTCGACCTAATGTTCCAGTACTCCGGGAATTTTCCATTGAAGTAAGGACTGGACAGACTGTAGCATTTGTTGGTAACAGCAGATGTGGGAAAAACACTTCAGTTCAACTTCTGCAGAGATTCTATGACCCACAGGAAGGAGAAGTGGTAAGATACTATTGTAAGCTTCATGGTGCAACACATACTGTACATCTCACTGAAAGGACTTCTTTTATTTCCTTTTTTTCACAGTCCCTTTCAGATGCTTCCCTGGTGAATAAAAATATGTAAAAAATGCCTGCAGGCATTCAGCAGCTAATAGTTTAAGAAAAAAAGAAAATACCTCCCAACATTTAGGAAACAGAAAGAAGGGCAAAAAGATTTTGGATCATTTTGGGCCATAGCGAATTTAGGACACATATTAAATGTTTACTACGTTTTGTGGATGACATATTCTTATTATGGGGTTCTGATGAATCAAAACTATGTTAATTTATAGAATACATTAATACACAGCATCCCACTATTCAATTCACTGCAGAATATGATGTGAAAATGGCTCACTCTTTGAATGTAAATGTAATTAAAGATGGCAATACTATCAATACAGACTTATACAGTAAACCCATGGAACGTAATAATATGCTAATATAGCTACCATACACCTAGCACCTTAAAGGTTATACCTAAAGGACAATTCTTTAGGATAAGAAGAATTGCCTCAGATTATTCAAAATATCTTAACAGCACTAATGGGTTAATTGAGAAATTTGCGGCTAGGGGTTATGAAAGAGATACGTTAGTTAAAGTATGTGATGAGGTACTTACAATTAAAAGGGAATCATTACAAAAGACCATAACAAAAAAGAAAAAAGAACAGCTCCCTATTGTATCCACTTATGGCCCTAATAGTAAAATGATACAAAAACGTATCTGTCACTACTGGCCCATAGTACAGAAAGACCGTACTTTAGGAAAACACTGTAAAACACTGTTTTCTCCTATAAAAGGGGTAAGAATATAGCTGACAGATTGGTAAAATCGGACCTAACATGTCAACATAAAACAACAAGATTTTTGGGTACACCAAAGGTTGGCACCTTCCAATGCCTCAATTGTGGGTGTTGTAATTTTATCATAGAAGGTGAGCATGTAACCCATCCACTAAGGGGCAGTAAAATATAGGTGAAACAATATACTACATGTTATACTGAATGCATAGTGTATTGCCTTAAATGCCCATGTGGCAAAATGTATGTGGGCCAAAAGTCCAGGAGAGTGAGAATAAGGATTAACGAACACAAAAGATCCATAACTACCGTATATACTCGAGTATAAGCCGAGTTTTTCAGCCCCCAAAATATGCTGAAAAACTCTACCTAGGCTTATACTCGGGTCAAGCGCATAAACGTTCGCCGGCATCTAAGAATAGTCACCGGCGTCCAAGAATAGTCTCCAAGAATATTCGCCAGCATCCAAGAATGGTCGCCGGCATACAAAAACGAGACGCCGGCACCTCCAATGGGAGCAGAAACCCTCAATTTTTTGATTGAAACTTACCAAAAGCTGCTGCATTTCTCACCCTAGGCTTATACTCGAGTCAATAAGCTTTCCCAGTTTTTGTAAGTAAAATTAGGTACCTCGGCTTATACTCGGGATGGCTTATACTCGAGTATATACAGTAATTTTAATCCGAATTAAATAAAAGCTCACACACCGGTAGGCAAGCATTTTTTTGAAAATAAACATAATAGTGCTAGTCTGAGATGGCAAGTGCTGGAAGAAGTTCTATTACCAAGTAGGGGAGGTGAAAGAAAAAGCTGCTACTCCAGCATGAAGCAATATGAATTGATACTTTAAATACGCTTGAACCATTAGGACTTAATGATGCACAAAGTTATAAATGCTTTTTGTAAATTTGATTGAATTCCTTATCATTTCAGCTTATATGGGCTTGTGAACAAACTACGTGGATTTTTTATTCAGCAGGTAGGAGACTACTAACTGCTGTGACATATGATGTTTAAAACGTTTTGAATGTCTTGGTGCATTACTGGAGCAGGCCAATAGATGACAGTGCTCTCTAAGATATTTTGTAACAATGTATACCAATGTGTCTAGCCACATGGGGGAATGGACACACTTGTTTGTATCTTGTTGGTTTTAAAAGGTGACTTGGGTTATGTACACTGTTCATATGAGCACCTGAGGAAGGATCACCCAACCCGAAAAATGTTGTGCATTTCTAAATAAAGTGATTACGGACTAAAGAGATTGGTTCTCCAGAGTGATATCTACAATTTGTGAAAGTTTGGAAGGTTTGGCGGTACCTTACTCTGAAAGTGAACCTTGTATTCTTGACAACTAAGGATTGCCTCATCCACAAAAAGTGTATATCCAGCAAAAGAAGGACCTGAATCCTAATAGCACACAGGCTGACCACCGTACAGAATGCTGATATTATTGTGGTTATGAAGATTAGTAACATCATAGAACATGGAAGACACCACGAGCTGCTCGCCAAACATGGCCCTATTATCATTTGGTGAATGCACAAACAATAACTAAAAAAGTAAAAGTTAGTTCCAACCCTACCACAGACCAATAGATGTATGTGGATGCAGAATAACAGACATAAAAGACACATAATTAGTTTACGTAAGCTTTCCCTTTACAGACTAAATGATAATGCAGTTTCACATTCTTGACAATGCATTAGGAGTTGTTCACCTTTATATTCGCTTTAAGTAATGATGTAGAGGGTGATATTCTGAGACAATTTGCAATTGATTTTCATTTTTTATTTAGCTTTTTAATTAGCAGTGTTATGTTTTGGGTAGCCGAGGATGAGTAGAGTATAACAGTGCTTTATTAGAAGGCTCGTGCAGCCATTACACAACAGTAAGCTTTCACTTTCACTTTTAAGCTACCAGGAAGTATGCACAGTATAAGTATGAGCACAGTGACATCTACAGGCCATTTGTATAAACACCACAAGCAGCTCTGCAGTTTTTAATTTCAGCAGTCTGGTTTGCTAGGAGCCAAATTACCCTAGCAACAATGCATTGATTTAAATAAGAGACTGAAATATGAATAGGACTGGGCTTGAATAGAAAGACAAGTAATAAGAAGTAGCAATAACAATACGCCTTATAGCGGGAAACGGTCAGAAGAAAAAGACATACAGTTCAAAAACTATAAAAAAGAAAAAATTAAGGCCAATTGGAAAGTTGCTTAGAATTAGCCATTCTATAACTTACTACGAGTTAACTTAAAGGTGAACTACCTCTTTAAAATGTATGACTATGAATCCATTTTCAATGGGGCATATGGAAATTCCAAATTATCTGGGCATATGAATGGTTCCCTTTCTCGAAAGGGATTTTCGCCCAGACAAACTATGGAGATACTGTATACTCAAACACCAATATATAAGTCTTTGGTTTCAAGCAGCCCTTCTGATGTTGTTGTGCCACAACTACATTTCTTGGGAGCAAATTGCACCATAAAGACAATCGTGGGACCCGACAATCTGCAGATTGACTGGCCACTTTTGAAACCTGCCACTATCACTGTAAATGAATGAGAAGGGTTTTTGTGAGAACATCTGTCCGCAGCAAATATTTATACACAAATATGCTAAAAAAACCGCAATGTTCTGTGGCTACTGTTTTCGCTCATTTGACTTCATGTATTTTATTTAGATTTAGACAATGTTGCACCTAAACACACACATTCAGTCTAATGTCCATATCTCGTAACTGTATAGAAGTAGTCTTACTGAATGTTACGTAAGCAGAATAAGCATTACAATGTTAAGATGAAAAAAAAGGCAAATAATGTTTCTATAAAAAAATGGAAGTATTTACTTAAATATCAGCTATATTTTTCTTTTAATGTCTCCTGGTTTTATATTTTTAATTAAGCAGTATTTACCCTGCACTACTAGAATGCATCTACTGTATTTCCTTAATAATCTACAGCACTCGGTGCACATTATTTGCTAATATACCAATGCTCTGGGTAATGCCCACAGAGACACACAGAGAGCAAATTATTATTATATATATTATATTATTATATAATACACAAAAGCCATGAATATCTTGTAAATTATATCCTTATAAATGGTGAGTTCTGATGTCATCAGTTATAAACGGTGAGTTCTGATGTCATTTCTGTCACATGACTCCCTAAAACTTGTGTATTATAATAAATAAAGTACCCCCAGTTGCAAAATATGAGGATATTAGAAGTTACCTCGGAGTTCCATGACCTGTATAAAAACACTCGGCCTTCGGCCTCGTGTTTTTATATGGTCATGAAACTCCTCGGTAACTTATAATATCCTTATATTTTACAAGAGGGGGTACTTTATTCACTATATTATTGGTACATGGGCCCATTTTATGTTATTCTCTTCTGACTTTCTGCATATTCTGTTACACATATGTACCCCTCGCACGGTCATGGTATAGTGTTGTGCACCTTGACAGACACCATTCATTAAAGGTACCTGTGTCCAGTCCTTGCACTTCCATATAGTTAGAGTTAGACCAATTCATGCGGGTGCCCAATGCATTCACCCACACTTGGAAACTCCCCATTACCTCTTGGAAACCTCTCCCCATCTGCACAAACCCCCCCTTATAAACTCTCCCTGCTCTTTGCTCACACCTCTCCCAAGCACCTCTCCTCTCTCTTCCCCTGCTTATGCACCCACTTGTGATGAGCGATATTTTTCACCAAGTTTTGCCACTAAAATGATGGCCATAGATTCCAATGAGTAAAAAAAATTGCCACACTTCAAAAAATGTTGTCACACATAGACTTCAATACATTTTGGCTAATTTTTGCCATTTTGTAAATTTTCAGCAACACAGGTCAGATTCTCCCATCACTAGACTACCCACTGTTTTTGGATCAACTAAGAGCAGAGCCAAAGAGATAGTAGAAGCACATGCCTGGGGTACTAGCACCAATACCTCCCTACTCCTGCATCCAAGGTGTGCCTACTGTTGCCTGGGGAAGCTGTAGCTATGTGTTTGCCTCATCAGATACAATTAAGGTGCATCTCCCCATGTGCCTCCAATTATGCTGGAATTATGGGGGATAAATGCTGCATTATGGGGAAAAAAATATGATAATCTGCATCCAGAATTTCATTTTGCTCACTGTACTTGCGTGCATAAATGACCCTTATAGTCTCCCTATATATTATATAATTTAATATTGTACATTAGCAGAGATCTGTGTTACTGACTTCAGGTGGCCATACACAGGCAGATTTAAGCTTCCAATTTGGCATATTCAGACCAAGTTGGCAGCTTATCTACTGGGTATTATCTATCTGACAAAAATCAGCCAGAAATAGATTTGGCATGTGTGAAAACCCCAGCAGGGCAAGACTGTGTTGACTCTTTGATGTAGTCCTTGCCCTAACAGCCTGTATCCTGTAGCCTGTATTGTTATGATCTGATTGCTTGGCCTACAGCCACCTCAAGGTAGGCAAATAGGGACAAGACCTGCTTGTTTTACAACCTTGCGTTTAATGAAACTCCCTTGGTGTTGTAATTACGGAAATCTAATGACGCAATGCATTGGAATGAGAAGTTACTGATAATTTCAATGGAGTATGGTTCAATTAAAAGACACCACCTGGATGAAATCAGCTTAAATCTGCTCATGTTAATGCTGCCATAATTATTCGTTCTTAAAAATTGCATTTTGTAAAATTGCCAACAGATGTCACTGCTGGGCCAAATTTCTAATAGCAGTGTGCATTATGTATTTGCAAAAGCTGGAACAAATTCCAATAATTCCGGAGGGCAGCTGCTTCCTATTAAAGACAATAGGAAACATGATACTTATAACAGACATTAGCACGGTAAGGATGGCAACATTTGCAAATATGAAAGTCAGCATTCTTAGTCAATATAAAAATGTACAGTTCTTATTTTGGATCACCATGCCTTAAATCTACTAATAAATCTACTAAACAATAGCATTGTGTTGCCACAAATATGTATTTATGCAGCTTACTTGGGATCTAGTACAAGCTACTGTTTTACTATTTTAGGTTAAAAAGGTTTTTTTTAAGAAAAAAACAAGAAAATTTTTTTCTTAAAATATAGTCTACGAAAAATAGACTTCCAGTATTTAAGAGTTTTCTGGAAGGTGTTCTGCCATGGAAATGCTGTGGCACATTGAATCAGTACAGCCCTGCACACTGTCATGGGAGATTTGGTTGACACTGCTTGTACCCACTCGCTGCACTTTGTACCCACTCGCTGCACTTTGTACCCACTCACTGCACTTTGTACCCACTCACTGCACTTTGTACCAACTCACTGCCAATATATTTAATTGCCAGAAGGTCACTTAGAATTGTAACAGTTGAAGACAGATATATTATGAGCGTGGTTTCACTTCTGTGAATAATTATATTTTCTGCAATTTCACAATTGTTTATATATTACTGAGTAAACGAAGTCTTGGGTAACTGTTTCATTTGAGATGAACCACTGTTTCTATAACTAAATTTAGGTTTTTTGGTGTTGTTTGTTCACACAACAGTCTGACAAACTGTATAAAGTTTGGCATGTGCTGACCGACTCTCAGGGGATCTTAATGGTTGGCCCACTGACCAAATGTATACTATAAGACTGGCCAGATGGTCTTATTCTAATTTTCTATTTATTAAGGCAAACAGACCTAATAATAAAAGTTGCTGCAGAAAGAGAAGAGGAGCTCCCTACTTGCCATTGCAAAATGCACCACTTGACAAGGTACATCTACAGATCACATTTTCTGACATAATAGATTATATGATATTTAAGAAATATTTCCCCTAAGGTGGCATTCTTTACCAAACATTTGGGCTCTATGCCACTTTAAGGTAAAAAAGATTATACAGATCTTATTTTCACAAAATTGGCCAAACTGCAGGAACTAAATCTGTCCATGTATGACTTTAGATTATCTGTATTTATAAAATGACATTTTTATATAAAAGAGACCAAAGTTAAAGTCTGGATTTATCTTAAAAAACAACTATTTTATGTTTGAATCTATATACTACAGACAGGTTTGCGGTACGGCCTTGGGTACCCCCTTAACACCCAGTTGTGCTGGTCTTTATGTGGACCTTTGGGAAGAAAATATCTGGACTGACTCTATCTTCTTCCCAATTTTCTGGGGGTGCTAAATAGATGATGTCCTGATGATATGGGATGGTCACTTTGATCTTCTGCAAGAATGTTTTTGTATATATTAATAACAGTTCACAAAATCCTAACTTTAGTATGCAAGATAGTAATGAGAGGATCAATGTTCTCAATATTTCCAATATACAACAAAATGATTGCATCCACATACATGAAACCAGTGGATACTAATTCCTATGTTGATAACCACAGTTGTCATAATAGGGTTTGGATGGACAGTATACCCATAGGCCAGTTCCTCTGGGTTAGAAGGAAATGTACCAGAACATGGAACATAATAATGATAAGATCGATTGTCTGGATTTTAAATTAAAAGTGGAAGGTACCAAAATAATTAGCTCTACATACATGAAACCAGTGGATACGAATTCCTATGTTAAAGGGGCCAGTCATCCAGACATAAAATACTGAAGTAAACAAGATTTATTTATAGGAAAGATACCCTAGATAAATAATTTACAAAGGTTGGGCACACTAATAGAGGGACATTACTGCAGATAAGATCCCTATAATTAGGGATGTAGCGAACTGTTCGCCCGCGAACTAGTTCGCGCGAACTTCGACCGTTCGCGTCCGCCGAATGTTCGCGAACGTTTGGGAACGTTCGCATTTTGAGTTCGCGTTCGATCGTTCGACCATTCGACCATTCGAATTCCTTCGACCGCTAAAAATCTAACGATTTCCATTCGAATGGCTTCGATCGTTCGATTCGAATGAAAATCCTTCGATCGAACGATTAAAATCCTTCGATCGTTCGAATCGAACGATTTTAGCGGTGTTCGAAGTTCGCAAACTGTTCGCGAACGTTCGCATTTTTTGCCGGTGTTCGCGAACACCAAATCGGCAGTTCGCTACATCCCTACCTATAATAATGAAATGGTAATAATACACAAATATCAAAAATAATAAATCAATTTTGGAATATTCTTAAACAGGGTGCAGACCTTAGTCAATTTTTTTTGGGGGGGGCAGGATATTGTAGAAGAGAGCAAAAAATCTAAAGGAGGTCGAAGAATGGATTATTACAGAGAGGGATGGGCACATATCTTGTTCCAAGTGTGTGAATTGTAAAAGAGTATTGTATATGGAGAGGGTTGTTTTAAGTTTAAGTTCTGATTATGTTGTATATGTGATAAAGTGTAGGTGTGGTGTGAAGTGCATTAGGAAAACTATTAGAATTTTAACACAAGAATAGTAGAACACAAAAGGGAAACATTATTTCAGGTGGTAAAACTGTTCCCTTTAATAATCAACATTGTGCATGGGGGCTTCGTTGAATGCAGCACTGTTCTAGTCCTTACAGATCTAACACAGGTTGATAGAGTAAAAGGGGTGACTAGAAAAACAAATCCAAATGGAAAAGCAGTTTGTTTTTTATTTCCATACAGTTATGCCTTTTGGTATAAATAATTGCATAGAATTAGTGCCTTCTTTGAGATAGACAGATGTAGAGGGTTAATAAAAGAATGGGTTGTGTCTGTAAGAAATCCTGCCCAATCCGAAAGAAGCTATCAGGATATAAGGAAGTATGTTAATAGAGACGTTTTATTAAATGTTTATATTGACTGAGGAAACGCAGTAAAGTGGGTAAAGCATGTAGAAAGACTGAAATATTATCATAAAATCACCATAAAGGGAAGGCTGGTGGAGGAACACATAGTGGAACACATGGCCTGCAGTGGCAGACTTGAATTTGGGAAGTGGAAAGCTCCACAGTTGTGCAGAAAAGCAGAAGAAGAGAGAACAACAAGTCTGTTGTACTCACAGTGGGTGAGATTATCCCCCCACCCCTTATTTGGCATAGACACGCGGCTGATGGCGAGCGATATATACAGTCTCATAAGGTCAGTGAAATACCCAGTGTCAATTGCTATTGTGAATATTAAGGTGTAAGTAACTGAACGTTTTATCTATCTGCTAAATGCCTTTTAATCCACTTTTTATTGCTGTTTCTAGAAGTTAAAGCTAGGACTGTGGGGAGGCAGTCGCTTGTGAGCTAACGTTTAAATAAAACACAAGACTCAGTTCATGGGTGGAGGTCGGCCACAGCTTTTATTAAAACCATATTTGCCAAAAACCAATAACCCTGTCCTTGCCATGGTATACCAAGCCCAGGTTACACAGATGCCAGCCACCACAGCCATGGTCGGCATGTAAAGGGAAAAACCTACTGGCCATACGCAAATGGCAAGGACCAAAAACAATTACCTGTCAACAGCTGTGACAAGAATAATATTTGTTATATAACACATTCTTAACAATATGGAAACCAATCCATTGAAACTTTATTAACACATAAATGTAACAATATAAGTGTAACATTGCAACGATAATCGGCCGCCATTAGAGGAGACCAGACACGCTGCCAGCTTGCACAGTGCTCCAAGTGCCTGTGACATCACAAGAGGAGGAGGGTAAGGAGCTTCCCCTTTTTATAACAGCCCTCCCCTAGTGTCATCAACCAATCCTTCCACCCCATGTTACCAGTCCCAGGGTTCTCTCTGCTTCCAGTATCTCCCCACAGTCCCGGGCACCCTTCGTTACCCACTTTGGTGGCTTGCATGATGAGCAAAATTTTTCACCAAGTTGCAAAATGATGCCCATAGACTCTAATGGATGAAAACATTGTTGCAAGTCAAACATTTGTAGCGCAAATTTTCGCCATTTCGCAAATTTCTGGCAAAGCGAGATGGGTCAGATTTGCCCATCACTAGTTACAGCCAATTGCCACAGTCTGCTGTTTTAAACTGATGCTGCTGAATTCTATCTGTGACTAAGGTGCTTATTTATCAAAGGTTGAATTTTAGAGCTTTGTGAGCTTTTGTAGACCTCAAATTAACTAAAATGAACTGAAATGGTTTATAATTTAAGAAAAACTCGAATGTAAAAATCTTGAATCATTGTTATCGGCTTGAAAACCTCAAATACTCTAATTGATCGAGTTTTCAGCAAAAAAGAAACTCACATCACTAGAGTTGATCGCGTTTTTGAGCGAAACCACCAAAAAATTATGAAGGCTATTAACATCTTCAAATGGTTCAAGGGACCTCTGCCTTGACTTTTACATGACTTCGACAGGTTTTTAGATGGTGTATTTTCAGATTCAAGCTATTTTCAGCTTCAGGGTTTTCGAGTTCTAAAAATAAAAATAGGATAATGGCACCTGGGGGATGTTGATTGCCGCTGGCCTAAAAACAGTGATGGCCAAATGTCTGTATGCAACCTGTAAATATAAAAATATCTGGAACGGTCCAATTCCTAAGACGGACAAATGGCTAGTGTCAGAGGGTTGATATTTGTCACCCCCACCCTCTATGACGCCATAACGCTATAAGGCCCAAGGCAGGATGGACTAATGGTCTACTGTGGACAATGGTCACTCATATAGCTTATACTAGGCCATACAAACAAAAGATCATCACTCTGTTACTTAAATTCCAGAGTGTTAGCATAACGTCTGTCTGTCTGTTGGGGCCCCTTACTGCTGAAGTGCTGCTCGAATAACTTGAAATACCACAATGGCCTTGGTTAGCCATAGCTGATTGCGAGGCTGTGGACTGTTGGAGCTAGGCACAGTATGTTACAACATTCCTTTGATAACATGTAAGACTAAGTAAATCATTTAGACATTAATTGTACAAGGAGGAGACAGACTATGTATGGTATTTCCGTGAAACCCTTGTCACACTTATTGTAAAAGCCTTCTGATAGCTATATAATGCCTGGACCAAGAGGTGGGTCTTTGGTAAGTCCTTGGCTGACATTCTGTGTGTTACTCCAACAGCTTACCCAGACAAAACTGTTATGTTGTATTATGTAAGAATAAATTGCCTGACTATTTCTAAAGGTTTTCCTTTACTGAGTTTTGTCTTACACGAGGTCAAAATGGTACTACAAAAAATACCATCATATGGTGACCCGACGACTGTGATCCAGTTTTTTCCAGTCAATTTTTTTCAGGCAATGGAGGGCTCCAGGCTGGCTACTGGAGTGTACCCGAGGGGCTTTGTTCTCGGATGTCGATAGTTTACCCGTGGATATTTTCTTTTCCAGGACGGTTTCCCCGTAAAGCTTTACTTTAACGGATGATGGATACACGCGCGTAAGTACCCCCCTGGGTGGGGTATATATGTTTTTCTAGCTTCTTCTTTTTGCCTATTGTTTTGTTAATTGTTGTGTTAATCAGCTGAAATTATCTGCCATTCATGATAGGAATCTGCAGTTTCCTTCCTGTTTTTGTATTTTGTATGTTTGTTATTCCTTATCATGAAGTGTAGTCTAAAACATCTTGAAATAGAAATTACACGTGTACTGTATGTTGTTTGATGAATGCAAAGGATCCATGAATGTTGAATGTTTGCCTAGCTGAGTGTGTGAATAACTTTAGTGTAACTGTCATATGTGTAATGGTGTGTGAGAGAATGTGTGGCTCTATCTCAGAGTCTGCTTGTTGTTTAGAAGTTTTTCTGCGGTTCCTGTTTATGGGGCGACCTAGCAGGCCAGAAATACGGAAAACTAGGTTTTCTGAAGGAAATTCTGTAGAGTGTGAAGTGTGAATCACTTTCCTGTCCGTTTGAATTGTCAGATGAAAAACGAGAGCCCTACAAACATTTAGGTGTTGTCTGCAACGTCAAACCTATTTTCTCCCTTTCCACTCAATTGTAAGCCTGTTCTAAATTACAGAGAAAAGTATAACATAATTTTTTCCTGCAGGTGACTCCAGTTTATATGTCTGTTTGTTTGCCCTGTTTGTTTTATAAACCAATGTTAATAGCTCGCTGCTAAGCTTTTTTTTTTGCATCCCACAGGTCTGTTAGAGCATATTTTGAATGTATTACTTGTGTGTATGTTAGAAAGAAAAGGACTTGACTTGACTTGACTTGACGGTTATATGACTTTGATGTGTCTGTAATGAATATGTTTGCCTTACTGTTTTTGGTTCTCTTTAATGTTTATAAGTTTTCATAGGTACCTCTTGTAATATAATATTTGTTCTATGTGTCTGTCACTACAATATTGTCATTTTTGTCTTTAACTATCATGTCACTATTCGTATCTTATCCTAACATTGTCTTCTTTGTTATTATTCTCATAGTAACATTAGTTCTCTTGTGTATTTCTGTTTGTGAATGGGTTACTTGTGAATAAGGTTAATTCACTCCACTTGTCTTTCTATTTTAACAGAAATATTAGTGTTGTCTCTTTAAATGTTCTCTGTTGAAGTTTTTTGTCTCAAACAAACCTTATTTCTCTTTTTTATCTTTATGTGTCAGATTGATAACTCTTTTCTAAGTGTATTATGTTTTACTTGTGATCTGAAAGAAAAAAACATGTTCCATCAGTTTAGAATATCTAACAATCCTCCTAGATATGCTAGTTGAGTGCCCAAAACATTTTAAGTTTCAAAGCCTTTGTTAAGTGTCACAGCTAAGGGGATAAGACTGCGTTTTCCTGGCCAGAAGGCGATAGTTTTCTTCCCTCATAACTTGAAATTCTACTGTGACAGATAAAGGATATGTGAAAGAGAAAATATATTACTATACTAATTGCATGCCATTAGATCTAGCAGGCTTTTGCCAACAATAGAAAGTGATATTTCTCACATATGCTTCAGCTGAGACATTACACCTATTCTCTGCTCCTTGCTCAGCAAACTTAGATCCAGTCCTTTATATGGATACTAAGGAGCAATTAAATGCTATTTTGAATGTGCCTATTGGCAATTTTAGAGTGACACAGGGTTACACAGTCTCAGAATTTTTGTTTCACAGACGGTGCAGCCCCCAGTAATGAAGATTCTTATTGAGCTAATGGTTCAGAATGTTTTAAGCTTATTAACAGTAGTACTTCCCCTGAATATTCTGAAGACAAATGTCCTGACGACCAAATAAATCATGGTCAGTTGTTTCACACTGAAGTACTTAATGGTGCATTAGACTTACACCACCCTTTAAGAGGAAATCTAGTTCATAGTCTAATTAATAACAAGAAGGATTCTATTTGCTGGTACTGTCATAAAAACTACATTTCCCAGAATCCTCCGTTGCACAATGTTTCAGATGCTTAACTTCTCTCACTGTTTTGTAACTTCCTTTTTTGTCAGGCAGCTGGCTCAGGAACTTTTAACCACAGCAAATAATTTTAACTTTACCATTTCATACTCATCTGTATTTTTTTCCTGTATCTCCTGCATCTGGATCTTTTTCACCAACATGAAGGTGAACTTGACGCAGTTTGGATCCATACCCGATTCACTCATTGGTACAGGTTAAATTATTTTCATTATTCTCTAGACAGATGTGAATCTATTATTACATATTATTGTACTGCATTTGCAGTACAACAAGAGAGGAGTATTATATTGTGGGTTATGTTGTTGTGACTATTTTTTCTAATTAAATAAGTTTCAGTTAATAAAAATGCAGCTTATGTGCTTGTGCCGCTGCTACAGAAAAATTCTTCCGTAATCTTTGCACTTGTGTATCTTGCATCACAAGTCTGCAAGTGTAAGAAAATGCAGAAGTGACTTCGATTTATTGTTGATTTTGTCTGATAACCAGAAATTTCACTACCAAATTTGAAAAAAAATAAATTATGCTACTAAAATGGGTCTGTGTCATTCTCATTTAGGCTAAAAATATAAATATATATAAATATATAAAGGTACAATAGAGAACTTGTTAAATGTTTTTCCTGGTTATGATTAATCAATATTATTTTGTTATAAGAAGGAAACAGTACAGGTTGTATTTGATAGTTTACATAATTAAATTTTCGATTCTGTTACAAATTTGCAAATTACACTGATATTAAGTGGAATTGTGTCTTTGTACCATCCCACTTCCAACAACACAATTACTGGCAGCATTTGGTTGGATTTATTCCCAGCTGTCCTATCAATTCTCTGCAACAATCCTATCAGGTGTTGTGGACTTTCTTCATATGAATTAACCACAAGAAAACAAAAGTCCTTCACTCATATCATAAATGTATAACCACTTCTCATTACTGACAGTTCATACAGTAGTTTCATTAGAGTTCTTTAGCTAGTACATTAGATAAGTCAGTATTACCAGAACACCAGATATTGTCACATTGTCTCTTTGTTTCCAGGTTGGTGATCTGAGCAAAATTCCATCAGTAGCTGTTGAGATTATTCCAATCCATTCCAAATAGAACAACTATCATTGATCCCACCACTCATTGAAAGAAACTCTGCATGCATACAAAGAGTCATTTCAAAGTTTGCCATTCGTATCTGTGATGCCTTTACATTTTTGCCTATCCTAATATCGGATCCATGGACTGATTATGAACTCTTAAGAACTGTACAGAGACTGCTGCATTGACTGAATACAAGTGACTGTTGAATATTTCTTCATATGTCTATCCACAGCCATGATGTCTCTCTGATTGGACTTTTCTCTATAATGAACTGATGGACTGATAATGAAATGGGTTAATTTTAAGTTTTCAACTCATACAGTATTGAATGTGATATAGTTAAATTGTGTACAATTTATAAGAACAATGGGAATGTGATAATGTAATATTTTCTCTATATGTTTAATTTTAGATTAGTTATGAAAACAACAAAGGTAAAATTGTATCTGTTTAAAAAGGTTTTAGAAGGAAAGTTTCCTGTAATTACTCATTATTGTATTATTGCCCCAGGTCCTCAGCTCTATATGTAGCCGGTTGCGTGTAAACGGCACTGACATAAAAAAAATGATAAACCCCATAATAATAGAACTCTGTCATGTGCTAATGTTAGAACTGAGTAGAGTCTAGATTCCAAGACTAGTCCCGCCCATAATGTTAAATCTAAAAAAAAAAAAAAATAGAGTAGTGGACCAAAATAGTATGATTTTAGATTATCATGTGTTTTGATAGGAAAAAGAAGGTTGTACTCATATTGTTTCTGAAATGTTTGTTGAATGTCATATAGTCAAAGTTTTAGAGCTGCAACAATAAGTGTAATGTTTTTATAGAACAGCTCAGTTATTCCAAATGATTAGGTAAAATTTTATAGCTGGTTAAACAACTCCATTGGAAGTTTCATTAAGTCTATCCATGTCATCCTAGCATTAATACTTGCTCTATATTTCTCTTTTAGAATTTGTGCTATAAGTACCTTCCAACTTCTGCTCACATTTGATTTACATCTATAAGATAAAACTTTTCTCAGCCTTATGGGGGAGGTTTGACAAGAAAGAAAAAAAACAGCTCAGAGATAAGTTCTCTGAAAGTTATAGCTCAGATACAGACGAGCAGGCTGTCCCCAGCCCCACAGCTAAGCTCTACCCCGCCCGTACAATACAAAGTAGAGAAAAGGGGGGCGACGGGGGATGCTGCAGAAGTGCGTCTGACTAAAAACACACAGATTAACTCATAAGGCATACATAGAGCCATCAGCCTCCCCACTCTATGATGGGTTGTTTTCCCGTAATAGCTAAGAGAAAGAGAGAGGCAGCAAAAGAGGTAAAAGGTCAAGTATGTGCCCTAGAAAGTCAAAGTGCCTAAGAATCAAAGGAAGCTAGAAAGCAAAGAGAGGAACAAGAAAAGTTGATAGTAGAAGGGTTAAGTTAGATAATAGAGAAAAGAAAAAAAGTTTTGAATTTAGCATTTTTAGCCTCATTTCAGTATTTTTCATTTTTAGCCTCATTTCAGTATTTTTCATTTTTAGCTTCATTTAAGTATTTTTCATTTTTACTAATCTTCATTTTTACATTTTTATCTTACTCAGGATGATTATTACTATGTCTCATTATCTCTATGCAATGATTTCCTTTTATTATCTCTCTGTAATGCTTTATTTTGCTTTATTTTGAAACCTAACTTCACTATAATCATATATTTGCTTAAATCTTAGGCTACATGTTATATTCAGACAGCTCTTGCTTCATTGTGCGGTTCCAGCGGTTCGTAGTCACGTTAGTTCCTCAAAAACAGGAAATACCTCTAGCCCCCTAGCTCCCTGTTTTCCTTGTTTTCATTAATTTCAGCTTTTCAGCTGCACTTCTGTATTGGTGCTGCCACGACAGTTGTACTGTAACTCACAGTAGTGCATACCACTGTCCCATTTATAATAGACCTCCCTTGTTCCTGGGGGTCCTCTCAGCACTCTTACTGTGCCTGTAATTACTAATATGAAACATATTTAATGTTTCAAGAGAGGTAATGTAAATATAAAAATATCTGGAACGGTCCAATTCCTAAGACGGACAAATGGCTAGTGTCAGAGGGTTGATATTTGTCACCCCCACCCTCTATGACGCCATAACGCTATAAGGCCCAAGGCAGGATGGACTAATGGTCTACTGTGGACAATGGTCACTCATATAGCTTATACTAGGCCATACAAACAAAAGATCATCACTCTGTTACTTAAATTCCAGAGTGTTAGCATAACGTCTGTCTGTCTGTTGGGGCCCCTTACTGCTGAAGTGCTGCTCGAATAACTTGAAATACCACAATGGCCTTGGTTAGCCATAGCTGATTGCGAGGCTGTGGACTGTTGGAGCTAGGCACAGTATGTTACAACATTCCTTTGATAACATGTAAGACTAAGTAAATCATTTAGACATTAATTGTACAAGGAGGAGACAGACTATGTATGGTATTTCCGTGAAACCCTTGTCACACTTATTGTAAAAGCCTTCTGATAGCTATATAATGCCTGGACCAAGAGGTGGGTCTTTGGTAAGTCCTTGGCTGACATTCTGTGTGTTACTCCAACAGCTTACCCAGACAAAACTGTTATGTTGTATTATGTAAGAATAAATTGCCTGACTATTTCTAAAGGTTTTCCTTTACTGAGTTTTGTCTTACACGAGGTCAAAATGGTACTACAAAAAATACCATCAAACCTTGAAACACGAAGTATGAAATACTTTCTCATAAACAGTGAACAGGTAAATTGCAGCACAATTCTTGTTCTTCGCCTTTCTCTGACATGGACTGCTGTTCCTTCCTCTATCACTGCCAAAATGGCCAACTTATTTCCTGTTCCTGTTTGTTTTATTCACCTTTCACTACCAACAACTTTATACTTCACATTTTAACTGTTTAACTAATAATACATTACCCATTAACTTAATTCACATTTTGCCTCCTTACCTGTTAGTCACCACTTCCCCTAATAATGAAAATGTAAAGCATATAAGAGGTCTCTCTTAACATTGTAATGGTTCCCACTAAGGACGGAAGGTCACAAATCTAAAGCATTTTTAGAAACTGACATGTTAAAGTAACTGAAAAAGTTCCCTTAAGCCAAAGATCAATCATCCTGGGTGTCATTTAAATGCCTTTGGCTGAGAACATGATACACTGGCTGATATGATCCTTGGCTGGCAAGATTTTCCACCTGCACTAAATTATTTGTTTGGTGGATTAATTTAAGTATAAATAACTATTTCATTAGATATGTAGCTATGGGGTGCAAAAACCGATGATTTTTTCTTATTGCCACACAGTGGAGGACCTACCAGGGGTGTAGGGGGTGCGATTGTACCCGGGTCCGCCCCCCCCTTTGGGCCTGCAAAGATTTTTTATGGAGGGGATGTGGAACCCGTCCTCAAGGCCTGCACCCAGGTCCCATGGTGTGTAGTTACATTACTACCACGGTGTTGGTTTGTGTCCAGGAGCCAATACCTTTATTCAGTAAGTGCATATCAACTGCAAGGAGTGTGTATTTCTATGCAATGCAGAATGGCTCTGGTGCTTAGTGTCCTGTGTGCAATACAGAGCAGTCCATTTTTATTATCAGTAACCCTCTGTGACTGTGACCATATGTATATCATTCATATGTATTAAGAAGAGTTCTATTATGCTGGCCTCACATGAACAAATTTTTTTTAGTTATGTCCATTTATGAGTTAGACATGGCAGATTATGGTGTAACAATGGTAAAGAGCCAACATTGAATTGAGGCAGCAGAGTAGATCTTTATGTTAAAGGGGTGGGTCACTTTTAGTATGTTATAGAATGGCTAATTCTAAGTAACTTTTCAATTGGCCTTAATGTTTTATTTTTTATACTTTTTGAATTATGTGCCATATTCTTCTGGATCTTTCCAGCTTTCAAATGGGGGTCACTGACCTCATCAAAAAACAAATGCTCTGTAAGGCTACAAGTTAATTGTTATTGCTACATTTCATTACTCATCTTTGCATGCAGGCCTCTCCTATTCGTATACCAGTCTCTTATTTAAATCAATGCACGGTTGCTATGGTAATCTGGACCCTAGCAACCAGACTGCATAAACTGCAAACTGGAGAGCTGTTGAATAAAAAGCTAAATAATCCAATAACCATAAATAATAAAAAATGAAAACCAAATTGCAGATTGTATCAGAATATCACTCTCTGCATCATTCTAAAGGTTAATTCAAAGGTGAACAGGTAAAGAGCCTCGATTACAGACATATTTGCAGCTTGAAGAACCTAAATTTGGGACAAAGGTTAAAACTTTTCTGCTGTAGCCTCCGTATTTATATGTTTTTATATGCTATAATATGCTATGTCACATTACTATAATATATAATTTTGGGGGAATTCATATTTCTTTAATTTGATTTATATTCAGATCAGTTTTCATTCCTAGGTTGCTGTTAGTTACACTGTTTGGCAACCTGTCACATGGTTTAATAATTAAATGTTCTGTTAGAGCTTCCCTTAGGTGTTTTTTTTTATCTCTCTTAGGTCATGTTGACTGATATGCTCCCATCTGATGATCAAAACATAATTTAAAGCATTCAAGGAACACCGGTGATGAGTTGCTGACTGTTAACATGCTTACTCTATATGCAGTGATAGAGAGAAAATAATGGGACGTGAGCTACTGTTAATATTAAATGGGCAGTAAACTAAAAATAAGAAAATAAAGACCCATGGCCAATTTTACTTCACGTTTTTTAAATCTATATTTAAAAATATGTGAAACAGGCTTTAGGAAACTGACTATTTGTGGATACCCTGTACTGGTATCTGCATTACCCAGGCTGGCAGGGGAGAGTAGAAACTCCCTGCAACCCTACGTAGAGTGCGTGTCACATAAAACTGTTCTATCTCAAGTGCGCCCTCGCTTAACTGTTGGAGAAAGGATTAACCAGCCTGTATCTGCTCCACAATGCAGATCCTTCAAATAAACTTGGGCACCAGTGGTTCTTTAAAAACAGATTGAACAGATGATACGGTTTAGAAATGGTGGGTGATGACTTTGAAAAGGACAAAAACAAATCAGTAAAAGCTTCAAATACTTTCTGAATTAGTTGTCAGTCACACAATCACAGCTGTAGCGCTCAAAACACAGAGGTAGTATTGCCTGCATTGGTGACACAATTATCAGCACTAAGCAAAGCTCACAGTGGTGTAGTACTCCAGAAATCTCTCTATCCCTGAGCCTGATCGATTGAGTCCCTATACTGGCAACACTGGCACTGCAGGGTACTAACCATTACTAGCCTCATTGTTGGAGACTCTGACTGCTCCGCTAACTACCCTGATCCTGTTTACACTCCTAGAGTGAGCTATTACAAAACTATCCTTGCACATAATTCTCCTACTGAAACCTTCCTCTATTCCAGTCCATCCAGCACCACACCACACCCTCCAGCAACTGGGGAAACTAAAAGAGAGCAAGCATCTGTTTTAACCTTTTGTATAAATTGGGGGAATCCTGCCCCCCCCTCAATGACCACTGAACTGCCAAGGGACCTGCTCCTCCTCCCAAAAAATATAGCTGGCTAAGATTGGTCTGCGGTAAAGCCTGAAGCTGACCTGGGTTGAGTGGAGCCCAGAAAATTTCTGATGGCGGCCCTGCCTATACCTAATTCATCAGGGGTAACGGTTCAAATTGTTACTGGTGTCTGCTATACCAGAGGGATTAGAGTGGTATTATATTGGCCTAATTTAAGAGTACTTCGTTCACTATTTCTCCTAGAGTGAGAAGTTGTAATGCTATGTAAGGCCTGCTAAAGGCAGGAAAAGGACTGTGCATGCATGTCCAACTTCTGGAAATATAAAGAGAGTTGGGCCTACCAAATTATGCATAGTAACAAGAACATTATCATGTGGATTGGCTAATTATGCATATAAATCTCTTTTCACAACTGGAGATATGGTGCAGTTAATTATAGGTACTTTTGATGGTACAGCTTCACCTGGTTTCTGAAAGAAATATGAGAGAATCACAAGTAAAATAACGTCATTGATCTAGAAGATGCAAGCGCATAGTCTTTTGGAGCCCATTAGCGTAGCCCAAGTAGACACAATGATCCTGGTAGTCTTCACCCTGATTCAACCGGAGGACCCTGGGACTTAGTGTACAGAACTAAGATACACACAACAATATATATGAAGTATAAAATGCAAAAAGCATTCAGTCTATGAAATGTCTTACTGTGTAACAACATCAAGTTATACTGCAATATGCTCATGCAGCCATTTCCCTGATAACACACAGGTACAGTAAGAATGTGCAGAAATGTTCCTGCTGGAGGTTATGAAAGAACTGAATCCTTTTAGGAAATGAGCAATAGTTTTGTTAGGGGGGTGGGCAGAAACCATTCTGTATCATACCCTTGGCCATCACCTCTATCTTCCCCAAAGGGCAGGACAAATAGGTATGGGCAGATACACACACAATGGAGGCAGGGCAGCTTGGATAACTGAGTTTGGTATGGGCTATGGCACAGGCGCCATCTTGGTTATATTTTTAGAATAGCAACATCTATAAAACAATTTTATTTTTCCATGTTACTTTTCTCTCATTTTTATCTAACGTGCCTAACCCAACATAACTTGAAATTTCTTATAACTGATAAACACAGTAACTTTATCTAAACCTTTATTTCTTCACTTAATACAATTCTTAACCGAGTCCTAGGGTTATTTAAACATTCACAAGATATCCACAGCTGTTACAATGTAGATCTCCTAGTGGCATAAAATGCTTTTTATATCCAAATAGTGTCACTTTCTCAGAGATCCCATTATAAAGGCTTTACTTTGCAGTTTAGTATAGCACTAAAGAACCCCACTATAAAAAAAAAACTTTACTTATATAAAAAATTTACTCTCGGCCGGGGTCTGTAAGTTAAACTTTAAACCGAGGGAGCTCTGCTTCTCAGTTCCCTGCTGCATGTAGATTGCTATAGCACCACGCAAACATTGCGTCCTGTGTCACCATGCCTCGGCCATACCATATCATGAAACACCCATACCCACCTGCTTTTTTTAATTTCACCTCATTTTCCAATTTTATTGTTTTTACTTTTAATTAGGTTTATAATGCCAATTTGGATTTATTTTACTGATGGTTACAATCTGAGTTACAACACTCATTTTAAAAAAGTTCTAGTTTTCCTTAAACCCATTGGCATAAAATGTATTTAAGGTAAACACCCATTAGTTGTCCTTTCTATATAAATTATCCATCCTAGTCCCTCCTCTATAATCCACTCCCACTATCTCTATTACTTAAGGGTATTACATCTGGAGATTTGGGGGGGTTTAGTCGCCCGGCGACTAATCGTCTCTTCTTTGGGGTGACTAATCTCCCCAAACTGCTTCCCCGTGTCTTCTGCCTGCTTCAATGAAAAAACACCTACGTCAATGCACTCGCGGCACTTCGATTTCCAAAGTTTACTTGTGAGGAAACTTCGGGCTACTTCGGAAATCGAAGCGCCACAAGTGCATTGGCCCTTACCCTAAGCCTTTAGGTGTCTATTGTCTGAATTGTGAAACTCATTAAAATGTCTGTACAATATCATTGCTTTAGACTTTTGTTCAATGTTACACACGTTCATAAAGTAGAGTTTTAAAAAGGTTGAGTTGTGCGACCTATGTATTTACTCTGCATCAGGTCCACGACCCCCTCCCTTGTGTGGCCCCCACATATGGCTGCTGTGACTGATTAACTTGTTTAAATTTCAAATAAATCAGAACTGAGATGAACTGGCCCCTGCAGTGGGCGGACTCGTGACATCAGTGGGCGGGGCTATGATGTCAGTGGGCTGACCCGTGACATCAGTGGGCGGGCTATGACTCAGACTTGTCAATCAAGGGAATCCCGCCCGGTTTTCGTTATTTGGAAAACCGGGCAGGAAGTATAGACCCGGGCAGCTCCTCAAAATACCGAGCTGTCCGGGTCAAAACCGGACAGGTTGCAACCCTAACCCAGGCCCCCCTGGGCACACCCAGCTGGATCACCATCCAGAGGCCAAAGAGGAAGAGGCCACTCCTTACACACACTATATTGCAGTGTGGCAGGAAGTTGTCACTACACCTCTTGGCCAATAACACTGAGCTTAAACTCAAATGGATACATAGGTTTTTGCCTAGTAACTAAGGATAGGGGTAGGGCCTTAAAGCCATAGGGACACGATTAACCCCTATGGGCCCCTACAATTGCTTTAAAACACTTTAATTTTCTGAATACACAGACATTGAATATAAAACCTTATAACTTTAAGTAATTTTATTGTGGTTAAAATGAGAAATAAGCTGTTGTTGGAAATCTATTGGCCCCCAGTGTGAAAATCAAAAGGTGTGAGCTGTTTTATATTTGATATTTTACTTTTGTGAGATAGTTTGTGCTTGTTTACTCTTGGCTGCGGCACGATGGACAACTACTTGCACTGCTACAGTAAAAATAATTGAAACTTAATAGAATTATGAAGGGATATTTATCATGGGCGTTAGCATGGAGATGTGCATAAATTAACTCTAGCCTACCCTTATCATTCTGAAAGTCAGGCTTATTAGTACAGTATCTGGGTTATTGTTGGCTGAAGTGTCTCGGGTGTCTCTAAAACAAAAAACAAACATTTCACTCATTGGATTACTGTGGATTAGTGATACGGGGGGATGGAGTGTGAAAGTTTCAGAAACAAATGCTCAGGAACTGCCCCTAGAGCAGAGTCACTCCTCTCAACACTCCAGCTGAGCAGATCCCAGGCACCGGCAGTCTCTGATACAGCCAGGAGCACACAGGTTTGTACTTTATCTCATAAGTCTGGGGGGTATATGTGCAGTAAGTCCATGGGAAGGAATGGGACAGATAGTGTAAAACTGTACAGTTCTCTGTGTCACTTCTCTCTATAAAGCAGGTTGTACCAGCTGCAGTTTCTCTTGTAAAGGGTATAAACTTAAACTCCAGTAATGCATGCAGAGATGCCCTCTTGTAATCGCTGTTCCACAACTCCCAGCATGTCATATATCCCCAGGCTGCAGAACATTTGATAGAGAACAAAGGCTTGCATATGCCAATATTCACAGACACTTTCTTTGAATCTTTTATATAGTTTCCAAAACTTGATTAAAACATGCCCCTGTGAAGGAGGGGAATGCGGGATTGGCAATACACAATGTTCTAGAGTGCATTTCCTGTTAAGAACATATTACATAATTTTATTTAATTGGAAAGTGAAAAAATATGAGAGTGTGTTATGTATCGACTGTTAATGTAATGCCAGTAGATGGCGCTGTTACATCTTAAACTGAGATGTGTCACTCTGCTCTGCTGATTATTGTTTCCCAAGTATATGCCTCTCTATCTCTCTTATCTCCTAACTTGTTGGCAGTTCAGCCATGCTTTCCTCCTAGTAAAGTTTGTTCTACTCCCAGCTACTGTGAACGTTTTTTGTACTACTACAGGGTCCAGAACTTAATACTGGCTACGAGGATTGGGATATAACCCATAAAAAATCTACAACTACAAGATCCCAGTGAGTAAAAGGGAACTTAAGAGACTTTATAATTTCCATAATGGTGTCCCTGGGCCACATAGAGGAGTTTGGCATTGCCAGGCCATCCTCCTGGGATTCCTATGCAGAGAGACTACAGTTCTTTCTAGAAGCAAATAAGGTGACAGACCCTGTGCAGAAACGTGCAGTTCTGCTGAGTGTTATAGGCTCAAAGACTTATGAGATTGTTCGCTCTCTGGTATCCCCCACTAAACCCAGTGACTGCTCATTTGAGGAAATTATTAAGCAGCTTAAAAATCATTTTGCACCCACAACATCTGAAACTGTTAAGAGGTTCCACGTTAACAGACGCAGCCAGCAGTCAGATGAGAGTATTGCTGCCTATATAGCAGAGCTGCGCAGTTTGGCAGAAAACTGCAATTTTGGCAGCAGCTTGGAATCCTTGCTAAGGGATCGTCTTGTGTGTGGGGTCAGGGATGCAGCACTGCAAAGAAGGCTTCTAGCAAAGCACAACCTAACCTTTGCTTTGGCCCAGGAGGAAGCACTTGCTTATGAGGCTGCATCTGCACATTCCAAGGAGATACAGGCCTCTGCCAGTTCAGTTATTGCACCAGAGCTGCATCAAGTGTATAAAATGCCAGCATCAGCACAGGTATCAGATCCAGTAAAATTAAGGTGCCACAGTTGTGGGGGAGGTCACCTGCGTGGAAACTAATTTCCAAAATGCTGTGTGTCACAAATGCAAGCGCCGCGGCCACATACAGAGAGTCTGCCGCCAAGTTGATAATTCACAGAGACACAAGCAAGCCAGAGCAACTCCATCTGGGGATGCAACACATATAGTAAAAATCCAAAATGACACTACTGAGAAGGACGCAGAAACAGATATTTATGTCTCAGAAATTATAAATAGTGTTTAAAATGAGCCAATGCACAAAAAGAAATTCACTGATGTAATACTACAAGGATCTAAATGTAGAATGGAGGTAGATACAGGCTGTGTCTATTCCTTAATTTCAGAGGAAACTTTCCATGCATTATGGCCCACTAATGGCCCACCTATTTTACCATGTGAAGTTAGACTTGTGGATTACAATAAAAAGCCTGTGGATGTTGTGGGCGCCTGCTTTGTTAAAGTCCACTATAGAAAAGACAGAGGAAAACTACGCCTCATTATTACAAAAGGACACAGAGCAAGCTTATTAAGAGTAGAATGGTTTGAGCCCCTAGGAATTCAATTAACTGGAGTAAATTATGCAACGACAGACTCTTTGCAAAGTGTCCTCAAAGACTTTAGCAGTGTATTTGAAGAAGGCCTTGGCAAATTTACGGGCTCACCAATATCATTCCTGCTGGATCCCAAAGTTGCCCCAATACGCATGAAGCCACGACCTGTACCATTTGCTCTCCGTCCAGAAATAGATGCCGAAATAGATCGCTTGGTGCAACAAGGAGCGCTAATTCCAGTAACCCACCCAACTTGGGCCACCCCGATAGTGCCTGTACTGAAGCCAAATGGAGAAGTGAGGATATGTGCTGACTATAAATGTACAATCAACAAGGCATTACAGGAACATCCATATCAAATTCCTGCTGTCAATCAGATTCTCAGCACCTTGGCTAAAGGAAAGTTATTTGCCAAACTTGATTTGGCTCAAGCATACCAGCAGTTACCGGTGGATGATGCAGCTGCTGATGCACAAACAATTATCACACAAAAAGGAGCATTTAAAGCTACACGCTTGCAATTTGGAGTTTGCATTGCACCAGGTGTGTTCCAGAAATTGATGGATGACCTCCTTTCCAGCCTGCCAGGGGTGGTGCCATATTTTGATGATGTCCTCATTGGAGCAGACTCTATTGAATCATTAACTGAAAGGGTAAGAGCAGTATTACAGCGATTTGCAGATGCTGGGTTAAAACTTAAGAAAGAAAAATGTGTTTTAGGAGTACCAAGTGTTGATTTCCTGGGATACAAAGTTGATGCAAATGGAATACATCCAACAAATGCAAAAGTAAAAGCCATTCATGAAGCTCCAGTTCCCAAAAATAAACAGGAGCTGCAAGCATTTCTCGGCCTTTTAAATTTCTACCATTCCTTCTTGAAAGACAAAGCTACTGTGGCTGAGCCACTACACAGACTACTGGACAAAAATTCTACCTGGAAGTGGTCAGCCCTGCATGAGCAGTCTTTCAAGGATGCCAAGAGACTTTTATCATCAGACAGTGTGCTAGTACATTATGATTTGCATAAACCTCTTAACCTCACATGTGATGCTTCTCCTTATGGAATAGGGGCTGTTTTAAGTCATACAGTAAGTGGCGGTCGTGAGGCTCCCATTGCATTCTATTCATGGACCATGAGTACCACAGAGAGGAATTACGCTCAGATTGATAAGGAAGCTTTAGCCATTGTGGCAGTGGTAAAGAAATTCCACGAGTACTTGTATGGCAGAAGTTTTGCTATAATTACTGATCACAAGCCATTATTGGGTCTGTTTAAAAATAATGGGCCTACTGCGCAGATACTTTCTCCACGCATGCTGAGATGGTGTTTATTGCTAAATGCATATGACTATGAGTTGCAGTACCGCCCAGGAAAAGAAATAAGTAATGCAGATGCTTTAAGCCGTTACCTGTACCTGTAAACACTCCTGATTTTCAAGTACCAGCCTTGTCTGAGGTCCTCATGCTAGAGTCATTACCTAGTCCCCCTCTGCAGGCATCAGATATTGCCCGAATGACAGCTACTGACCCAGTATTGTCTCGAGTGTTGAACTGGGTATGGAGGGGGTGGCCAAAAATAAGTTTAAAGGAAGAGTTCACACCTTTTGAGAAACGCAAACATGAACTCTCTGCATACAAAGGTTGCCTTTTGTGGGGAAATAGAGTGGTAATTCCCAAAGCAGGGCATAACCATGTTCTTAAAGCCCTACACGAGAGTCACCCAGGCATTGTAAATATGAAAGCCCTTGCTAGAAGTTATGTCTGGTGGCCTAAAATGGATGAATGTATTGAAAAATGTGTAAAAAGTTGTGTCCCTTGCCAGACCAACCGACATGCCCCTGCTAAGGCCTGGGTACATCCATGGGAGGTGACGCGGAGCCCATGGTCACGGCTTCATATCGATTTTGCAGGGCCTTTTCAAGGTCAGACATTCTTCCTTGTGGTTGATTCCTTTTCCAAATGGTTGGAAGTTGTTCCAGTGGCATCTGCAACCACCCATGCAGTCATTCAAGTGTTGCTGAAGTTGTTTCCCACCCATGGACTCCCAGACACTATTGTATCCGATAACGGAGCACAGTTTACATCATCAGACTTCAGAGCATTTATGGAAAGTAACCTTATTCGTCATGTTACAACAGCACCATTCCACCCATCCTCAAATGGACTGAGCACATGGTCCAGACTACAAAGGATGCATTAAAAAGGATAATTGATGGTGACTGGAATTATAGACTGGCAAAGTTTTTGTTGCAGCAGCACATAACCCCTTCTGCTAGCACTGGCTGCAGTCCTGCAGAACTTGTGATGAACCGACGGCTTAAAACCTGTTTAGACAGACTGCATCCCGACTTGGCTTCTGATGTACAAAATAAACAGGAAGATAAATTCTATAAAAATGCACAGACCACCACAGTGAGGATGTTTGAAGCAGGCAATAGTGTGTATGCCAGAAATTATGCACTGAGACCAAAATGGATACCAGCAGTCATTGTTGAAGCGAAAGGCCCTGTCTCGTACAAGGTTAAGACTGCCGTGTTATTCGAAGACATGTTGATCAGCTGCGGAGCAGACTAGGGGACAATGTTTGTCCTAATACAGAGGGTAACCATGGCCAGTTTGGATTGCAAGGTGACTTAACTCCTCTAGCTTTTCCAGAGGAAGAGATTCCTGCAGCTGAACAGACAGTAGATGTACCTCAGGGTTTACCAGCAGATACTGAGACCAATCCACAAGGAGAGGTCATCAGTGTCCCAATGGAGCGGCCCAGAAGGGTCATTCAAAGGCCCCGCCACCTAGAGGATTATGTTATCTAGGAGGGGAGGGGTGTTATGTATTGACTGTTAATGTAATGCCAGTAGATGGCGCTGTTACATCTTAAACTGAGATGTGTCACTCTGCTCTGCTGATTATTGTTTCCCAAGTATCTGCCTCTCTATCTCTCTTTTCTCCTAACTTGTTGGCAGTTCAGCCATGCTTTCCTCCCTAGTAAAGTTTGTTCTACTCCTAGCTACTGTGAACATTTTGTGTACTACTACAGGGTCCAGAACTTAATAGTACCCGCACTCACAGGACTTAAAATTCAGACATTACTTTATTTTAGAGCAAAAGACTAGTCTTTTGCTCTAAAATAAAGTAATGTCCTGTGAGTGCGGGTCCTTCAATTTGCTACGGAGATAATTTGTAGATTCTGCACCCAGGCATACTAATGACTTTATCGTGAGTGCCGGTACTGCTGTGGAATGTGTATATATATATATATATATATATATATATATATATATATATATATATATATATATATATATATATATATATATATATAAATTACACAAAGTTTTACCCCAGCACTCCAATATAGAACCCCAAGAGAAACCTATTTTTGCACAGCTGAACTGTAACTAGTAAA